>NC_141545.1:4638139-4983555 GCF_021556685.1 Rattus norvegicus
AATCAGGATGTCAAAAATACAAAATAAAGAAATAATTCTAGCCAGGCAGTGATGGTGCATGCCTTGTGTTTAATCCTACCATTTGTGGGACAGAGGCAGGCAGATCCCTGTGAGTTCAAGGCCATACTGGTGAAAAGATCGAGTTCCAGGAAAACTACAGCTCCACAGTAAAACCCTGCCTTAAAAAAGAAAGGAAGGAAGGAAGAAAGAAAGGAAGGAAGGAAGGAAGGAAGGAAGGAAGGGAGAAAAGAGAAGGAAAGAAAATTAAAAGAAATAATCCTAAAAGCAGCATGCAAGAAAACAACAGCTAACAAAGAACTGAACCATGAAGCTGTGTTATGCTCTGGGAGCTAGAGATCTGAGATTAATTTCCTAACTTCCATCTCATCTCCAGCCAGGAGTGGGTGGGAGCAAAGTCCTTCATTTCAAAGCTCAAGCTTGCTCCTCTGGTTAGGCAGCTGCCTTGTTCCTGAGATTCATGCTAGGGGCTTCTGTATTTAATATTCCTGTAACTCTCCCTCCTTGGTATTTCTGCAACTGGGTTTGAATACGCAAAGGCCGTCAAACCTTATATTCCTCTTGAAGTATTCCTGGATTAGACGTTAACTCAGAGCAAACCAGCAATTAGTAGTAATCAGCTGAGATATTTACAGGTATACATGGAGAGTCTTTCCTGAATTATGAAGTGCATGTGAGCTCTCAAATATTGAATAGAGAAGTGGCCATCTGTCTAATCACCCAGTCTTCCCCATTGGTTATCAGGATCATATGCAATCTGAGTGTCCTGGCTTCTTACATGTTTTCCTGACTCTAGAGTCTCCATTGTCTGGTGTTATTCCCATATGCTGGGAAGAACTCAACTGTGTTCAGAAGGATACACAGGGTTTGTGGAAGGAGATGAACATGAATGAGCCTTCTACACATAGAACAAGGGGGCACCTGGGAAGAAGCAGATCTGGCTGAAGAAAAGTGTTCTTCAGGCATCCGTCATGTCAGTGACATAAGGTGGTGGAAATTAAGAAGGTAGCCTGAGCAAGGTTTCCCTGTAGAGACAGTGGGTTATCTAGAAGACAGCTAGAATTTTTAACCCAGAGGCCAGGGAGTTGTTCTAAGTATATCCTCTCCAAACTCACTCTGTGGTGCCTGCATTAGGTTTAAAATGGACCTAACTCATCCACTAGACAGCAACAATGATGCATATAAAAGGCCTAGTCTACTTGAGTTCTCGAACTCAAAACGAGCCAACACAATTCCAGATCCAACCCAGGTCACCTAAAAAGCAATTTTAAAAAGGAATGAATGCTGCCATTTATCAAGAGCTTAAAAGCAGGACAATAACACTTATTACCCCTAGAAATTCATGTTTTGGGTTCGATGGCGACTCTCTATGTAACTGACGAGACCAGCGGCAACTACACTGCCTCAACACAGAGACCGGATCGGACAAGGCACAAGCAGCGGAGGGTCAAAGAAGGATACGTGCTCCAAGAATCCTAGCCTATGAAAACAAGTATGTGAAGTTTTTCAAGAATAAACCAGAACTTCCCCCAGGGCAACGCCCTGACGCCACAGTGGTGAAGCAGGCCTCTCCAAGACAGACGAATGCAATCTGAAGTGGAAGGAGAAGAGGAGCCAGCCACAGGAGAAAGATGCAGAGGCCTTGAGCAGGACCCTTGATAAGGTGTCTGTGGGACACTCAGCCCAGACACCCAGTGCTCACCATGGCCCCCAAGCCACATCTTTAGCTGCTTTCCATGCACCCGATTCTGCTGCTACCACAGAGAAAGCCAAGAAGATCAAGCACCTAAGGAAGAATCTGATAGGTGGAGGAGCTGCAGTAGCACTTCCAGGCCGGGAAGTTCAGCAGAGAACAGCTGGAGAAGCTGACATGGCACAGGGTTCTGGAGGAGGAGCTGGAGGACTTGGAGTTGGGCCTCTGAGGCTTCAGGAATAGTGGAGTGGACTGAAGAACAAACCATGGGGTACTGTGGGGTCCAGGGGGCATGGGCCACAACAGTCAGGAGGGGCACTCCCATACTGGCTCACTTTCCCCTCCTGTGGCCCAACTCTGTCCTCTAGAGCCTAGTATCTCTCTTCTTCATCCCTTCTCCTTCTCAGCTCCCATTTTTGAACTTTTCCCTTCTATCCCATTGTTCACAATCTGAGTGATGACCCCAGGTACCTCTGCTGCTGATCTGGGTGTCTTGTTGAAAAGGAACCCCGAGAGGGTGGGAGTCTGTCAGGGATCTGAGGCTGAGGGTACAAGGAGTACCCACGATTTGGAGTCTTAGTTCCTGTTCAGTGTTTATGAATAACTTCTGTGGCCACCAAGACAACCACCATCACCTCCACCAACTCCTCCTCTTCCTCCTCTTCTTTCTCCTCCTCCTCCTCCTTTTCATCTTTTATTTAAGAATGTAGAAATAAATTCAAGTAGACGACAAAAAAAAGTTCACTTATTGTTTGTAGCAAACCTATGTCCTGTTGAGATATAATGGTTTCCATAGATTTATTTATTCGCTTGTATTTGTTTGTTTCTTTGTTTTTATGTCCACAGTTGTTTTGCTTAAATGTATATCTGTGCACTAATGTGTGTGCCTGATGTGTAGAAAGATCAGAAGAGGGCATGAGATCCCTGGGACTAGAGTTATGGAGTGTTGAGAGCTGCCATGTGGGTACTAGGGATCCAAACCAGGTCCTCTGAAAGAGCAGCCACTGTGCTTAACTTCCGATTCATTTCTCCAGCTCATTTCCATATTTCAAATACAGAAAAGTGGAACTCTTGTGATTAACCATCCAGGTAGACAAGGCCAAACAACGACCACACCCAGCCTCCTTTTTCCAGTGTATAGGCTCTGAACTTTTGGTTGTTTTGTTTTGTTTTGTTTTGTTCTGTCTCCTATGATCTATGAAGGGACAGCCTGTATCTCTTAAGCTGAGAAGGGCCTGAATACATAGCCCTATTTTTATTGAGCAGGGAATGTTGGGCGCTCCTACCCTAGAAATCTATCAATCTGAGCTTCTTCAAGATCTGATCAACTTGTGAGGAATTAACCCAGCACCATTGGTCACAAATTCATTTTTTCAGTATTTTTGTCATTTACTGAATATCTTTATTTACACTTCAAGTGTTATTTCCTGTCCTGGTTCCTGGACATAAGCCCTCTATCCCATCCCCCTCCCCTTCATCTATAATGGTGTTCTCCACCCAATTTGCCCCCCCATATACACCTACAGTGGGGGATACAGCCTTGGCAGGACCAAAGGCCTCTCCTTCCATTGGTGCCCAACAAGGCCATCCTTTGCTACATATGCAGCTGGAGCCATGGATCAGTCCATGTATAGTCCTTGGATAATGGTTTAGTCCCTGGGAGCTCTAGTTGGTTGGCATTGTTGTTCTTATGGGGTTGCAAACCCCTTCAGCTCTTCCAGTACTTTCACTATTTCCTCCAATGGGAAGGCCAGTCTCAGTTCAATGTTTGCTGCTAGCATTCACCTCTCAAGAGGCAGGACCACCGAAATGCGGATGCTTCATTCCTTGTTGAAAGGGAGAACAAATATATTCATAGGTGGGGATATGGAAGCAAAAGGTTGGAACAGACACTGAACAAATGATCATTCAGAGACTGACCCACATGGGTATATAGAATGGATGGAGATACACACACACACACACACACATATATATATATGTGTGTGTGTGTGTGTGTGTGTGTGTGTGTGTGTGTGTGTGTGTGTGTTCATGCACACATATACATATATACACATATATATTGCAACCAAAAGTAGATAAGATTCATGAAGCTAAGGAGTGCATGAAGACAGGAGCCTGCTATAGCGATCTACTGGGAGGCACAGATGAACCATGTCAATTATAGAGGCGAATGCTAGACACACAGACACACACACACACTCACATAGAAACACACACAAACGAACACACACTTATAAAAACACATAAACACACACACATACATATATACACATAAACACACACACATACTCACACACATACCCACACACACTTTCAGACACCGACACAAACACACATGCACCCTCTCACAGACAGAGACACACATATACACTGACACACACACACACACAAATACACAGACATACACACACACTCACTCACACACTCATACACTCATTCACACACAGACACACACACATACACACACATACACATGCACACTCTCACACACATACAAACACACACACTCACACATACACACACAGACATAGACACACAAACACACACACACTCACATACATCCACAGAAAAACACACACACACAACCTCACACACTCTCTCACACACACACATAGACACACACACAAACACGCACACATACACACACATAAACACACACACTCTCACACACCCAAGCATACATGCACCCTTACACTCACAGATACACACACACACATATACTGACACACATGCACACAAATACACACACACACACACACACACACACACACACACACACACTGCCCCATACACACACACAAAGGAAAACTAAGTTTTTATCCAGCAGGTTTCCGGTTCAGTGAGGAATTAGTGGGAGCTATTATGTGTACAAGTCTCTTAGACTCCAGCAGGCTGTGCTGCCCTGGCCTGTACTTATATCCACTTCAGAAAATCTTTCTATGCAGATACTTGCTGGTCCTACCTGAGTTACAAACATTGCACAGATAACATAAACAACACAACACCAAATTCCCCAGAGAGAGGATTTGAAGAAAAGCCTTCAGTAAGCTTCATGTTGACTCATCATAGGCCCCTCACTAAAACTAACCTGCTTCCTTCATAGAAGACCTTGGAAGCATCAGAAGAAGACAGTGACTCATAGTCAGTTTTCAGGAACTTTTCATAACATTATAGTTCACATGATATTAAAACAACCTCAATATCAGTCAGAAGGAGAATAATGAAATAAACTACAGTGACTTTTCTGAACTACAACTTTCTGTACAAGACTGAGAGGGAATCTAGCCTGAAAGAATGACAGGCAAACGATATAGTCAGGAAAACAATGTCAGCAGATGGATGCACTATAAGATTCCATGTAAGATCATGGTGAAGCCAATAAGACAAACCAGAATCTTCAAGGAGGATACCTCTACTCAGGTAAAGTGAAGAAATCTAATCCTTATTTTTAAAATAGCTGAATGGCTAAAGAATGTGTTGACAAATAAGAGAGAGGGCTCTACCTGGAACTGGACAAGTGATGCAAAGACTGCTGGCCAGCACAAAACAGGAAGCTGAAGGTTTGCTGAAAGACCTAGGCTAAAAGGACTAAGTTAGGTCTAAGTTAGAGAATGACTGGACAAAATCAGATGTCATTATCTGGCGTCCCCATATACCCACAAATTGTAGGTCACCACAGCAATGTACACACACAGAAACACACTCACACACACTCTCTTTCTCTCTCTCTCTCTCTCTCTCTCTCTCTCTCTCTCTCTCTCTCACACACACACACACACACACACACACACACACACACACACACACCAAAAATCATAAGTTGGCAGAAAACAATGAAGTTTCCATCATGCTGAGGAACAACATAATATAGACTACTCAAAGAAGGTATTTTAAGAATTTCTACTCAGCTATTTTTCCCTAGAGGAATAAAAGGGCCTAGATTGCACTCTTCTTGATGAGAATGGGGGTATATATGGATAGCTTTGTTCTTGAAGTCTCAAATCTCTCATGCCAATTCTCCGTTTGAGAACCCCTTTCCACATCCCTGCTCTTCCAACCAGCTTCAGAGTATAAGGACAAGATATGAACTCTCTAGGAAACCTCAAACAAAACAGGACTGACATGCTGCTACTCAGGCTCTGTCTGGTACCTAAGATTTACGAAGCATGAAGAGATGGTCTTGATATACAGGGAAAATGGGGGAGAAAGAACAAATCCACCAAAAGAAGACAATGAGAACCATTTCTTTAGCATTTCCACCAGGCTCTCCTCCTCGCAAACTACTACCTTCCTGGAATCTCACAGGATCCCTGTAAAGAAAATGAGCTCCAGGATTTTGCTTCATCCATCAAAGCCCTGTGCAAGTCTAAAGAGTGGCTCCCACATAGCACTCTCCACACATAATGGCATGTAGTGCTGTGATGTGTGATCAACCTATCTCCCTTAATAAACTGCAGATTCTCAAAGAGCAGGACCATTTGCTTTCCAAACATGCAGTTTCTTGAAAAAGGGCTATCTCCACAGAAAGCCTTGTAAATGATCACATAAATGAACACTTGGATGGGACATAGGTCAGTACATGTAACAGTAATGGACAGTTACATTGGTTGGTCTAAATTCATGATAAGACATGAGGACAACCTGTCCCTGAGGCCTAACATTACCTGCTGTTGCTTGGCTCTGGGGACACAGATGTAATTGCTGGCCTCCTCACAGAACCTCTTTGCTTTCTCATAGGATGCTGGCAGTTTAGTCTGCTCCACCAGCAGTTGTCTGTTCTCATTCAGCAAAATCCTTATATTGTTCTTCAATTGAATCCATTCACGCAGGAGCTGGCAGTGCGTGTTGCTGAACCACAAACAATAAATGTCAAATCCCAGGAAGCTTCTATTTGCCTGTCACTCCTGCAAGTACAATCATCCCTTCAAGGGCCCTCATCTCCAGACACCAACAGGCTATAGCCACAGTATACAAGTTAGCACCAATTAGAGGAGGCCAAATCCAGAGGCCACATTCCCTGTGAATCAAAGTACTTCTGAAAATCCTGACACTAAGATGTTACATCAAGGTAGAAGAATTGGACCATATGGGTGCTCATATGTCCATAGTATGCTAAAACCATCTGCAAGTAGAGGGCAAATCCCCTCTGATGGATGATAGAAGACCCAATAGCTATACAATCTTTGCATGTGTATCTCATGGATCACAGAGAACCTGTCAGTGTCCTAGAAGTTGAGAGTTGATTGATATTCCCATCATGGTGCAAATCTTTTCTATGTAGAGGAGCAATCGATAATGGGGAAAATAACAATTGGAGGGTCTTCTAAACTCTTCACAGGTAGGACCACTGAGTCCTAAAGTTACAAATCCAAGACCCTGTGCCAGGAGGCAGGCTTTCCTGTTAAAAGTCAGACACTACAGAACCAGAGCCCTGACTTTTGTTCAAAGTCATACAGGATAGAAGCATTCCCTGCCTAGTGCTGGGTTCTCATCTCTGTCAGGGACTCACTGGTAGGAACTATTCACTTGTATGAGCTCCTTGTACCTCTCCATGGCATAACTTATTGAGTTGGTCACCATTTGCATAGCCATCATTCTCATCTCATGTTTGGATTGAAGTATTAGCAATTCGAGATCCGGCCTGTCTTAGGGCATGGCCCAAGGAACAAATAACTGTGTGAATTCATGATTTCAGAATTAGGTGAAATGTAAATAAGAAATATCCATTAAAAATTCAAATTTAAGAGTGGGGAGGGAAGAATGTGGCAAACACAAAGACCAGAGCAAAACCACAACAGTGAGACAACATCAATTCTTTCAAGGAAATATTTCTACGCAAATCAGCAAACATTTATTTTGAAAAAAGGACTCTTTAAAAGGCTGTGGAGATATGGTTCTGCAAAGACCCCTCTGTACTAGAGTGGGTAGAGCCTGTGAAATGCCTGTTTAGGAATAACAAATGTCCAGAATTTATTACCACAATCACCATTTCTAGGTCACAATAAACGGTCCCTGATAGCTAAAAAAAAAAAAAAAGTAAAGTCAAAAAATAAATGAAGTTCAAATCAGTCAAAAAAAGATTACCTGAAATCAGACTATTGACTTGATTACTTAAAGCCAATTTATGGCACATACTTGCTCCTTTGAACTGTGTCCTATTTGTGCTGATTAAACTTATTATCCTGAGCACAGGACAACAGAGCCAGGTTACCAGGTCCAAGGAGCTGACTGTCAA
Source organism: Rattus norvegicus (assembly GCF_021556685.1). Taxonomy (NCBI): domain Eukaryota; kingdom Metazoa; phylum Chordata; class Mammalia; order Rodentia; family Muridae; genus Rattus; species Rattus norvegicus. The sequence continues at coordinate 4,646,089 of NC_141545.1, forward strand.
GAGTTGGCCAGGTAAGCATGAAGGCATTGACTAATTCTGTAAGAAGTTTCCTCCAGTCTGTGCCACAGCCTTGGGTCCAACAGATAGTTATGATGACATTTCTTTTGTTTTGAAAGCAGGGATTCACCCGCGGTTCCCGGCCCGCAGCAGCTCTCTGCTCACAGACCCGGTGAGAGAGAGACCCAACCGCCTGGTCAGGTGGGCACTCCTGAGGCTGCAGAGCGGAAGAGACCACCAACTCTGCTCACCCCTGCCCACATCCCTGGCCCAAGAGGAAACTGCATAAGGCCTCTGGGCTCCCGTGGGGAAGGGCCCAGGAGCGGCAGGACCCCTGTGCCTGAGACACCGCCGGAACCTGAAAGAAACAGACCGGATAAACAGTTCTCTGCACCCAAATCCCGTGGGAGGGAGAGCTAAACCTTCAGAGAGGCAGACAAGCCTGGGAAACCAGAAGTGACTGCTCCCTGCACACACATCTCGGACGCCAGAGGAAAAAGCCAAAGACCATCTGGAACCCTGGTGCACTGAAGTTCCCGGAAGGGGCGGCACAGGTCTTCCTGGTTGCTGCCGCTGCAGAGAGCCCGTGGGCAGCACCCCACGAGCGAACCTGAGCCTCGGGACCACAGGTAAGACCAAATTTTCTGCTGCAAGAAAGCTGCCTGGTGAACTCAAGACACAGGCCCACAGGAACAGCTGAAGACCTGTAGAGAGGAAAAACTACACGCCAGAAAGCAGAACACTCTGTCCCCATAACTGACTGAAAGAGAGGAAAACAGGTCTACAGCACTCCTGTCACACAGGCTTATGGGACAGTCTAGCCACTGTCAGAAATAGCAGAACAAAGTAACACTAGAGATAATCTGATGGCGAGAGGCAAGCGCAGGAACCCAAGCAACAGAAACCAAGACTACATGCCATCATCGGAGCCCAATTCTCCCACCAAAACAAACATGGAATATCCAAACACACCAGAAAAGCAAGATCTAGTTACAAAATCATATTTGATCATGATGCTGGAGGACTTCAAGAAAGACATGAACACACTTAGGGAAGCACAGGAAAACATTAATAAACAAGTAAAAGCCTACAGAGAGGAATCGCAAAAATCCCTGAAAGAATTCCAGGAAAACACAATCAAACAGTTGAAGGAATTAAAAATGGAAATAGAAGCAATCAAGAAAGAACACATGGAAACAACCCTGGATATAGAAAACCAAAAGAAGAGACAAGGAGCTGTAGATACAAGCCTCACCAACAGAATTCAAGAGATGGAAGAGAGAATCTCAGGAGCAGAAGATTCCATAGAAATCATTGACTCAACTGTCAAAGATAATGTAAAGCGGAAAAAGCTACTGGTCCAAAACATACAGGAAATCCAGGACTCAATGAGAAGATCAAACCTAAGGATAATAGGTATAGAAGAGAGTGAAGACTCCCAGCTCAAAGGACCAGTAAATATCTTCAACAAAGTCATAGAAGAAAACTTCCCTAACCTAAAAAAAGAGATACCCATAGACATACAAGAAGCCTACAGAACTCCAAATAGATTGGACCAGAAAAGAAACACCTCCCGTCACATAATTGTCAAAACACCAAACGCACAAAATAAAGAAAGAATATTAAAAGCAGTAAGGGAAAAAGGTCAAGTAACATATAAAGGGAGACCTATCAGAATCACACCAGACTTCTCGCCAGAAACTATGAAGGCCAGAAGATCCTGGACTGATGTCATACAGACCCTAAGAGAACACAAATGCCAGCCCAGGTTACTGTATCCAGCAAAACTCTCAATTAACATTGATGGAGAAACCAAGATATTCCATGACAAAACCAAATTTACACAATATCTTTCTACAAATCCAGCACTACAAAGGATAATAAATGGTAAAGCCCAACATAAGGAGGCAAGCTATACCCTAGAAGAAGCAAGAAACTAATCGTCTTGGCAACAAAACAAAGAGAATGAAAGCACACAAACATAACCTCACATCCAAATATGAATATAAAGGGAAGCAATAATCACTATTCCTTAATATCTCTCAATATCAATGGCCTCAACTCCCCAATAAAAAGACATAGATTAACAAACTGGATACGCAATGAGGACCCTGCATTCTGCTGCCTACAGGAAACACACCTCAGAGACAAAGACAGACACTACCTCAGAGTGAAAGGCTGGAAAACAACTTTCCAAGCAAATGGTCAGAAGAAGCAAGCTGGAGTAGCCATTCTAATATCAAATAAAATCAATTTCCAACTAAAAGTCATCAAAAAAGATAAGGAAGGACACTTCATATTCATCAAAGGAAAAATCCACCAAGATGAACTCTCAATCCTAAATATCTATGCCCCAAATACAAGGGCACCTACATACGTAAAAGAAACCTTACTAAACCTCAAAACACACATTGCACCTCACACAATAATAGTGGGAGACTTCAACACCCCACTCTAATCAATGGACAGATCATGGAAACAGAAATTAAACAGTGATGTCGACAGACTAAGAGAAGTCATGAGCCAAATGGACTTAACGGATATTTATAGAACATTCTATCCTAAAGCAAAAGGATATACCTTCTTCTCAGCTCCTCATGGTACTTTCTCCAAAATTGACCATATAATTGGTCAAAAAACGGGCCTCAACAGGTACAGAAAGATAGAAATAATCCCATGCGTGCTATCGGACCACCACGGCCTAAAACTGGTCTTCAATAACAATAAGGGAAGAATGCCCACATATACGTGGAAATTGAACAATGCTCTACTCAATGATAACCTGGTCAAGGAAGAAATAAAGAAAGAAATTAAAAACTTTTTAGAATTTAATGAAAATGAAGATACAACATACCCAAACTTATGGACACAATGAAAGCTGTGCTAAGAGGAAAACTCATAGCGCTGAGTGCCTGCAGAAAGAAACAGGAAAGAGCATATGTCAGCAGCTTGACAGCACACCTAAAAGCTCTAGAACAAAAAGAAGCAAATACACCCAGGAGGAGTAGAAGGCAGGAAATAATCAAACTCAGAGCTGAAATCAACCAAGTAGAAACAAAAAGGACCATAGAAAGAATCAACAGAACCAAAAGTTGGTTCTTTGAGAAAATCAACAAGATAGATAAACCCTTAGCCAGACTAACGAGAGGACACAGAGAGTGCGTCCAAATTAACAAAATTAGAAATGAAAAGGGAGACATAACTACAGATTCAGAGGAAATTCAAAAAATCATCAGATCTTACTATAAAAACCTATATTCAACAAAATTTGGTAATCTTCAGGAAATGGACAATTTCCTAGACAGATACCAGGTATCGAAGTTAAATCAGGAACAGATAAACCAGTTAAACAACCCCATAACTCCTAAGGAAATAGAAGCAGTCATTAAAGGTCTTCCAACCAAAAAGAGCCCAGGTCCAGACGGGTTTAGTGCAGAATTCTATCAAACCTTCATAGAAGACCTCATACCAATATTATCCAAACTATTCCACAAAATTGAAACAGATGGAGCACTACCGAATTCCTTCTACGAAGCCACAATTACTCTTATACCTAAACCACACAAAGACACAACAAAGAAAGAGAACTTCAGACCAATTTCCCTTATGAATATCGACGCAAAAATACTCAATAAAATTCTGGCAAACCGAATCCAAGAGCACATCAAAACAATCATCCACCATGATCAAGTAGGCTTCATCCCAGGCATGCAGGGATGGTTTAATATACGGAAAACCATCAACGTGATCCATCATATAAACAAACTGAAAGAACAAAACCACATGATCATTTCATTAGATGCTGAGAAAGCATTTGACAAAATTCAACACTCCTTCATGATAAAAGTCCTGGAAAGAATAGGAATTCAAGGCCCATACCTAAACATAGTAAAAGCCATATACAGCAAACCAGTTGCTAACATTAAACTAAATGGAGAGAAACTTGAAGCAATCCCACTAAAATCAGGGACTAGACAAGGCTGCCCACTCTCTCCCTACTTATTCAATATAGTTCTTGAAGTTCTAGCCAGAGCAATCAGACAACAAAAGGAGATCAAGGGGATACAGATCGGAAAAGAAGAAGTCAAAATAACACTATTTGCAGATGACATGATAGTATATTTAAGTGATCGCAAAAGTTCCACCAGAGAACTACTAAAGCTGATAAACAACTTCAGCAAAGTGGCTGGGTATAAAATTAACTCAAATAAATCAGTTGCCTTCCTCTATACAAAAGAGAAACAAGCCGAGAAAGAAATTAGGGAAACGACACCCTTCATAATAGACCCAAATAATATAAAGTACCTCGGTGTGACTTTAACCAAGCAAGTAAAAGATCTGTACAATAAGAACTTCAAGACACTGAGGAAAGAAATTGAAGAAGACCTCAGAAGATGGAAAGATCTCCCATGCTCATGGATTGGCAGGATTAATATAGTAAAAATGGCCATTTTACCAAAAGCAATCTACAGATTCAATGCAATCCCCATCAAAATACCAATCCAATTCTTCAAAGAGTTAGACAGAACAATTTGCAAATTCATCTGGAATAACAAAAAACCCAGGATAGCTAAAGCTATCCTCAACAATAAAAGGACTTCAGGGGGAATCACTATCCCTGAACTCAAGCAGTATTACAGAGCAATAGTGATAAAAACTGAATGGTATTGGTACAGAGACAGACAGATAGACCAATGGAATAGAATTGAAGACCTAGAAATGAACCCACACACCTATGGTCACTTGATTTTTGACAAAGGAGCCAAAACCATCCAATGGAAAAAAGATAGCATTTTCAGCAAATGGTGCTGGTTCAACTGGAGGGCAACATGTAGAAGAATGCAGATCGATCCATGCTTATCACCCTGTACAAAGCTTAAGTCCAAGTGGATCAAGGACCTCCACATCAAACCAGACACACTCAAACTAATAGAAGAAAAACTAGGGAAGCAACTGGAACACATGGGCACTGGAAAAAATTTCCTGAACAAAACACCAATGGCTTATGCTCTAAGATCAAGAATCGACAAATGGGATCTCATAAAACTGCAAAGCTTCTGTAAGGCAAAGGACACGGTGGTTAGGACAAAACGGCAACCAACAGATTGGGAAAAGATCTTTACCAATCCTACAACAGATAGAGGCCTTATATCCAAAATATACAAAGAACTCAAGAAGTTAGACCGCAGGGAAACAAATAACCCTATTAAAAAATGGGGTTCAGAGCTAAACAAAGAATTCACAGCTGAGGAATGCCGAACGGCTGAGAAACACCTAAAGAAATGTTCAACATCTTTAGTCATAAGGGAAATGCAAATCAAAACAACCCTGAGATTTCACCTCACACCAGTGAGAATGGCTAAGATCAAAAACTCAGGTGACAGCAGATGCTGGCGAGGATGTGGAGAAAGAGGAACACTCCTCCATTGTTGGTGGGATTGCATACTGGTACAACCATTCTGGAAATCAGTCTGGAGGTTCCTCAGAAAATTGGACATTGAACTGCCTGAGGATCCAGCTATACCTCTCTTGGGCATATACCCAAAAGATGCCTCAACATATAAAAGAGACACGTGCTCCACTATGTTCATCGCAGCCTTATTTATAATAGCCAGAAAATGGAAAGAACCGAGATGCCCTTCAACAGAGGAATGGATACAGAAAATGTGGTACATCTACACAATGGAATATTACTCAGCTATCAAAAACAACGAGTCTATGAAATTCGTAGGCAAATGGTTGGAACTGGAAAATATCATCCTGAGTGAGCTAACCCAATCACAGAAAGACATACATGGTATGCACTCATTGATAAGTGGCTATTAGCCCAAATGCTTGAATTACCCTAGATCCCTAGAACAAACGAAACTCAAGACAGATGATCAAAATGTGAATGCTTCACTCCTTCTTTAAATGAGGAAAAAGAATACCCTTGGCTGGGAAGGGAGAGGCAAAGATTAAAACAGAGACTGAAGGAACACCCATTCAGAGCCTGCCCCACAGGTGGCCCATACATATACAGCCACCCAATTGGACAAGATGGATGAAGCAAAGAAGTGCAGACCGACAGGAGCCGGATGTAGATCGCTCCTGAGAGACACAGCCAGAATACAGCAAATACAGAGGCGAATGCCAGCAGCAAACCACTGAACTGAGAATAGGTCCCCCGTTGAAGGAATCAGAGAAAGAACTGGAAGAGCTTGAAGGGGCTCGAGACCCCAAAAGTACAACAATGTCAAGCAACCAGAGCTTCCAGGGACTAAGCCACTACCTAAAGACTATATATGGACTGACCCTGGACTCTGACCCCATAGGTAGCAATGAATATCCTAGTAAGAGCACCAGTGGAAGGGGAAGCCCTGGGTCCTGCTAAGACTGAACCCCCAGTGAACTAGACTATGGGGGGAGGGCGGCAATGGGGGGAGGGTTGGGAGGGGAACACCCATAAGGAAGGGGAGGGGGGAGGGGGATTTTGCCCGGAAACCGGGAAAGGGAATAACACTTGAAATGTATATAAGAAATACTCAAGTTAATAAAAAAAAAAAAAAAAAAAAAAAAAAAAAAAAAAAAGAAGATAAGACGATGAGCACACAAGGGACATTGTCTTGATCAGATAATTTGAACTGGGAAGACCCACCCTAAAAGTGATCAGCAATTTTTGAGTTCCTCTTTTTCTTTTCTTTTTTTTTTTTTACATTCAAAAAAATGACATTGTTTTATTTTCCCTGTTAGGCGTGGGCTGCATGTGTCGTAGGTGTGGTGGGCTCAGTGCAGGTATGGATGGGGGAAGGAGTGGAGGAGGTGATGGCTTGGTGGCTGGAAGGGAATGGAGAGGGTTAGATACGCTTCTGGGAAGTCTGGAGGAAGGACTCATGGCATGCTATAGCTAAGCCGCCAATAAGGTTGAGAAACTCTTGGAAATCTAGCTGCCCATCGTTGTTGAGGTCCAGCTTCTTCATCATGCGGTCAAGGACACCGGGGTCCTTCTGGTTCTTCGTGAAGGCGGCCAGCTCCGTGTTCATGAAGGAAAGGAACTCAGTTTTGTAGAATTGACAGCTATTTCCGTCCTTCCCAGTGTACTTCTGGAAAACAGCAATCAGGGACTCCATGCATCTCTCAGTCTCTAGGCATTTTTGCCAAATTGAGGAGCGAGGTCCGGCTGTGACAGAGACTAACGGTGGCTGGGACAGGAGTGGCCGAGTTCCTCTTTTTTAACATGAAACCTCTGTCCCGATGTCCAGTCGGAGAAGAATGAACTGAAGAAACCCAGACCAGGAAGAACTGATACACTGAAGGCTCTGTTCCTGACTGAGCCATAGATGGAGTGATTGCGAGGTGCCTGAGTTAGTACCTGAGGAGCATACCAGGATTAAAGCACTTTTTAGGCTCCACTATGATTGGGACCTATGCAAATTAGTAATTAGAAAAGCCCTCACTAAACCACTACCGAAAGACTATACATGGACTGAACCAGGGCTCCAACTGCATATGTAGCAGAGAATAGACTTGTTGGGGCACCAGTAGAAGGGGAAGCCCTTGGTCCTGCCAAGGTTGGACCTCCAGTGCAGGGGAATATGGGGAGGGGGAAATAAGGGGGATTTATAAGGGGAATACCCATATGGGGAAGGGGGAGGGAAGGGAATGGGAGCTTATGGACAGGAAACCAGAAAGGGGAATAACATTTGAAATGTAAGTAAAGAAATATATCTAATAAATTTTTTTAAAAAAGAAAAAAAAAAAAGAAAGCAGGGATTCTCAAACCTTGCTTCCTATTGTTACATGAATTCCCAGAGGGCATAACTACTTAGACAGGGAAGAGGATTTGTAACCCCTCCTTCCCTCAGGAGAGTCCTATCTACCACCAAAGTAAATAGAAGGTGCAAAGAGTTCTGTTGGTCCATGTGGGCTTCCACGCTATCATGACCTGCAAACTGTCCATCAGACAGATCCTCAGATCCCATCAAAGGTCCCAGTCTCCAGGTCCTGAGCAAAACACCCAGAAATACGTTCATATAAATACATACCAACCCATATACAAACACAATTAGAATGCCAACTACTTCCATGGAGATGCCATAGAATCAGTGTATAGTGAACAAAATCAGAGTAAATGAGTGATGGCATGCAGGAAATTCATTCCCTCACTTAGATGCATCAAGTCTAACCAGGTCCTTCCAGCTATTGACAGAACTTATGCTAATCCAAGGAGCTCAGGGTCAAGTAAAAAGGAGGTTGACCCTAAACACACAGCACCTAGCTTATCTCACAAGCCAATGCCTGCCAAGGCTCCTCAAAATCCAGGATGAGAGGTGAAACTCTCTCGTGATATGAAGAAATCTTGGGTTAGCAGAGAGAGAGCACAATACAGTGGACAGGTTACTGGGCATAATGACTACCTGTAGTCCCAATCATCATAGATATAAAGGTCCAGGATTTGATAAAGTGCATGCCTCTCGAATTTACACTTCTGGATTTCAAATTTGAGTTCCTACAGTTCCTTTAGACGCTTCTCTTGCTTACTGATGACATTTGGGGATGATGCCTTCCTACCAAAACCTGTAGATAGATAAACCCAAGTGAATTTGCATATTTGATGGCCCATGGGAGGTAAAGAGCATTCTGAATCCCAAAAGGAGGTTGAGGAAGAGGAAATGGTAGAGACTGGGTGAATGCCTGAAACAGCAGAAAAGCTTTCTTTAAGCTGGATTCTTTTTTTTTTAAAGATTTATTTATTTATTTTGTATATGAGTACACTGTTGCTGTCTTCAGACACACCAGAAGAAGGCATCGGATCCCTTTACAGATGGTTGTGAGCCACCATGTGGTTGCTGGGATTTGAATTCAGGACCTCTGGAAGAGCAGTCGGTGCTCTTAACCACTGAGCCATCTCTCCAGCCCTCGAGCTGGATTCTTAAGCTATGTCCCTCTTTCCAAACTCTAATGCCATACATGTGCCAAGTTCACTATTATAGAACCCCTCGCCCTGAAACGTATAACCTGACTCAGACATAAACATGTGGGACATTGTTATCTCATATCAGATGTGGTGCAGATAAATCCTGGAGTTCATAATGTTTAGCACCATCAAGCTCTAATCATATGTGTTCCAGCCCAAAGTGTCTAAGACCTAAACTCATGACTAGGGGTGCATCTTTCCTTGTTCTTGTTATCAGAGACTTATGTAGCCTACAATAATCTAGAGGACGAAGGGATTCAATTCCCAACCATGGATGGTCACATTGTTAATCTCACAGTGCCTTCCTCTGCCATTCATTGACACAAACAATTAAAAAGCTTCTAGAAAAGAAACTGAAGGCTTACCAATTTCTGACTTTCTCTCAAATTAATAATCAGGAACTCCTGACTCTTGTTTTGCCTTTGAGAAATCCCAAGGCTCATGCTGTAAGGCCTATTCTTAGAAGGCACATCTCAAACCTACCTCATCAAGGAAGTTCCCCAACTCTGCCCAGGACTCACCAAGCCTTCCCCAGAATGATTTCATCCTTCCTGTTTTAGTAGACAGGAGGTCAGCTTCCTTCTGCCTTGGTGTGGTCTCTCCTTGATCTCCACTCTCCTTCCAAAATAGCCTGAGCAGCTGGCAAAACATGCCTGTTTGTGAACCCAAAGGGAACTGAAGGAATTTCCCAAAGGCAGTTGGTGTCACCACAACACAATCACAGAAGATTCTAGGGATCTCTTAGATACAATAGATTGTCCAATGAAGGGCTTACTGATGATGTCACTGGGAAGTTCTATGGCCTACCTGCTAACTAGCTCTCCCCAAATTGATCAATTTCTGTGGGGGCCCTTTCCTGCAGTCTCTAATGTGTCACCGGAAATATCGTTTGGCAACCTCAATTCCGAAGCTAGATATTTCTCTCTGCTTCACTAGAAGTCATCAATGCTTTTGATGGCATTGAGAATGGCTTACAACCCTGAATTGGATAAGAGATTTTTCTTAGCACCCAAATCTCTAGGGACCATGGACGAGGGAGATTTTTCTTAAAAATAAATCTACCACCTTAGACAATGGATGTGATATACATTTCTATTCCCAAGGTTTTCCCTTCTTCTGGATGCCAATATCTTTCTTCTATACTTTGATTGTGTAAAACCTGGAAATATTTGCTTACTGTGCAGTCCTTCACACCTTGACATTGTTTCATTTACACATCCATGTATTCCACAAAATCAATGGTCTATAATCCTATTTTTTTGTAATAAAACTCCCTTTTCTTGGGAATATAGGGATCAACTACAGGGCATATATAAAATTATAAATTTCTGTGCCTTTTATATACTAAGTTGGACATCCTCACTTTTTGAAACACAACAAGACAATTAAATTGGACATCAGTGAGCAAACGTCAACCTGGACCTTGTGTTACTACATTGTAACGACATAGCCATCACTTCTCCAATACCATTCTTCCTGAATTTCCAAGTCCTATTTTAAGGATATTGGGGACTGCACTGTGATCTTTTACTCATATCACACATAAAAATCGGAGGATGGGCATGGACTGGAAAGGCCTAAGGTCAGGTTAAACCTCAATTTTAATGGATCCAGAAGTTCATGAGGGAGTCCATATGGCATTGTCAAATATGGATTCTGTGTTCTTATCAGAGGAGTTGTAATGCCACCTGAATGTGTGCTATAATGCCACCTAACCTCACTAATGTCAGAGTGAAGCTCATGTATGGCATTTGTGGGCAGAGAAATGCCTTTTACTACCATCTCCATTTGTACAATATCACTATGCAAAGCTCAAAACAGAGGGGTGGAGATTGTGGAGTCCTTAGAAGTTGAGGGTCTTTTATTTTGATTAAGGCACATATTTTTCCTATGTAATTTTTTCCCCTTGCTTTTTCACTAATGATGGATGACATCTTTCCTGGCCTGAGATATACTGGGGTCCAATTTTTGGATTACCAGAGCTTGTATTTTAGATATGACAGGCCCACCAAGGGTCCTACTCCATACAGAAGGTATGAATAAGTCCCAGGTGCTGGAGTAAGTTAAAAAAGTCTGTGACGACAAAGACCTGATTGAGAAAACAAGAGACAAGCTGTTCTTCAAGATCATAGTTGTATGATACTAAGAAAATGTGAATAAAGCATCAGGTGAAAAGATCAATTAGGAGGTCATAGGCCTAGAAGGGGTTGCCTTTGGTCTCAGTGGAGCTGCCATTCTTTCACCCAGTCCTTCATCTCTGCCACAAGACCAGAGATTTCCCCAAACAACTGGCTGGCCTTACTCAAAGACCTGGCAGGGCTTCTCCCTGTAGAATAGGAACTGTAGAGTCCTTGAGGACCCACCAAGAGGTCTCCTCAACACAGATTCCTTGTTGTCAAAGGAAAATATTCCTGCAGAATCCTGCCATGGCAGTAGGAGTTTCAACTAGGCTGCTCTTAGGTCCAGCTCACCGGATGCAGGCCTGAGGCCCAGCGGTATCTGGGGAAAGAAGCAGCACACACTACCTCACAGCTCTCTCTTTGTTGGATGCAACTGCTAGAAGAGTAATAGGGCTTTTGTTTCTTAATTTGTTTATTAGAAATACCTACAAGGCTGGTTAAAGTTGCAACATGCCTTTAATACCAGCATGCAGAATTTTTTTAAATCGCTTTTTTATGTTTGGATATTGTTTTTACTCCCCTCAGCAAATATCTCTGTGCTTAGAATGTTAAGCACATGCTCTGGAGGGACCTATTATTCAAGTTAGGCAAAGCTTTTGTTCTTACCAACCAGTCAACAGATGATGCCATTACTTACTTTCAAATAAGAAAACAGTCTTAGAGAAGTGAGTTAATCTGTAAGCTATCACAGAAGAAACACATCATGACTGTGGAATGACACCCCAATCTTTTGCATTTCCTAAGTTCTTTTATTTCTTTTTTTTTATTTTTGACATTTTTATTGGATTTTTTTGGGTATATTTCTTTTTTTTTTCAATCCTCGCAGGTATCCTTTATTCCTCTCCTCCCATTTACAAGTAGGAATTTCATCTGTAATTGTTAGTCCAGATAGTTTGGTCTATGGCTTAGATATCACCTTGGCCTGTTGCTTTAGCATAAGCTGTGTTAGGGGCAGGCTCAATGGTTCAGGACTTAACAAATAATAAATTCCACTACACCTGGATTCCTAGCCTCACACTCAGAAAGGGACTATATTTCTATTCACTATTAAAAAAAAAAAAGACCCAGTTCATTAACAAGTAAAAAAAATTTCTCAAGTATATTAAAGGGTTTACCATGGTCATACAGTTTGTCAAATGCCTGGCATTCATCGTTTTTCAAATCCAAAAATTTCTTTCTTATTCATATTTTCTTTTTTTGATTATTTCTCAGTTTATTTTTTATTTTTTTAATTTAACTTTTAATAGATATATTTCTTTATTTACATTTCAAACGTTATTCCCTTTCCAGGTGTCCAGTCCATAAGCCCCCTCCAGCGCCCCACCCCCACCCCATGTGGGTCTTTTACTTGTTTCGTTAAAGTAACCGAAAGATAATTTATATTATTTGGGCCTATTGTGAAGGGTATCATTTCCCTAATTTCTTTCTCAGCCTCTTTACCCTTTGAATAGAGGAAGGCTACTTAATTCTTTGACTTAATTTTATACTCCAACAGTTTGCTGAATTTGTTGATCAGATTAAGTAATGCTCTGGTGGAATTTTCGTGTCACGTATACTATCGTATCATCTTCAAATATTAGTGTTTTGACTTCTTCCCTTCTAATTTGTATCCCTTTGACCTACTTTCATTGTCTGATTGCTATAGCTAGGACTTCAAGTACCATATTGAAAAAGTAGGAAGAGAGTGGGCAGCCTTGTCTAGTCCCTGATTTTAGAAAACCTGATTTTCCTTCAAGTTTTCTCAATTTAGTTTCATGTTAGTTACTGGATTGCTGTATTTTGCTTTGACTATGTTTAGATATAGGCCTTGAATTCCTCATCTATCCAGGACTTTATTCATGAAAGGGTATTGAATTTTGTCAAATGATTTCTCAGCATCTAATGAAATGATCATGGGTTTTTTTCCATTAAATTTGTTTACATGGATATTTTGTTGATGGATTTCCGTATATTAAAACATTGCTGCATCCCTGTGATGAGGCCTACTTGATCAAGATGGATGATCGTTTTGATGTGTTCTTGGATTCAGTTTGAAAGAATTTTATTGAGCATTTTTGCATCAATATTCATAAAGGAAATTGGTCTGAAGTTCTCTATCTTTGTTGTATCTTTGTGTGGTTTAGGTGTAAGAGTAATTGTGACGGGGTTGGGGATAGCTCAGTGGTAGAGCGCTTGCCTAGGAATCGCAAGGCCCTGGGTTTGGTCCCCAGCTCCGGAAAAAAGAACCAAAAAAAAAAAAAAAAGAGTAATTGTGGCTTCATAGAAGGGATTTTGTAGTGCTCTGTCTGTTTCTATTTTGTGGAATAGTTTGCACAGTATTGGTATGAAGTCTTCTATGAAGGTCTAATAGAATTCTACACTAAACCCATCTGGTCCTGGGCTCTTTTTGGATCGGAGACTTTTAATAACTGCTTCTATTTCTTTAGGAATTATGGGGTTTTTCCATGGTTTATTTGTTCCTGATTTAACTTTGGTATCTGGTATCGGTCTAGAAAATTGTCCATTTCTTCCACATTTTCCAGTTGTGTTGAATATAGGTTTTTGTAGTACAATCTGATGAGTTTATTTAATTTCCTCAGATTCTGTTGTTATGACTCCCTCTTCAGACCTCATTTTGCTAATTGGCATACACTCTCTGTGACCTCAGGTTAGTCTGCCTAAGGGTTTATCTATCTTATTGATTTTCTCAAAGAACCAGCTCCGGGTTTTGTTGACTTTGTAGAGACCTTTTTGTTTCTTCTTGGTTGATTTCAGCCCTGAGTTTGATTATTTCCTGCCTTCTACTGCTCTTGGGTTTATTTAATGCTTGTTCTAGAGCTTTTAGGTGTGCTGTCAAGCTACTGACATATGCTCTTTCTTGTTTCTTTTTGCAGGCACTCAGAGCTATGAGTGTTCCTCTCAGTGCTGCTTTCATTGTGTCCCATAAGTTTGGGTATGTTGTATCTTCATTTTCATTAAATTCTAAGAAGTCTTTAATTTCTTTCTTATTTCTTCCATGACTAAGTTGACATTGAGTTCATCTTCCATGTATATGTGGACTTTCTGTCATTTTTGTTGTTATTGATGACCAGCCTTAGTTCATGGTTATCTGATGGGATGATTGGGATTACTTTTATCTTCCTGTATCTGTTGAGGCCTGTTTTGTGACCGATTATATGGTCAATTTTGGAGAAGGTATCATGAGGTGATGAGAAGAAGGTATATCCTTTGGTTTTAGGGTGAAACGTTCTATAAATATCTATTCAATCAATTTGTTTCATAACTTCTGTTAGTTTCTCCATGTCTCTGGTTAATTTCTGTTTCCCCAAACTGTCCATTGATGAAAGTGGAGTGTAGAACTATTATTGTTTGAGGTGCAATGTGTGATTTGAGCTTTAGTAAGGTTTCTCATGGTTTAGGGACACAACTGCTATACAACTGACAACTATAGCAATCACCCAGAACATCTGCCCAAAGCCCATGACGGTAGGCCACATGAGGATGAGTAGCTTTCAAAGTTCATCATGATTTTTTGGTAAGATCTTCCTTGTAATTGATGGCTTGACTTCCCACAAACATGTTCCAGTTTTGTAGAATCTCCTCCTTGGTTAGCATCTCATCCTTGTTTTTGTCTGACTCATACACCAGACGCCGGGCCTCAGCCCCTGCATGGTCATAGTTGTGAGGGAGGATTCAGTGTCCAATCTCATCCTTGTCCAGCTTCCCATCCTTGTTCAGATCTGGGAAATCATTGAACTGCTCCCATTTGGACAAAACCCAATCTGGTCAGGGGCATTGTCCTCGTGGGAAAAACATGTCCACAATATACTCATCCTGGTTCACAAGTCCTTCCCTGTTCTTGTCGATATCCTCCAGGGTTTCCAGAACTACAATCTCCTTCATATGTTTCAACTCCTCTGAGTTCAGACAGGCAATGAATCCCTCTCGAGTAGCTGTCAGGTTGCTGTCAATGACTGAAGCCTTAAACCTCCTCTCATCTCATGGAGGCATTTTTTTAAAGGTGTGAAGATCAGAGCTATCTTGGGATTCAGCAAGGTTTCCCAGGTAGTAGCCAAAAGTAGACTGCTTGTATTCTTCCCAGGAGATCTTTTCGTCTATGTCCCTATCATAATCCTTCCAGAGTTTAGCCACATTATGGTAGATGTATCTTTTTTGTACCTGTTTGATCCAAACTTTCAGCTGCTCAGTAGTAACAAGGCTGCCTCCATCACTGTCAATTGAATCAACAATTTTCCCCAGCCTCTCCTTGCTCTCATCCAGGCTTAGCTATCAAAGGTCTTGGAGTCCTCCTTGCCCAGGAAGACCTCATGATCGTACAGGAAGCTGTGCTTGTCCTCTGGTGGCCACTGGCCCAGCTCTGAATCGGGACAAACTTGCTCATCATGCTCTTGGCCCTGAACACCAGCACCAGTGCCAGCAGCAGCCCATGGAGAGTCCCAGGATGACACCTGGCACCAGAGTCACGAACAAAGGGAGGCAGCAGGGAAGTAGGGGGCTAGCAGCACCTTATCCGCTGTCCCCTACCCACAGAGGGCTTTTGTTACATTTCAAATGTTATCCCTTTTGCTGGTTTCCCATCCATAAAACCCCTTATAACACCCCTTTCCCCTTTCTACTATGAGGGTGTTACCACCCAACCACCCAGGCCTACCTGCCTCCCTGTTCTGATTTTCCCCTACACGGGGGCATCAAGCCTTGATAAGATTAAGGGCTTCTCCTCCCATTGGTGCCCAACAAGGCCATCCTCTTCTACATATGCAGCTGTAGTCATGGGTCTGTCCATGTGTACTCTTTGGATGATGGTGTCAGCCCTGGGAGCTCTGGGTGTTCCTTATTGTTGTTCTTATGGGGCTGTAAACCCCTTCAGCTCCCTCAATCCTCCATTGAGGACCCTGTTCTCAGCTAAGTGGTCGGCTGTAAGCATCTTCCTCTGTATTTGTCATGCTCTTTAGTCTACTTTTTTGAACAGATCACCACAGAAGAACAAAGATGTATTGTCTTGGAGTGATGTTGTATCGACAAATTGATGATTTCTTACTTCTTAATGATGATTGTAAAAGAATTCCTAAAATTAGATTAGTAATTCAAAGCCCGTTTATAATAGGACTGCTCTTATGTTCTCTCTGATAATCAAAATTGCATTGAAAACTCTTCCATTCTTAAAGTGTCATGAGTAAATTGCTTCTGCAATACCAAGCGGGCATCTCCAAATTAGAGCCCATTCTAAGAGCGTATAAACCAATTAACCAAAGTTCATAAAAAGAGAATTAATGACTTACTGTAGGTGCAAGGACCGACCATAAAAAATTGACTGGATTTGCCTATAGGTAATTTCACTTACTCTTTTCTCACAAAAATTACAGTTTTTACTCTCCACGAACCTGTAGAGCCAGTGACAGATGATGACAGTTTATCCTGATAATTACTCTTAATGGATATGCATGTAAATATTCTCTGTTGTAAACTTATTATTCAACTTATGATTTGAATTCGTGTGCAAACTTGTGGTGAACTTTTTACCATGTGATGATGTATTCCGAAAGATATACAAATGCTGAGGACAAAGAGAGAGAAAGCTTTTTACACAGAACTGAACCGAACAGGACAGAACTCAAGAAGAACTTAGAAGTAAAGGCATAGCGTTGAGAATAAGGCCTTGAGAGTAAGGAAATTATTGTGACATAAGAGCAAGAGGAAAGGAGATAAGAAGAGTGCAAAGAGAACTTTTTAAGCGAACTTTTTGGAGGCAAACTTTTGTACAAACTTTTAGGAAAACTGAAGAACTTATATCGAAATGTTAAAATCACTGCTCATCAGCCTTCAGCGAGGCTCACTGGCTAGCCTCTGCTCTTCAGTCAGGCTCAATGGCTAGCCTCTGCTCTTCAGCCTTCAGCGAGGCTCACTGTCTAGCCTCTGCTCTTCTGTCATGCTCACTGGCTAGCCTTTGCTCTTCAGTCAGGCTCACTGGCTAGCCTTTGCTCTTCAGCTAGGCTCACTGGCTAGCCTTTGCTCTTCAGCTGGGCTCACTGCCTAGCCTCTCCTCTTCAGCTGGGCTCACTGGTCTATGGGGTCCTAGCACATTGCTTAACCATCTGCTCATGACTGCCTGGCCACACTGACCACCTGACCGCACTTATTTCTTAAAGCCATTCTCTAGAAAGAGCACAAGAAACCAAAGAGAAACACCACCGGGACCTTTTCCCATGGGCTCCGCTTAACCTTAAGTACTTTTGTTACTGCTTTAAAAAAGTGAAATACAATTTCTGCTATTCATATGGCCAAGAGAGCTGTGCAGTAGTCGTTGCTTTATGGAATTTGGTGCTAAATCAAAAGATTCCTTTATTCTATTACAATGTTATCTGTATGTTGTACGATGTATCTTTAGAAAACACAACACTAAATTCCTAAAATTTACATGTTTTAAGACATCAGCTCATGGAGAAACATAACTGCTTACCTATCTAGACTGACCTTTTTTGCTATATTGCAGGTATAATCAAGTTTCTACACTACTTCCATGATTTTCAAGAAAGCTTAAGACAAAAATAACTTGAACATAATGGCCAGAAAGGGGATTCTGTCAAGTTGTCTTATGTGGGACAAGATACCAAGATATGACTGGTAAACCTAAAACCACCTGTTCCCAAAACTAACAGAACTTATAGAAAATACATACTTTCTTACCATTCCTCTGCCCTGATGGTTAAGTGATTTATTGAGCACCTACTATGATCTTAGCACTGTGCATCTAAGGGTGAAATGGTGAATAAAAAACTTAATAAAAAGCTTCATTAAGGAATAAAGAAAAATGAAACATAACTTTGAAACTCAGATTCCATTTAAGCAACACTACGATTTCTTAACTGGTGATTTCTGAAAATTTCATTATTTTTACATGGGCTTCAACAGTAATGATACTCAGTCTCGATTTTGTTAGTCGCAAATATGCAAGTCACACTTCTTTCTTGGCTCCCACAACTGTCAACGGGAACAACACTGTCACTGTCCATTGTGCTTCCCTATCAATCCTGCTATGGATGGTATAAATTCGAGCGCAAATCCCAGCATCCACATGGTGGCTCACAACCATCTGTAATGAGATCTGATGCCCTCCTCTGGTGTGTTTGAAGACAGCTGCATTGTCTAATGTATAAGTAAGTATATTGTAAAAAAAAAAAAAAAAAAAAAAAAAAAAAGAGGCCATTGTAAAACTGCATCTAGCCTTGTCATCTACTGCTTCAGTTTCTATGCGGACAGGGCAAAGTTGGAGAGCTTCAAGATCAAGTTCATTGCCTGTCTTTAAAGATCAAGTGTTTTAAACGCGAATACAGGCCACCAAAAATCCTTGAGGGCAAATTACACAAACCGGTATATTCTCTAAAACATTCACATAGGATTTTACTGATATCACAATGCAAATTCACCAAAAATATTTAACCAATAAAAGCAGAAATATTGAATAGGTCTACAAATAGGATCAATAATCATATATACTTGAAAACAACTATCATGGAAACAAAGGATGTACTAGGAGATAAGATACATCACTAAAAGCTACACAAGCAGCAAAAAAGACACTACATTTCTTGGTTTAAAAGTTAGGTGATGGGGGTTGGGGATTTAGCTCAGTGGTAGAGCGCTTGCCTAGCAAGCGCAAGGCCCTGGGTTCGGTCCCCAGCTCCGAAAAAAAAAAAAAAGAAAAAAAAAAGTTAGGTGATACACTTGATCTTTAAAGACAGGCAATGAACTTGATCTTGAAGCTCTCCAACTTTGCCCTGTCCGCATAGAAACTGAAGCAGTAGATGACAAGGCTAGATGCAGTTTTACAATGGCCTCTTTTTTTTTTTTTTTTTTTTTTTTTTTTTACAATATACTTACTTATACATTAGACAATGCAGCTGTCTTCAAACACACCAGAGGAGGGCATCAGATCTCATTACAGATGGTTGTGAGCCACCATGTGGATGCTGGGATTTGCGCTCAGGACCTCTGGAAGACCTCTTAACCACTGAGCCATCTCTCCAGCCCTCACAACGGCCTCTTACACGGCATCAAAGTGCTCTACTTCACTAGATGGATCCAGGGTGATAACAGAGAAACGTTCACAGTTCCTGAGCACTTCTGAGTTCAAATACCTCCAGCGCCAACTCTGTGCTGTTGGCACATTCTGACCTGTATCCTAATTGTTGTCAGCCACAAAAAGGACAGGTTAGCACCACACAGTATTCACTTCCCTGTTCTAAAAACCCTTTCGATTCTGAAAAAGCAACATTCCATGCTTGCTCCATATTTGAGGAAGCCAAATGGTTGGTCTGGCTCAAGGCTTTACTTTTCTTAGCTGATCAACTTTCTTTTTCCACTTCTTGTCACAGGAAATATTTTTTTATGCTGCAACTACACGGCAATATTTGAACGAAACCACCATAAACTCTGGGTGTCACCTCCTGAAATTTAAAATTCACATAACAATTCGTGGCCTTCTAAACAGCACCATGGAAAATAAACGAAAACAAGCAAAACCATTCCAAAGGCACTTGCTGATCTGGAGGCCTGCTCAGAGCAGGTAGGGGAAGAATTAAATTATGCGGAGCTGTAATCTCTCAGAGCTTTGCAGGCTAAAAAAGAGGGAATCTCTGTTTCTGTTCCCTTTCTCCAAGTAATTGAAGGAGGGGTATTTTACATCCTCCCAATACAATCCCTTGCAAGGCGCAACCAATTACAAATAGATTAGAAGAAATCTATTAAATAATATATATATATTCATTGCCTGAGGTTTTAAGAAAATATTTTCCCACGATCCCCGATTCCCGTTCTTTAACATACAATAGAAACTTTACATGGAGGGCGCCACCAGGCTAAGCTGCCTCTGAAAAGCCTGTCCTGCCCTGGGAGGTACAAGGCAATTTAATTCAAGTCAATCTAGAGAGAGGTGAGAGCCCCAAGTTGCTCTGGGGATGTCAGAGCACAGCTCTCATGCACACAACAAATCACCTGTCCATTCTTTCTCAATGCCATGGGCTTTGCAATCCCTGCTTCAGCTCTCCAAACATCCCTGAATCCTCGCTTCCCCTACCCAATGGGCTCACTTTGCAACGCCTCCTTCTGGCACTGCTTCCCCAGGGCTGTGAGAGTGAGTTCAAGAATGCCCGCGGGTCTCCTACCTACATTGATGCTGCTGCTCTGGCAGCTTGCTGTCCCTGGGGACCAGACCTGCGGCAAGGCTAGGGGCCTGTGCGAGTGCCATGCCTCGAGGTACCCTGGCAGGACTGGCTCGGGCTACGTCCCTGGACACTCCGAGGCTGAGGTCACCATTGGAAACCCCGCCACAATCAAAGCGCGCCTGACGGTGGCCCAGGTGACCCCCAGCGCCGCTACCACCCCCTTACCTGGCTGCTTCTTCCACTTTTTCATTTCTTTTTTTCTTTCTCTTTTTGATCGCGATGTGGCGCCTGAAAAGAGCTCGCCTCCAGCAAGGAGGATAACATGCAGGCAGAATCACCTCTTTGGCCTGCGGCGATCCGAGAGGGAGAGAGAGTTTAGTCACTCTCAGCCGCGACCCCACTGCTGGCACATGTGAAAGAAAAACACGCCCCAGCACACGCGCCACTGCAGTCGCCAAAAATATCGCGCGCGCCGCTTCCCGTCAGGCCCTGCGCTCACCTACGAATTCCCAGTGCCTTAAGGTCCCACGCTCTTTGAAGAGCTCTGTGTGCCCTCAGTCCAGGCTCATGCTCGGTGGAGCCGGGGTGGGGAGGATACATGCAGCCACTCCGCAACACGGGCAACGCGGGGAGGCGCGTAACGCGGAGGTCCGGGCTCCACCAAGGCCCCTCAGTCCCCTCTCGTGGCTCTTCGGAGGCTCAGGCACACCATGATCTGCCCGCGCCATCGCCTGGTGAGCTGCACGCTGCCCCCTACAGGCTGCGGTGACCTGTTCAGGCTCCAGTGCGAGCATTGGGATTGTGTTTGACACTCTCCTAAACCGGCTTAGCAGGGCACAAGCCACCCCCACCTGTCCTCACCTGAAGGCATCCTGAGGGGGCAGCTAGCTCACATCCCACAGGCAGGCCCCAGGGCACCGGGCCTTGATCTTCGTTCTGCACCTTGTTGCCAGCCCCCCACTCACAACCCGGTCCCTTGCCATCCTGCTCCCACTGAACTTCCTCAGTGGAGCAAACCCATTTCACATACAGAAATCAATTCCTTTTATGTCCCTAGACTGCTAAACCCAACAGGACAGAATGAAGGGGTCTTCCTGTAGGAGTTCTCTAAAAGTGATGTTTTCACTAATCACCTAAAGGATCCTGCCACTCCTGTAGTGGACTCTAATCTTCTGCATTTACATGTCAATTAAAAAATTGATGTAGCCAACAAAGATTCTTCAACCCTTTCACTGAGAGCTCTGAACTGAGTAGGGGAATCCTGAGAGTCATACACCCAGAATGGGTTGTTGTTTTAGTTGTTTGTTTGTTTGGTTGTTGTTTATGGACCTACTGTCTAATTCACAAATGCCCTCCAAAATGAACACTTGTCTAGTTCACTCTAAATTCCCAACAGATCGTATCAGGGAGATTTCGTTGAAATAAACTTGGGATTTAAATTAAAACCTTCCCCAAAGCATCTTGGCATATCTGTAACTAATGATGCCAGAGACCCAAGACCTGTACCAGGTTCTGATTGATCCCTGACCTAAGTACTTGTCTCCCACAAACTCCTGCCCACACGTGGGTTAGAAAGATACTGGCTCCACAAGCAGCCAACGGTTTGGTACCTTGATATGGTGACAGGAAGAGGCATGTTCTTGGAACATGCAATTCTTGGCTGGCAACCGGATTTTTAAGCTCAGTTAAGAGGTTTTTTTCCTTACAAACAATAGAGTAAGCAAGTATTTCTCCTCCTTCATGCCTATGCCTCTTCAGTTACTATGGGATTTCCATCACGCCTGTTCTGTGAGGAATGGTGTTCAAGAGATTGTAAATAGTATGCCAAAATTTTTGCTGAAGTGTTTTCATGGCATTGTAAATTTCATAGAAGTTAGAGTTCTTTGCACATCCACTTATCCATCCATATTGACCTATAAAACATTTTAGTCTTCTACTACAGAGTCAACTAACTGGGACTCACAGGGGCTCACAGAGATTGAACCAGCAAACAGAGAGCATGCAGGGAGCTAGACCTAGGCCTCCTACACATAGTAGCAGATGTGCTAATTGGTCTTCATGTGGGTACCCTAACAATTGGAGTAGAGATTGTTGCCAACTATGTTGCCTGCTATTGGTTCTTCTTCCCCTAACTGGACGGCCTGTTTGTGCCTCGGTGGGAGAGGATGCACTTAGTCTTGTTATGAATGGAGGTTCCAGGGTGTGGCAGTACCCAAGTGGGACTTCCCCTTCTCTAAGAAGAAGGGAGGAGGAGGAGGTAGTGGGGGAAGGATTTGTAAGTGTTGAACTGGGAGGAGAAGAGGGATGAGGGGCTTATTGGGATGTAAGGTGGAAAAAAAAAAGAAACAAGGAAAAAAAAAAAAACAAGAATCCCTAAAAAATAAAAACTGCTTTAGTCTTCTAAATCTAAGCTGCTGATTCCAAAGAGGGAGAACTAGAACCCTGAGAGAAACAGATGATCTCTTTGAAAAAGAGAGGTGCCTGCTTAGCAAACAGAGACTGTCTTAGAGAAGTGCACTCATCAATTCTGAAAGGCAGGTTGGTGTAACAAGGATCACAGGTTGGGAATATTCCCAGGATGAAAATGAAAGAACATATGAGAACTAGGGCCTTCCTTGTGCAGCCAGCTCAGTCATCGAATGCAGGCAAGAACAGAACAGCAGAGAGGACTGAAAGGTGTATTAGTGATCCTCCTGGCATGTGCGGCTGATTCCAAGCCTCAGGTAAGAGGCTTGAATTCTAAGAATTCAAGAATTCTAAGAACATCTAAGATTTCTGGGGTGAGTAGGGCATCAGAGAGTAGTTCACATCCAGCTTGTCCGCAAAGCATGCTTATGTCCCTCTGAGCTGACACCACGCCCTTGTGACAGAAGGAAAAACAGCATAGCAAGAGCAGGCACACATTTGTTCCCATTTCACAGACAAGATGCTAAAGCATAATTGAAATTATGCAGCTCTTCTTGAGCCAACCCTGTTTATGTCACTACTGATCAATTTCAAGGATGCCATCCACTAAAGTACAGGTCAATAGAATGGGTAGTTGTAGACAGGACCATCGTTTCCAGAACAGTCCCACAACAGTCACCTGGATAGTTAATACCTTAACCAGAGCACTAAGGTTTGGAGAATGCCCATCTTCTTGTTCTTTCCCCATTTTCCTCCCTGGAACCACAGGACTACAAGATACTTCCGAATATCCAGGAACCATCACCATCTTGGTAAGCTCGAGGCTTGTCCATGTAGCTCAGCAAAGAAGCAGTGAGTTTGTATCAGGCACGTGGTTTCCTTTAAAGGTTTCTCAAAGTCTCCTCTCTTAACTCACACAAATACACATGGGCTGTTACTGCTCTTTCCCCATTTTATGGAGAGAAATAAGGAGTCAGGATTATGAGTGTCCTGACAAAGAAGTAAGATCTCTCTTACACTCTGGAGTAGCTTAAACCTCACCCTACTCTACCAAAGACATCTCCAATCTCTGAACTCACAGAGAAGACTCAGCTGCCTCCTCCACTCCTCCTGTATTTAAAGGAGTGTGAGACTTGGACTTCCAGGATGATGGTGGGATGTAATTAAGGCAGAAGGATTCTGGAAGAAAAAGATTAAAACCAGAGCTTCCTTTTACTCCAGCTGCTCCAAACTAAAGAACTGGTGGGGCTTGAGCTCGGTCCCATCTGGTGGACACCTGACCTCAAGCTCCTCTGGAAGCAACAAGGGAACATTTGAGATTAAATGAAGGAGACACAGAGAGAACTGCTTGTACTAATTTCACCCTGTTCGGGGAGGAGGCTAACGAGAGAACTTTCCCCAAACTGCCTGCCAGAGTCCTATTTCATTTAGATGATGCAATGGCTTATCTAGGAAGTCCAACAAAGTATCTCCAATCAGCCTGTGACAAAATGTACCTCAGCAAGGCCATTGACTGCACAGGGTTGGCTACATGACTCAGGCAGGAGGGCTCTCTGCAAAGGGCAAGTGCTGAGATGACTAAGAATCCCAGGACACTGAGAGCAGATGATCAGCAAGAATTAAACTGAATGCTGAGAATAGGAACCTATGGGTGGGTCATAACATCCTGGAAGCTCCCTCTGTAAGCACATATGGGAACAGCAGGGGACCCTGAGAAATATGACTGCAGGTGAAGGCACTATAATATATGACAGAATCTTCAGACAAATTGAAAAGAAAGTCCACGGCTGACAGGGGAACAGGAGAAGTAAAGCAGACTACGCAACATATGGAGAGTATACAGAGAACAAAGGGTTAAAACATGCTCTTTAGTTACACAAACTAATTGTATATAGAAATAGACAAATGCCCTTCTGCTGAAACAAGAGCATGAATTCTATGACAGCATATTCTCCCATTACATTTACATTTAAATAAAAAGAATAGTGTTCTACAGAGACAAGGTCAGAAAAATAAAAGCCAATGTTCCACACTAGTCCTCTCAGAAGGAAACTGGAGTAACAACGAACACAGATTAACTCTGTACCCAAAATGCCTAGCACGGAAGTAATGAGCCAAAACACAGTAAGAAAGTAAAAACACAATCATATAAAGTAATCCAACACAAAAGTAGTATGCATTCTGACAAACCAGGACAAACTGGCAGACTATTAACCACTAAAAAACAGCAAAAAGGTACTGTGATCAGTGAAAGGTTAAATTGATTTTTATTACATTTTAAGAAACACTGTTCAGTGTTAGTTATTCAGCTTAGTGGTAAAGGGTTTGGCCTGGGTTTCATCCCCAGCCTGCAAACAAAGGAACCAACAAAAAGCCATTATTCTGAGCTGCAAGTGACTGACTAATTGATTTAATAATCATGCTTTCCTGACTTTGCACAGGCATGTAATAAAAACACAGAGTCAGAAACAGAAAACAGTTGGGTGAGCTAGGTGACATTTTCGCAGTACATTAGTTATAAGTTCTTTCAAAGCTTTTAAAAAATAAGTCATTCCTATACTACTTAAATTGCTCTAAGATAAAGTTTTAAGGTACAGCATGCTTTCTTCAAAACGGTATGAATTTTTGGAGCCCCAACTTCATCATAAAATTAAAAAAGCTGAGTAACATTTTACAAGTAAAGAAGAAGAGAAGGGAACCCATCCAACAGAGAAACAGTCGAGATTCTCCCTGGAGTAGAGTGTTTTTATCCGTGTACTTGACTATAAAAAATTAGCAACACAGGTATGGCTCCTTCTACACCAACTGCCACTAAGTACCATTTGGACATTCCATCACAATGTTCTCCAGAAGAAAGATTGCAAACAAACACAACAAAGAATGAAATTTAATATCAATATCTTTTTTATCAGGCTGGAGAGCCGGCTTGGCGGTTAAGAGCTCTACTTCTCCAGTGCTCCCAAGTTCAATTCCCAGCAACCACATGGTGACTGACAACTATCTTTAGAGGGATCTAATGCCCTCTTCTGTCTGGTGCTCTCTTCTGACATGCAAGCACACTCGCAAACAGAGTGCTCATGTACATAAATAAATAAATAAATCTTTAAAAACTAAAACCTTCTAATCAAGTTAATGTATCTACCTCTAGAAGCTAGAAAAGGGTCACAGCAATATTAAAAATAATTCAGAAATGGTAAAGGGATATAAGGGAGTCATAAAATTCACTGGGCAAGATGGTGTATGCCTGCAATCCCAACACTCACAAGGCTGATGGTGGTGAATTGCCTTGTGTTCAAGGCTAGCCTAGACTACAGTCTGAGACCTTATATTAGAAAACAAAACAATTGGGGAGGAGATGGAGAGAGAGACAGAGAGACAGAGAGACATAGAGACATAGAGACATAGGAGTGGGAGACAAAGACAGAGACAGAGAGAGACAGGGACAGAGAGACAGAGACACAGAGAGAGACCTCGATGTCATTTCTTGCACTGATGACAAGCTGCTGAAGAATGTGAATGTCTCCTACCAAACACTGAGATAATGCTAATGACAGAATGGGTTTCTTATTAAGATACCATGAAATGTAGATGGAAAAGTAAAGGAATGTATAATGAATAAGAGACAAATCAGACATTGGAAAGCCTAAATTTAGAAGACTATGTATGTTTAAGTCATAGGGGAAGGGATGAGATGATGTGGGGGAAAGAATAATCGGAATAAATTGTATATGTGTATGAAAATGTTAACTAAGAGCAACCAATGGACAGAGAAAAGCAGGTTTAATTTACAGTGAAATTGAGTTCCCATATGACACTATGTAACATTTTGTAAATTGATTATATTATCTGCAGTAAAAATCAATTGTTATTAAAGAGTGGTTGTGTTCATATGAATTTCAAATATTTTAGATTCTTTTTATTTATTTGCTTATTTATTGATTGATTTTTTAAGATAGGGTTTCACTATGTAGACCAGGTTGACCTCAAAAAAGAGATCCACCTGCCTATGCCACCCAAGAGCTAGGATCAAAAGTGTATACTCACCCATGAAATTTACATTCTGAAAGTGATAATAAAATTACAGCTATCAACTTGGTACAATTACTGGACAGTGATCAACTGAATAGAAATATCAGAAACACATTTAAGGCATTAGGTTACAGTTGTCAAAAGAATCTTGAACAGCACATATAATTCAAATCATCCAGGAGACATATTTTGAAGAAAAAACAAAATAGTGGGTAAAGATAATTGAAATATTTTTCATCTATTAAACATTTTAAAGTGCATTCGATATGAAGGCTGTAAGTGATATACTTCACATTTTTGCTTATATACCATCTTCAGTTTTATGTGTATTCTGCAAATATTGTCCATGTTTATTCAGGCTCTTACTATTTCCCCATGACTGATGACATTCACAGAAATCAGATTGAGCAAACTGTATATGTTGAGGTATAATAGAATTGGATTCTAACAGTATAGCATAAAAATATGTATATATAACTTCCCATTTATGTGTATATACATATGTAAATGCCTAAAGAAAATGAGTATCACTATATCATTGTGGTAATATTCTTGTCAAAATCCTGAGAACGTTGGAATGGCATCAAATAGTGACCAGATTGGCAAAAAAAGAAAAAAAATCCATAAAGTAAAACTCTTATAAAGAATCTAACAATACTAGCAAAAGATACAAAAATATTAAAGTCTCAATGAAATACTTTATAGTATTTTTTCAACTCTAGAATATGTATTTTTGTACAACTATCAATAAAAGGCATGAATTTTGAAGAATTCAAAAGTAGTGCAGTATAATTATGCAGTGGTCATTACTGTTGCATACTATTTTATATAGAGTTGCATGCACTCTCTTTCTTTTGTTCCGTGGTCTTGCGATGAACTTGGGTAGATTTATGAGGAACCATTGCATTGTAGACTTAAACTGGATTAATTTAGGGGATAGTAAGTCATATTTTGGTAGAGTTGTTTTAAAAATAAACCTTTGGATATTGGTACAACAAGTAATTCTCCCTGAAGGAAAATCCAGACAGCAGGAACCTAGACCACTGCTGTCCATGAGTAATTTCTAGATGATAGAAATATTCAATATCTGCTGTGCTTCTGGCTATGGATTCTGGCTGGCTGTTTGCCTCCTGCTTTGCCTGCTGTGACTAAAGAGGAAGATTTTAGTTCTAAGTTTAGTTCATCTCAAATAGCCATGTGTGAGCAGTGGGTACCATTTGGACAGTGTAGCCACAGAAAACTGAAGCAGTGTAACCAAGGACTCACCTAGGAGTCAGTTGACCTCCTAGAAGTGACTTGGGAAAAGGTTGGCAATGACAGCCTCTTGGGGAGCTTACCTTTACCAAAAGCAAACTGTGAATCCTTTACTCTTCTGCAATAGTCAGAATGTAACTGGTCTCACACCCACCCCAACCCTCACCAAAGACACTTGATAGGGAGCTTAATCCACTGTGTCCTTTAGTATTCAGTTTAGTAAGCACTTCCTTCAAAGTGGAGCAGACTGAGATTGCCAAGTCCAATGAAGAATGAGATTGGACACATATACTTGGGGAAGGCTGGGTCCAAGGGCTGGAGAAAATGCAGTATCCCAGAAGCTAAGCATGTTTATAATATAGTTGGCCAGGAAGCAGGATTGTTGCACACAGCAGCAAGGAGGTGGGCATTACTTGCAGATAAACAAGGAGGGGAGGACTATGTATATGTAAATGACAAGGGGCAGATTTAGCTAATCGCAGTAGGAGCAGTCTCTGCAGGGAGCAGTCTTCAGGCTGTAAATATCCAGATGGGGCCAGGGAGAAAGGTAGAGTAGACTTTTTCTGCACACACTATCAACACCATCCTGAGAAGGATTTAGCATGTGTCTGAGCCTCAAGGGGCATGGGGGCCTTTGCCTTTTCCCCATGGATAAATGGCTTTGTGTCCTTGGCATGGACATGCTCATGCTTACTGCACACATCCACTCAGGGCTTCACTTCCTTGGGGCTTCCTCTGCTCCCACAGTGAGATCTCAAAAGAAAAACAGAAACCAAAAAAAAAAAAAAAACAAAAAACAAAAAAAAAAATGCAGTGAAGTGGTTAATTCTCTAAGGTGTACAGATCCAGTGTCCTAAATCTAGGACTTCCTCACAGGCTACAGAAAATCCTGTGGACCTAAAATAAGAAAGAAAAATTAAATAAATAAAATAAAATACAACAACAACAAAATCACCACCTCCAACCACAACAAAAACAAAATACAAACAACAAAAAAATAAAAAAAAGACCCATGCTCCCCCCCAAAAAATGAAAGGGAGAAAAAAATTCTTAAAGTTTTTCATAGAAAATTGTTTAAGCAAAACACACAGGAATTGTACATAAAAGTGTTAGTGTGCTGAGATGTGAGGCCCACTCACAGCATGCAGCAATTGGAAGTCTCAGACAACTTAACAGAAGAAGACTCCTGATTATTCTTTGTGACCACTCTCCACATACTACTTACAGCTTAATACTAACCTTCATAATTGAGTTGGGGACAGTATTCACCATAGCAGCATATTGAAGCATTAATGCACAAAGACACACACACACACACACACACACACACACACACAAACACACACTCACACACATGCACACACATTCGAACACACACACACTCACATACACAGTCACACACACACACAAAACACACACACACACAAAACACACACACACACACACTCAGTAGCACACAGGAGAAATGTATATTCTATGAAGTTTCTTGGCATATTTTTATTTGTAAGCCTCAATGCTGGAGTAGTCTTGTTATTCCTTAAAGGGGGGGTGGGGTCAGGCTTCATTTTCCCCTTTTTGAAATGACAGATATCTGTGTGTTTAACTTACTCTGATGGCTGTTAAGGCTGCCTCAGCCGATTTGAAAGCATCCAGGTCACCTTGGTAAGGACAGTGGTTGTTCTTCTTATTGGCAACTGGTTTGTATCAGAAGAGTTTTTCGCATCCTTACCAATATTAGAAGTTTGGTGACACAAGCAGCTTGACAAACAGTAAAATTATTGTTGTTTTGCCTTTCTGGAGGACATTAAAATTTACATGTTTTGGATATCGCTTTTTTTTTTCTTAGCATTTAGTCCGGCTTTAGTGCTGTTCAAATGTGGCCATTCAGCCAGCATCCCTTTGCTCCAGGCACTCAGCACCCCTTTCTAGTCACTGATCTGGTGCATACTTGGTCCCAGAGATGGACAGCAGAGGGACTAGACACACAGCATCCACACTGCTCATTGCTTTGCTTTTTGTAAATTCTTTACAATGGCTATTTCTTGATTTATAATTACTATGACCATGACTTGTCTTGATATTTCGAGATAGGATCTTATTATGTGGCCCAGGCTAATGTTGATTTCCCAATTCTCTAGCCTTAGTCTTCCACCATTCCCTGATACTCAGTTTATTATTAGAGGTAGTTGTAAGGCCCTATTTGTTAATCAAATGTTCTTCTGGCCTTATTACTTTGCCCTTTCCACAGACTTTTATTAATTATGCAAAGTAGATGGTATTTAATATTTAAATACTGGTACATTAACTCATCAGTCCCAAGACAAGTCTGAATTATAGACTCGTTTTCATCCTCACCGTGCAGATAAGGGAATTGAGTCAAACACAGGTAAAATAACTTCTCCACAATTGAACATCTAACCGGTGTGAGAGCCAAGGTTTGAGTCTAGCTACAAAGTAGATTGGCATATAATGGGTTGGTCTGGTCCCGCTGTATATTCAAATGCTAAATTCTGTACCCTAAGGTCTGGTTGCTCCAGGACAAGGAGATCCTCAAGTATACCAGATTTTTGTTTGTTTGTTTTTGTCTCTCGAGTTATCCCTTACTGGTTAATAAAAATCCCTACAACATGGGCTGGGCAGAAGAGAGGGGACAGAGCAAAGTTTTCCAGGGCTTGGGGGCTCAGGCAGGGTCCACGAGGAGAAGAAAAGGACATGGGAGGAGAAGGAAGGAGATACCACCCCATAGGGTAGGTGGATCGTGAGTATATTTCCATGAGGGCCAGCCTGTTAGAACAGGTGTGGCCCAGGAAGGGCATGGTAAGCCATAACTCAGGGTTATTGACAGGGAAGCAGGAAAAATAGCACAGAGGGTTGATGTATGCCCAGTTCTAGTACTTTCAGGCTTCTTATAAATCTAAAAGATTTGTGTCTTTTATTTGGGAACTAAATGACCTATGGTGGGGGAGAAACCCCCTAATAATATTTACTGTGGCAATGGCCACTCAATTATTGTGGTTTTAAATATAACACACGTTGAATTTCACAGTTCAGATGAGAGGCTTTTTATACTTCCAATGTGACTGTACACCTGAGGTCATGTCTAGATATAGAGAAGTAACATGGCAGAAATACCTAGAACATGTTAAGGTCACCACACCGACCAAATGAAAGCTACAGGCAAAACAGACTATGATGGATGAGGAGAAGGCTTAGTACTCTCTAGGAGTCCCCTTCCCTAGATTTGGGATAATACTACCAGTAAGCCAAGACTATATTCCTCTTTCATTTCTCATGGAGCCAGTGGTAGACCCACATATATGATTTCTTTGCCTGCAGTGATTTTGTTTTCGAAGCGCTGCCCTGTTTGAGGACTTGGAAATGGTAAGCACCATCAGAGGAAGGCCAGCATATGAATTCTGTGTAACTCTGCTCTGACAGCATATAGTACAATCCTATCAAGTACTGGAAGCCTTTCGAGAAAGATTAATAAACCTCTAGGATCAAAAGGCAGCAACCCGAGGGCGACATGGCTATAAATCAAGTAGGAAACCATAGCCCAGTATGGAAGTTCAGCCTTGGATTTTATGTCAAACAGCATTAGCATCCAACAGAAAAACAAAAGTGAAATGGCATGGTGGCGGGTAATGACCTCATAGCAAGGATATCTAAGTCATGTAGAAAAATCCTACTGCAAAGACATCTAGGAAAGACACATATCCACAAAGCTTTCACTAAGAATCCCTATTCTGTGTTCTACAACATTATATATACATACACAGAGTGAATCCTCATTTATGGTCAGATATGGTGATTGATTCTCTGGGAACTTAACTTTGAGATAGAAATAGATGTATTTGACAAGTGCTCTTGAGGACCATGGCTGTGACAAAGAGGAGAGAAGAGGATTGGGCAGAGAGCACTCTGCCTCTATTGCAGTCACAAGAGTATGCCGGCAGCGCTGTGTGGGGCTCAGGAGAGTGGCCTGACCCTGAAGTCATAGCCTGAACTGGAACAAGCAGGAGACCCAGCCTTAAATTCCCCATTGGCTAAGGACTAGGAACCTGGTCAGAGGACATAAGCTCAGGAGAGGTGACTGCCCTTGGATCGCATTCCCAGCAGCTGAGAGAACATGTGCCCCAGTCCTGATAACAGAGTGAGTTATACATGATAGTATATTCCACTTCAGCTTTCACAGGCTATGTATGTAGAAGAAACACATGCTGCTCTTAATATAAACCTACAGAGAGAGGTCACTAGGTTATGGAGTTCTTCCCTATAATAAAAAGCATGGTGGAGTTATAAAACCAAGCATGGCCTTGCATGCAACTCAGGAAAAGCCACTTATGACCACATAGAAAAAGC
The DNA here is from genome assembly GCF_021556685.1 of Rattus norvegicus. NCBI lineage: Eukaryota > Metazoa > Chordata > Mammalia > Rodentia > Muridae > Rattus > Rattus norvegicus. The sequence goes on from NC_141545.1 coordinate 4,678,434, forward strand.
CTTGTCCTTGGAAGCTAGGAGCTCGGGCTTGATCAAGAATGTTTTCCACATTAGAATGTAGAATTTTGATCTGGCATCAACATAGGTACAACCTGCCCCCACATACAAATCCACATTCAAACAGATACATAACCCATCCCACATGCATACACACATACAAATAAATAAGTCTAAAAACAAGGAGGAGTGTGATTGAGGACACCTGACTGACCTCTGACCTTTACACACATATGTACATCTATATATGAAGAAGAATGCACGCATACATCATACCACACATATTCATTAAAATAATCTTACAGCTTTTGTTCCCTTGCAGCGGGTTACAGGCTGAGTTCACCAAAAAGATTAAGCTCATTCTCTTCATTGCAATGTGCAAACCTGGGTATGTTGGCTGGCAAAACAAGGTTCTCTTGTAAACTTTCAGAGGGAAAGCAGGACTCATAGATGATCTATACTCACCAGTCTAATGTTGGAACCATAGCTGAGCTCACTACTAATCAGCAAACTGAAGAATTTAAATATCCTGATCAAAGCAGGCAAGATGGCTCAGTGTCTAGGGGCTTTCAGCCAAGTCTGGTATCCTTACATCAATCCCTGGACCCACACACAGGAAAGAGTTAACCAACCAACTCTTCTAACCTGCACATTCAGATGAAATGTAACACATGTGTACATATGATGTGCACATATATATGTATATATGGGCATATATCCATATACAGATAACATGTTACACACACATACACATACACATACTCACATTCAGAGCATATATAACACATATGTAACGTTCAGCTCTATAAAATTTTTGAGGACCAAAACAATTGGATTTAATTCAAGAAAATAAAAAAGAATAAAATAAAATTTAGAGACTTCTAAATCACACCGGAATGTACAAATTACAAAACAAAGTTCACCGTTTGTGGCCAGTGGAATATTTTCATTGACCTTTTTGGTCATGACAAAAAATTGAAACCCCCAGAAAAGTGACAATATGAATAACTACCTAGTGTGTTTTCATGCATATTCTGACCTGGAGTGAGGCAAGCCAACCTCGTTTCCTGCCAGCGGAGGATGTTGTCCACCTGTTCTGAGGTTACTGTAACCCTAGGTCCCCTCTGTAATTTTCACCCAGGTAAAAGTGAGATTGACAACAGTTCGCTGAATCAGAACAGTTCATCGAAGCTAGGTGCTTAACTGAGAAAGTACTGGCAATGAGATTGTTCATGTTCCCTTCAAAAGAGGGTGCTTAGGAGTTGACAGGCAAAGTAATAACTCACCACCTTATTAAAAAACAACTAGCCAGTCACCCCTTGTCAGTAAAGCATTTATAAAGCATAAAACATAGCCTCTCATTCCACTCTTCTGACTCAGGTACCTGCAGAGATCACCTCTAAACACCGTTGCCTTGAAAAACACAAAAAGCAGGGTGTTGTGGCATAGCTGCCCTCCTGTTTTGTTGGGTTATAAACCACATTTATCTGCATTTTCAATAGTCTTCATTTTGGGAGATGTCTCTGCACACATAAAAGTTATGCTATAAATGGACTCACCCTGTGGGTTCCTCTGAATTAAACAGTCTCTCGACAGCTACACATAGAGAAAAAGTTTCAGTACCTTACTGTTTTCTACCAGGAAAATACTTCGTGTTATTGGAGTAAAATAGACCTGTAATCACCTCTATTGAAGAGTCTGCCACTGTAGCTTTATGAGTAAATGTTCATAACACTGTTTCACTTTTGAATATGAAAAGAGAAACAATGTATAAATGTCCATGATTAGAACACCAGTGCCTGACATTAGTAGAAGTCTGTGTCTGTCACTCCAGCTCAAGGCTACCTACCTCCTTCTGGGAAACATTTCTAAACAGTTTTCTACTATGACTCTCCCTGTTTGAAGTTCAATGACAACTTCCTGTTGCTCCCTGCATCTAGGCTCTCAATTATACCTGTCTTCTCTGTGAAGTTGGAACCAATCAGAGCTGAGAATCTTAGCATGCTCTTCATCAATAAAATGAACATCAATCAAACTTCCCTCAAAAGATTACTGAAAGGCTTGGTGGGCTAACTGATCCAAAGTATTTATCACAGGGCTGGCCTCTTAGGCTGTCTAAACTGGAGAGTTATCACTAAAGTATTAAAACTGTGTTATAAAACCTAAGTTGTGGTGTCTGTGTGTGTGTGTGTGTGTGTGTGTGTGTGTGTGTGACATAGATCATACATATATGCATACATGAACATGTTAAGGATGAGGTGACACAGTGCCTATAACTGGTTCTTGCTTCCTTGTACTGGGTTTAGACCAGGCATCCAGACAAGTGCTCTACCACGATTACACTTCCAGCATCTGACTTCTAAATGGTTCATAGAAAAATATATATTAAAAAAATCACAAAATTAATAACTGGTAAATGAGATGAAACTGAAATAGTATTTGATTCTAATTTCTCACTTATTTGAATGTTTAAAAACAAAACAGTAGGGAAGAGGTAAACAAGCTTAAATGATTTCCTGCTTAAGTGTTAAACAGAACTTCTTTGTGCACACCCAGATTTTCATCTTTCTTCTGAGGATTCAAACACAGACACACCCAACTTGAGTGAGAACAGGACAGCTTGTCACCATGGTAGCACTCTCACAGGTGGCTTGCAAGGTTTCCCATTTTACTCAGGACTTCCTTCTCTTCAAACTTAAACTCCACCCCCACCCTCTTCAAACCTGCCTCTCCCCTGAACCCCTGCCTCTGGCTCTGGCTTGCCTGGATGCTGTTTTGTGATTATGCTGATGAGAAATATTTGAATGCAGCACTGGAATGCATAGTTTTCGTAAAATACAAATTGCAGTCTGCCCTGAAGCACATGAAGAAAACACAAGTCAAATTTCTCTTCACCTCAGGATCTGCTTTCTCAAGACAGCCCCATTTGATCATTTGATGTCTTTTTTTTTTTTTTTCCGGAGCTGGGGACCGAACCCAGGGCCTTGCGCATGCTAGGCAAGCGCTCTACCACTGAGCTAAATCCCCAACCCCTTGATGTCTTTTAAAAATGGTTTCCCATCCACATTCAACAAGCTTTATTTCTTTTTTGTGCATTTTAAAAGCACATTTTTTTAATCTTTTAAAGATTTATTTTAAGGGCGTGTGCGTGCTTGGTGCATGTGTAAGTGTGTATGCACTCACATGTCCACACGGGCACTCATTGGTCCGTGAGAAGGTAAATCAAGGGTGGTGGATTCCGTGGAACTGGAGTTACAGCCAGTTGTGAGCCACCAAGGTGGGTGCTGGGAATTGAAATCAGGTCCTCTTCCATAACAATACGTGCTCTTCATGACTGAGCCATCTCTCCACTCCATATTCTCTGATCTTGCTGCATTGGATGGGACTTCTACAACAATGAAAAAAATTGGTTGAGAAAAATCCTTAAGTTACTCCTGGTTCCCCGTTAAACTTTGTTTCCATTTATTTACTGATTGGTTGATTGATTGATTGTGCAGATACACATCACAGGTCACGGGCAGCCAGATGGTCAATCTTGGCAGCATGTGCTGCCAACAACCACCCCATTTTCTTTTCCCCTTAGAAATCACATTCTCAGAATTAAGTCCTGTGTCTTCGGACAGTCCTTGCCAAGATGAGTTCTCATCCGTTGCATTATATCCTCAGTTAGGTTTTTTTAATTCCTTAAAGTAAGGACTCTCCCTTCTGCTATATTTTTTGATGACTTAGTCACTGCATTTTTACTGTTTGTGCTTATTGGATGAAAGGGTTAATTAAAAATTACCTTTTCCAGGAAATGGATTCAATTTTTCTGCAGATCAGTCTGGGTGTGCTAGAAGTCCTCGTGATTGTTCTGGAATCATTGCTGTTGGAGGCCAAGGCAACAAAAGGAATATTCTTACTCACACAGCTTTGGGAACAGTAGGCTTGCTGTGGCTGATGATTCGGCAAGTGCTTTACTATAGATTTCCCAATTGAAGATGCACCTGAGAAGCAGGCACCATCCCTGTAGGCTTAAATGACTTCTCACCACCTAGGAACAGGTCCCACCTTAAATTCCTACCTGAGCCAAGTGCATATTCATTTATACAGTTGAAGGCCAGAGTTCACATAAGCCATGCCTTTAGGAAAGACCTACTGAGGCCATGCTAGGCCATAATGAATTTTCCTCAGGGACCTGTAAAGTACTGATTGCCGAATATGTTCATGCAACATTTAATGGTTACTCTGTACCAATCCCTATGGTATTGGTGACAATAAAATCATGAAGGCTACAACCCTTCCTGGCAAAGACTTTATATTCATGGCTTATGTTTGTGAATGATTTTAAAATTTAATTTCAATAACCTCTATTTTTATTGCACATCATTTTACAATGTGCTTACATTTTCAATGTCCTTATATCCTGACAAATCTAACCAGGCCTGAAGATATAAGTTAAAGGCACATCTAATCCAGATGCTGATCAGCGTAGCCTGTCTTTCCTTCTTCAGGCGTTCTTCTTTTTTCTACCCATTAATCCCTGTTTCAACCCCTAACACTAGAAAGGAGAGAAACACGGAGAGAGGAGAGAGAGAAATTAGGAAAATCTCTGCATCTAAATTGTTTCTTCTTGACCATGCTACTAAAAAACTTCAACCAACCTCATTAAATGAACAACAGCCACCCTCCCCGCCTAAAGGAGCTCTAGCATTTCTATACCCTCTGAAAACTTCCTAGAATTCCAAACATTACACAATTGTAGAAACTATCTACAGCAGGTAAAACCTTGCCTCTGCTAGAGCATGAGGCAAATCATAGTCAGCTGCTGTGGACAGTCCAAAGAGGTTCCACATCCCCACAACTGGAATTAAAATACAAACATAGTCTTATAATATTCCTGTTTTTAAAAAAGAAAACAAAACTGTCACTACAGATTACCATAGCTTATACAACAGTCTACTGTAGAATATCAGTTGCTTATCCTGGTGGTGCCACGGGTGACTGTGAGCTGCCCTGCCAACTGCCCAGCACTGGGAGAGAAGAGAGAAGAGCTCTGGGAGAGAAGATTTCATGTTATGAGTCAGAGAAAGTATCATCAGGAATCAAAGTTCAAAGCACAAGATGTATGGAGATCATTTCATTTCTGCTTTGTCTTGTTGAAATGATATTCCATGAACTATCTGAGGTTGTTGTCAAGTGTTCACAACTGAAAGGCACGAAGCAACAGTAAATTTTACCTTTGCTAAAATGCATTGAATCAGTCATAATGGAAGTGAGTCTTTCTAAAGAGCTTCCACAGTATGTCTATTCTGTTTCCTTTATTCCTACAAAAGATAAATGCTGTGACTTTATTAAATAGAGTGTGCTCAGTGTAAGATAAGTAACCCGTAACCCTTGGCTCACTGTGATTCACACAATCCAATGAATTAGGCAGCGGCAGCCATGAAAACTGAATGCATAGCCCCCAGGTTACTGTGAATGGAACCAAGTAATATAACCTGAGTAAACTGATGGTTGCAAATTTCATAAGGACATGAAGGCCCACTCCCACTTCTTTATAACAGTCTTGTGAAATGCTCTCAACTAAACATCAAAAGGTCGGGATGCACTGGGCTGAAGAAAATGCAACCTGGTTTGTTTATCCAATGCTTCAGGAACAAAACTCTACAAGATTCCCAAGGTGGGTTTGGTGTCGATTAACTGGCTGCTCTTAGCCACCTTGTTCTCCAAAGCCCATGTGGTTTAGGATGCGGTAGGGTAGACCATGAGCTGCATGTTACTTAAACATTATCTCAGAGGTTGTGGAGTTGACAACTGGGAATCTGTAGGGCAAACCATCAGGCTGATTTCTTCTCCAGGAAGGCGTGGTTTGGCTGTTAGTGTTAGCTGAGGACCAGCCAGATTTCAAGATGATTTTTCAACACTTAAAGTGACCTGATGTGTACATCTAGGAAAGACCCTCACAGCAAGACTTAGATGAATATCTGGGTATTATAGCCTACCCAAGTCAACAGATAAAATATACTGGATACAGCTACTTCAGGAACTGTGAGCTAAAACAAACCCTTCCTCCTCTAAGCTGCTTTCGCCAGTCTATTTTATAATAGAACAGGTATAAAACTAAAGCAATGAGTTTTAACCAGCTTACATCTTATTTAATTTAATCAGGTTAAAATCTTACATATGATGTCAAAGGACATCATAAAGAAAGTAAAAAGAAAATTGAAGGATAATATGCCTAAATTAAACATCTGGTAAGAAAATTGCATTCAGAATGTGTAAAGAATACATACCCCTTGATTTGACAAGATAACCCTGTTTTAAAATAGAAACTACCGTATGAAAATATGATCAACATTATTATTCATCAAGGAGAGGTAAATCAAAATCACAGTGAGATACGATCTCATCCCTGCCAAGGTGGCTGAGATAGAAACACAGACAATAACCGGTATTGGCAAGGATGTGGAGAAATAAAGTCCCATGAATTACTCAGAGATCCGTAAAGCGAAACAGTGATTTTGGAAAATGGTTTTTCCAATTTCCAAAACATCGAAATATAAGTTCACCCTGCAAATCACTTCCCCAAATCAAAACCACACACACACACACACACACACACACACACACACACACACACACAACTTATAAAAGTTTTTACTTACCATACTTCATAATAGCTAACCAGTGGAAACAGCCCAAAGGTTCGAAAGATGAATGGTAAAATGTGGTATACATGCAGTGTGGTAATAAGGAATGAAGTATAAACTAAACCATGGATGGACATTAACATGTCTGTGCTAAGATGCCGTCACAGTATATGATTGCATTTACATGAGAAATCCATGATGAAAACATCTTTAAAGACCAGAAGTGGGTTGGTATATCAGGGGCTGTAGGGATGTGGACTGATACTGCTAAGAGGTATGGGCTTTCTTTGGGAAAGATGAAAGTCTTTGAAATCAGTATTGAGCACATGGCTGTGAAAGAACTAATACCCACTGAATGGCTTATAAGAACAAATTTTGTAGACATGAATTATGACTCAAATCTGTTTGGGAAAAAATGAAGTCTGCATCCTGCTGCAGCTTTATTTTTGTGATGGTTTTCAAAAACGTCAGAAATCCACAAAATTTGAGATTTAAAGTTATTTATCTTTTCTTGAGACACATCTGCTCCTAACAGTTACCCTTTGGTTAGTTGAACGAAGACTTTGAACATCTCTACCTTCAGGCGAGGCAATACTTTGTGGCTAGACAGACACTGGACAAAACTGCCTGTTTCATCTCCAGACTGATACTGTCCAGAAAAGGACAAATTATGCAGAGGGGTTGACTGATAAGCCCTGCTGACAAGATGGGGTGATCAGCCCTTTCGAATCTGCATTTCAACAGTTGGTCAGTTGATTTTGGGCCAGAAGGCTGAAGACTTGAGCTCACATGTTGCGAACAGGGGCCTGTGCTAGTGGAGATTTGTCTCTACAACCTCTCAGTTGTGGAAGCCGTGTGAGGCTTCCTATGTGTATAGCTATTTGGTCGTTCTGAGATTTCTGACAGGGTTGAAGACTGACTATAGACTCATAGCCTGTCAGGCTGTTTAACTCTGAATATGCATACTTTATTGGATGGTTATCAGATAGTATACAAGCTATCCAAGATATAATATAGATTGTAAGCCTTTCTGAAGCTGGAATGGAAAACCAAAAGTTCTGTTAAACTGATAGAGTGTATATGTATATTTGTGTGTGTGCATATGTGTGTGTCTGTATGTGTGTGTGTCTACATATACATATATATATATGCATGTATATATATACATATACATATATATATATATATTGCAACCAAAATAGATAAGATTTATGTGGCTAAGGAGTGCATGAGGACAGGAGCCTGCTATAGAGATCTACTGGGAGGCACACACAAATCATGTCAATTACAGAGGCGAATGCTAGCAATAAATCTTTGAGGTGAGAACTGGACCCAATATGGAGGAATTAGAGAAAGGGTTAAAAGAGCTGAAGGGACTTGCAACCCCATTAGAACAACAATGCCAACCAACCAGAGCTCCCAGGGATTTAACCACTACCCAAGGACTATACATGTACCGACCCATGATCCAAATGCTTATGTAGTAAAGCATGGTCTTATTGTGCACAAATAGGAGAAATGATTGGTCTTGTTTAGGTTGGACCCCCAGTGTAGGGGAATGTCAGAGGTAGGGAAAGGGGGTCAATGGGAAGGGAACACGTTATAGAAGAAGGGGAGTGCCTGGTATAAGGGGACTTATTTCTGGGAAAACAGGAAAGTGAATGAAATTGAATAACATTTCAAATGGAAATGAAAAAATATCCAAGAACAAAACAAAACAACAAAATAAAACAAAAAACAAAAATCGCATTTACAGCTTTAAAAAAAAGCCACAATCAGGAAACATAGAATTCTATGACTTTGGATTTCTTCAAATAATTTCGGGATCCAGTTCAGATCTGGGTCCAGGCTGGACCAATTAGGTTCCTGCCTATGTATCCGGAGGCACTGTCCAGTTTCCTCTTGGGCCAGGAATGTGGGCAGAGGTAGGCAGAAGTGGCGTTCTGTCCTGTGGTAAGGATCGTCCAAACTTCTGGGTGTTCTGCTCTCTCCAAAACAAAATTTGGGTGCTGGATTCCTGATTGCTTTTAATCTCCCTTATCCCATGTTTTTATTTCCTGGGAAATATTACAGAAAACCTGATGTATATCCCATTAATTTATTCAACACTGTCATCCACAAAAGAGCATAATTAAGTGGTACCTAAATATTTGACAACAAGGATTGCATGATGAACATGGTATTCACAGAGTTGGCAACACAGTCTACAGAGAAAGAATAATTGCCTTTGTATCTCAGTCTGACTGAGAAGTAATTATGATGCCCAGTTCCCATGAGAATGCAGAGATCCATCCCTCTCTGACAGCTGTGGGACTTCAGATGGTGACACCACACCTCAATAAGGAGGTTCTTAAGAGTGAAGAGTTTGAGATCACTGTTTTATTTAAGAGAATACATCCAATATACTCAATTGTAACCAGATGCACATAGGAAATGTATACAGTTTATATCCTTATCAAAATAGTGAATCAACTGCAAGAATAAAACAAAAACAAATAAATAACAAAATTTCAAATGAATACAAGAAAAACCAAAGAACCAAAATAATCAAAACTCCAACCAAAATATAAACAGAGGAATTGTGCTAAACATTCTTTTGCTGCTCATTTTGCAGAACAGACTTATAGCCTGTGGTTGACCTTGGAACATAGTAGACAAGCAGTTACTGATGGTAATAATCTTTTCAAGTGGAATGTAAGGAGGTCTCTTCTGTTGGAGTGGGGTATGAAGGACAAGGCCATCCAATACCGAGTATAAAATACATTACAGTCTTGGTCTCAACGTATTTCCAAGGTTCTGGACTGATCTCCTTGAAATTCTTCTGGATGACCTATCAGGACAAGTACAAAATTGGATAGGTAGACTCTTCCTAGATGCCCACCATCTCTTAATTGATGTGCATCAGGTCTTCTCAGAGTCCCTCCAAATGTGCACTCTTTCTGGGGAGAGGTGAGATGAAAGGACAGTCTATTCAATCCAAAGAAATCAAACTAAAGGAGGAAAATGCAGGCCACTATTGCGATGGATAGTAGGGATGAGATGCAATAGTGGTGTATTTGCTGTGCACATTTAGTACTACTCATATAGCACTTCTCTCCAAGGGAGAACTTGTCCTGGTCTGTACCATGTTTGACTTTCTGCTGGAGAATTTCAGACCTAGCAGAGCAAGGGAAAAAGGGGTTACTGAGGGATTGTCTATTCAGCTCTCCCTAAAACAGCAGCTCTATTCAGTTGGACAATCCAGCATGACCTGTCAGCTGAGGTCATTCCCTGCATCCCCAAGTGTCATAGAGTACCTGGGCTTGGATTTATATCTCAGCTTTTAAAAACTGCTAGAAACTGGACTGTGAACTATACACTGTACTAGTATTAAAAGAAAAATTAGCATATTTTTCAAAGGTCCAGGTATATTATGTTGAATAATAACACTGTAACTATGCCTGAACCTGAGTTCAAGAGAGATATGACCAACCTAGAATACAGTTTGGATGCATTAGAGAGAACCTGACTAGAATTGAAGTGAAGATTACGATTATTTTGGCAGTGAAGGAACCTGCGTACATCCCATTTGTAACCGCTCTATCTGCAAATACACAGGAAAACCATCTCACATCAAATCCATGGGCACTGCATAGATCCTGATATCACTGAGAATGTTCTCCATGCATATCTTCCAAGCATACACATGGAACATTAAAGGTGATTGTGATGTAGAAACATAACAGCACACCTGTAAGACTATCATTATTGTAATGCAATTTGTCAGAGGACAGAGGAGAAAATATCCCCAGATCTTATCAGAGAGTTCACAGGAAGAAAGAAGTACAAAATACGAAGAAATCCTGAGGATCATACATATTGTTCCATGAACAAAATTCACATAAACTGTTCCAGAATAATACTCTGAGTAGTTCTTTAGCTGCCTGAGGGTGAAAACCATGTCAGTGGTCAGCCACCCAAAAAGGATAGTTGTATAGGGACAGGAAATCCAATTGGCTACTTTCTGCCAGCCTGTGTTCCTACCTGATCTCAAAGATATCTGAATGCTTCTGCATTGTTTCTCCCAAGTCACTTTCCTGGGTGATCAGTTCTTTCTGCTTCAGAGTGTCCTGCATTCTTTCCTCTAATCCTTCCTTATTCTGGTCATCAGATGAGTGTACTGTCAATGGAACCATGCATGCATGTGTGCACACACAAACACATGCACAGACACACTAATACCAACTCTCAAACACACAAGACAGTTGTGTTCACACAATATAAGCATAGTACAATGCAGTCAAGTGTTTACTTTCCCAGTTAATCTTTAATGTAATGATTCCCCAGGATACTCTGGAAGCATAAAAACAAATATTGAGTGAGATATGTACATAGCGGCCGTAGCCTATACACAGCTCAGTCAGTGATGTATTGTCATCTCATAAAATGACATAGAATTCAGGTTCTTGCATATTGCCCAATCTGGCTTATCAAGTTCCCAAGGCTGTGTAGAGCAGGTTGTTTCCCAGCAAAGAATCATATATTCGTGGACTAGACTTTTGTTTTTGTTCACTGTTTCAGACTTTCCCCAAAGTGTGCAGCTTCTTTTAATAGGAGCTCTCATTACCACAGCCTGACTGACTTCATGCCCAAAGCTATGCCCCCAGAATCATAGGAAATCTCCATATCCAGAATCCAAATGAACAATTTTTCTCCCTATAATGTGATTGTGTCACAGATATTTGGGTTAAGTAAGTAAATGCTTACATGGATTTTTCTTACACTGAATCATAATCCATTGAAGGGCTCCAACCTATGTTGCATTTTCCCTCCTTGACTGACGGACATCTGGAGAGTTTCTCCTTCAGGGCTACACTAGGGATCACTACAACCCTGATGTGCCCTAGTTGCAATGGCAACACCTCCTCCTTGACGTGGAATCTCTGTGTCAACTAAAACTTCTGTTCCACTTTATGAACATGGCTTCTCATAGGCCTACCTGTTCTTACACTCCCAGACCCATCTGAAGGTCCTCATTTCTCCTAACCCCATTGAGGCTGAACTTTACTCAGAAAAAATGATTTTGATTAACAGCACTTGCAGAATGCTACACAGATAACATAGGGGAGTGCTTTAGATTATTTGTGCACCTAAAGGGGCTCCTGAAACTGCCCTGTTCTTGTACCATAGCATAGCTATGGAACTTTTGCTGGATGACCCATACAACTCCAAGCAACTGAAATTCTCAATGAATAAAGTCCAAGCCAAACTCCCAGCTGAAGTTGTAACTGTGCCAAGATAGCTGGAAAGAAATGGTAACAGGCAATTTGGAAACCAACCTTGGAGAAGACACAGTGAGTGACATAAACTTCCAGTCACCTTTCACAATTAGTGAAGAAAAGAGAAGCAACATAAACTCATGGACTTTATAGAGAAGTCTTGCCCTTACCTCCCTGTATTCCATTCCTTTGATGTGCTCCAAAGGATTTCAATACAAATCAGTAGTTTTGCCCCTAATCACTTGAAAATCTAAATTTACAGGTGTTTTTGTGCCATTTCGGGGGGGTTGCTTTCTAAAGGACTTTATTGTCCTACTTCTATACCATAATAAAAAGGGACCTGCAAGTTCCAGGACTGTACCATTTGTTAACACTGTGAAACACGACTCACTTGAACATATTTTCCACCCTCCCCCAGACTTCACAAGATAAACATGTTACAATTTTTTGAAAACTGAATAAATTACTAACTTAAGGGTCCTTTTGCTGTACAGAGCTAGATGGAGATGTCAAATGATTAGGTAGCTGCATTTCATGTTTCATGGATGTAAAGTGAACACTTAGAGTACTTTTCTCATTAAACGTGGAAATAGAGGGAAACACACGTTCACTACTGCACAAACACACAAACATGAACAAGCATTCACACACTTACACACGCACACAAAAACACACAAACACAAACACACACACATCCACACACACTGACAAATGAAAACTTTGCTTTTATGCAGCATATTTCTGTTGAGTGAGGAATTAGTGGGAGCTACGCTGTGTACAAGTCTTTTAGACTTAAGCAGGCTGTGCTGCCCTGGCCTGTACTCATTTCCACTTCAGGAAACCTTTCTATGCAGATACTTGGCTGGTCCTACAAGTAAGTTACATGTTCTGCGCAGATAGCCTAAACAACACAACATCAACTTCCCAAGAGAGAGATTTCTAGGAAAAGACTCCATCAAGCTCTATGTTGACTCTTCGTAGGCCCCTCACTAACACTACCCTGTTTCCTTCATAGAAGACTTTGAAAACATCAGAAGAAAACAGTGACTTATAGTCACTTACCAGGAACTTTTCATCACATTAGAGTTCAGGTGATATTAAAACAACCTCAATGGCAGTCAGAAAAAGGCTAGAGAAATAACCTACACTGACTTTTCTTAAATGCAGCACTGTGTAAAATATTGTGAGGGAATCTATTCCTAAAAGAATGCCATGCCCATGACATAGTCAGCAAAGCAATGTCAGCTGAGGGATGCACTACAGGATTCCATGCATGATTGTCAGCGCCAGCACCAACACAGTACCGAAAATTGGGCGAAAGCCTACGGGATGAAAGAAACACACATACACACACACAGGTTATCGTGTCAAGCCAGGAGAGGAAGAGAGAGGAAGAGAGATAGAGATAGAGAGAGAGACAGAGACAGAGGAAGAGTGGAAGAGCGAGAGTGAGGAAGAAGAGTGAGAATCTCCTGTAGCTTTATTCACCACTTATATACCCAAGTCTCCAGGTAGAAAATAACTGGGAAGCACAGTGGGAAACCCTGGCTCGTGACTACCTGGCTCGTGACTTCGGTAACAAAAGACCAACTAGGAGACCTGAATTAATTAGGGAGAAATCCAAGAAGATCAGCCTAAATCTCAAGGATAAAGGCTGAGGAAGCAAAAGGCAGAAGTAAATTGACCACCACCCAGGTGTGGTCCAGGTGTGTCAGTTCCACATGCATCAGCCGGGCTCAGCAGAGGTCATGCAGTGGAGACACCGGGTGTTTACTACTTGGTCTTTTCTTCCTGTGTCATAAACACATGGGAGAGGCCTCTGTCCAACAATCCCATGACTTTTACTGTGGCCATGCAGTTACAAAGCAGCCAGGCCCAAATCCAATATGGCTCACTGCATCTCCCCCGTTATTCTTTTATAAAAGACCATTAGGTGGAAGTAGTGGTCTGAGAGAGATCAGACATGCCTCACAGAGTGCCCAGCTCGGCCATGGCGAGCCACTCTTGCAGTTAGGACTGCAACCCAATGGCTATGAATGAACTTATGCTGTAACACACCGTTCTGGGCTATACGTGTGTGTTTATTGGGGGAGAAACTGGGCAGAGGAGCATTTGACTGGCCCGTACATTTAAACGGGATGTAGCCACCTCTGTCTTAGGATCGACCTCTCAAACCCCAGCCTTATCCGTCATAGGATCACCTTGTCACCCCCAAGGTTCCTGTCTTAGATTAGTCAAGGGTCAGAGGAAGTTGCTCTTCCCTGAGGATAGCTACATTGGATCATCCTCTCATTCCTCTTACTTTACCCCAGGGGCGAAAGAGCAGGGGCCAGATGGCATTAATTTAAGAGATTGTGGAAGTTGAGCCTCTCCCGATAAGTACTGGGCACCTCATCTGGTTCTCCTCAGCTGCTACCACCAAGGGCTGTAGTCAAGCTGCTCCTATAATAAAATTTAGAATTCCCAATTGTTAGCAACTACTCCAGAAAGTTCACCCACTGTGCTTGCCTAACAATAGATTGGGGGAGGGTAACTCCAGACACTGCAGACACAATGGCTGCAGCAGTAATGGCTGCTACAATAGCAGCGAAAATGCCAAGGTCTTTCCCAGGACAGTTCAGGATCGGTCATTCTTCTCTGGAACAACCAGCAGACAATGGAACCATTTCTGAGATCTGCACAACCAGGGCAGAGTTCCCCAGTCCACAGCAGCTTCACACAGATGGCATTCCTGTGAAGCTACAGACTGCAAGATAACAACACCAGTCAAGGCAGCAAGAGTCACCAGGGGAATGAGGGGGGCAGGGGTAACAGCTGGAGTCCAGTCTTCTCCAGCAATCAGCAGTGCACAGAGGGTTGGAGCGCAGGCCGCAGTGGGACGGGACACAATGACTGCAGCAACGCCAGAATTTCTGTGATGACAAAAGATGAGGGGGAATCCTCCGTCTTCCTCTAAGGGCACAGGAATGACTCCAGGAACCCGAACCATGAGAGCTGAATCTTCATGCTCCCAGGATCAGCATGTCTCACCAGCCACTCAGGCAGCTGGCACACTCCTGTAGCATCCTGTAGAAAAAACACAAAGATTCCCTCTTCCCCATATAAAATACCTGGACAGGATCATGCCAATATGTGGATCTTTCTATTTCACCTAGGCAGAAGTATGCCTAGTTGTAGGGTGCCATAAACCTTGGCATTCAAATTTTAAAATTGAAATAAAAAGAGTATTATTTAGCATACAGGGATAACTCCCCCTTTTTATTTATTGAAATTTTGTTAAAATATTATTTATTAAAATAAGTCCTCGAGGATTAAATTGAGGACACTGAGTATTTATAAATTGACTTGTTTACCAAATTATTGTTTTGGTGATATAAAGAATGAGATTTTTTGACTAATTGTTTCTATGTAAGACCTATAATCTGCCTGGTATCATTGTCCTCCCTTGCTAAGGGGTCCAGGCAATCCAGTTTGAGTTCTTAAATGGCCTATAAAGGAACAGTACTTAGTGCTCTTAACCACTAAGCCATCTCTCCAGCCCCTCACCAGCTTTATTTGCCTAAACATAAGCATTAATTAGAAATGTCAAATCCTGTAAAAAAGGTCCAGATTTAGCCTTATTTAGAAATCCCTGAGTTGGCAGGGTGAGGCTGGGCATTGAAAGTAAGCAAATGGAGTCTTCCTCTTTTCGTGAGGGTGTGTTATCAACTCCATTACCATTTTCAAAGAGCTGGGTCTATGGTTTTGTTTAGTTCTCTGAGCCAGACCACTGAAAGGACAGTGAGTTGTCAGACAATTTACACTGAAATCATCACTCACTGATTTCATGTAGAAAACTTGCCTCTAGCAAAGTATTAAGTAATTGAAATCAATTGTAAACCACAAGCCACACATTGGCTATCTGTATATGAATTGAAAGCTTGATTTTTTAACATTTAAAAACAGTGGCTACAGGACATAATCTAATAATCTGTGCTGAAGCAGCAGAAACTCAAGAGAATAAACAAGTGATCCAATCATAAATGTAGCCTTTTCATTAGATGAAACACCTATAAATACAGTAAGCGCATTTTCTATGGGTTGCATGAACAATTTACAGTAAATCCAAAAGCATGCAAAGAGTAAAATTATCAATTTTGCCTGAAAAATTTGTATAAGTGATAGGCCAAATATCAGTATTTTGTAATAACCAATTTGATTGATGTTTGGAATAAGGTATGTTTCACCAGGTTTCTTTTTAAAATACTTCCATGACTCTAGCCTACAATTCTGTATTAACACAACTGAAGCTATATCTCCAATGAGGAAAACAAAGTTAAGTCCTCTGGTAAGGTGAGGTACTTTGGCAATTAACATATCCTTAGAAGCTTAAAATTAGTTTTAAATATTCTTTTCTGGAGTAGTGTAACAGCTATTCCCCAAATATTAAAGCTCATTTTGAGAGCAAAGATTTGTAGTAAAAATTTCCATATACACTGAAAGATTTAAAGTTCTAACTATTTACATTGAAGAAGCGACAAAATTACATAATACAAGGCTGTTAGCAATCCTCTAAATCTATCTTGAAATGGCGGTTGAAGTAAGCAAACAGGCTGTAATGCTCTCACAAGTTCTAAAACCTCATCAATCCTTCGTAAATCCTGTAACAATCTCTACCTGTTTGATTTTTTTCTCAACTATAAATAAGTTTGAGTTAGTCAATGTAACACTGGCAATCCTTAATCACAATCCTTAAATTCTCCTTGAAACACCAGAGCACAACCACAACTTTGGGAAGTCACCAGAGTTCTGAGTATGTGACTAGGCAGCTGTCCTTGGGGCAGTGGAATTAGCATTAAAATACAGATAACTTCAGGGCAAACCACAACTTTAGAAAGCAAAACTCAACCTCTAACAATCTAGTCTCCAAAATCCAGTCTCCAAAACACCGAGTCTATCCTTCATGCTACAAAGTTTGACTGCCAATTCCTACATATGAATGCACGATGGTGTGATCTCCAATACCTCAACAAAGAGACATTGTCCTAAATTCTTTTAGAAGCCTGGTTTCTAGAATAAGAGTTCCATAAAAATATTTTCTCAATTTAGACCTATTTCCCTAGGTTGGCTCAGGCTGCATGTTGTCTAGAATGACTTATCCAAATTACCAGCTTTATGTCAACTTTTTGGTACTGACATTATACCTTTTTAACCATATCCTATAACTTAAAAGCCAATAGTCCATAACCAAGGCATGTAGAGCATATTTAAACATTTAAAACCAATAAGAAACAAAATTGAAGTGGCTACACATATCTTTAATATTTAGACCAAGCACCATTTTTACTTTTTCTAGCTGTAATATTAAGAGATGCACCTTGTCACCTGCTAAGAATAAGTCAGGGATTTTTCTAAGAGAAACAACCATCCGCTCCCTTAACATAGAAGCTGAGGAGCTGCTGGCGCCTTTAAGATCAGCTCATGTAGACGCTCACCCCCGGGCAGCTTCTCCAGCTGACCTATGCTCCTAGCTACAGGTGCAGGGCTCTAAAGGCCGATTGAAACTGCTCTTTATTCATTTTTTCCTTTTTGAAACGAGTTAAAACCAAATCAAGATGTGAACGATTGACAGATAAAGTTTTTACCATTTTTTCTTTTGAACATGAAACATAAAACATTTAAACAAGAGAAACAAAAACCACAGACATAAACTGACAGACATGGACAGCTTGGTACACCAAGGACAGACAATAGACATAAAGGGAAAAAACTAGATGGTGTCCCACCGAAGGGACACACATATCCTACCTATGGAACCCAGAACCAGAAATAAGCATTTCTCCAATAGGAGCCAGCAGAGAGGTAGGACGTCTCCTGCTTTCCCTCTGTTCCTAGGAGAGCTCTGAAAAGGTTTTTCTCTTTCTCCAAAGCAACCTCGGAGAGTCCGGGAGGACTGTTTTTCCCAAACCCATTCTCTCTCATGTCTAGGGTGTAAACTATCTCTAGTCAGGGTCCAAAGACCAAAATATAACTCTAACAGAACGCATATGCAAAAACACTTTACCGTTACCTTGTGCCTTTTTTATGACAAGATTTACTGAGGCTAGCCCAAATCATCCTGGCCTTTTCTGGCCCATCTTACCCCAATCCGTCCCTTCTCCTATGCCGGCCGTGCTCCAGGGACGTCCCGTAGGTGGTACCCCCTTTCTTCTCCGATCTCGGTGGGACCTCCATTTGTCGGCGCCAGCACTGACACTGTACCGAGAATCGGGCGAAAGCCTACGGGATGAAAGAAACACACACACACACACACACACAGGTTATCGTGTCAAGCCAGGAGAGGAAGAGAGAGGAAGATATATATATATACACACACATATATATATATATATATATATATATATATATATATATATATATATATTAGAGACAGAGACAGAGACAGAGACAGAGGAAGGGTTGAAGAGTGAGAGTGAGGAAGAAGAGTGAGAGTCTCTTGTAGCTTTATTCACCACTTATATACCCAAGTCTCCAGGTAGAAAATAACTGGGAAGCACAGTGGGAAACCCTGGCTCGTGACTACCTGGCTCATGACTTAGGTAACAAAAGACCAACTAGGAGACCTGAATTAATTAGGGAGAAATCCGAGAAGACCAGCCTAAATCTCCAGGATAAAGGCTGAGGAAGCAAAAGGCAGAAGTAAATTGACCACCACCCAGGTGTGGTCCTGGTGTGTTAGTTCCACATGCATCAGCCGGGCTCAGCAGAGGTCATGCAGTGGAGACACCGGGTTTACTACTTGGTCTTTTCTTCCTGTGTCGTAAATACATGGGAGAGGCCTCTGTCCAACAATCCCATGACTTTTACTGTGGCAGTTACAAAGCAGCCAGGCCCAAATCCAATATGGCTCACTACACATGATCATGGTGAAGCCAATGAGACACACCAGAATCTTCCAGGGGGATACCTCTATTCAGGTAAAGTGAAGGAATCTAATCCATATTTTTAAAATAGCTGGATGGTTTAAGGGTGTGTTGAGACAAATAAGAGAAGGGGCTCCTCCTGGAACAGGACAAGTGATGCAAAGATTGCTTTCCGGCACAAAACAGAAAGCTTCATGTTTGTGGAGAGATCTAGCTCAAATGACTAAGGTAGAGAATGACTGGACAAAATCACATGTCATTAACTGGCCTCCCCACATGCCCCTGAAGATGCAGGTCCTCACAGCAATGCACCTTTCTTAGTGAGAATTGGGGGTATATATGAATAACTTTTTTCTTGAAGTCACAACTCTAATGCCAACCCTCAGCCTTTGAGAAACCTTTTCCACATCCCTGCTCTTCTAACCAGCTTCAGGTTGTAAGGCCCAGATATAAACTCTCCAGGAGCCCTCAAATGAGATAGAAATGACAGGCTGCTACTCAGACTCTGTCAGTTATCCAAGATCTATGAAGCATGAAGGCACCATCTTCATATACGGGGAAAAAGGGGGAGGAAGAACAAAATCACAATAAACACCATCTCTTTGGCATTTCCACCATTCTCTCCTCCTTACAAACTACTTAATTCCTGGATTCTCACACGATCTCTGTTAAGAAAATGAGCTCTGGGCTTTTTCTTCATCCCTCAAAGCCCTGTGAAAGTCTAAAGAGAAGCTCCCACATAGCACCCTCCACACATAATGACATGTAGTGTTGTGATGTGTGATCAACCTATCTTCCTAATAAACTGCAGATTCTCAAAGAGCAGGAGCATTTGCTTTACAAACATGCAGTTTCTTGAAAAAGGGCTATCTCCACAGAAAGCCTTGTAAATTTTCATATAAATGAACACTTGGATGCGACCTAGGTCAGTCAATAGACGGTTATAATCGTTTGTCAATGTTTATGGTGAACACGAGGACAACCTGACCCTGAGACCTAACCCTACCTGCTGTTGCTTGGCACTGTGGACACAGATGTTCATTCTGGACTCTTCACAGAACCCCTTTGCCTCCAAATAGGATGCTGGCAGTTCAGACTGCTCCACCAGCAGTTCTCTGTTCTCATTCAGCAAAATCTGTATATGGTTCTTCAATTGAGTTTGTTCACACAGGAGCTGGGAGTGCCTGATGCTGAACCAGAAACAAAAAATGGTAAATCCCAGCCAGCTTCTATGTACCTATCACTCTTGCCAGTACAATCATTACTTCAAGGATCCTCATCCCCAGATATCCCCAGAATAACAGTATACAAGTTAGCACCAATTACAGGAGGTCAAGTCCAGAATCCACATTCCACATGAATCAAAGTACTTCTGAAAATCCTGACACTAAGAGAGTTTATATGAATCAAGGAAGAAGAAATGGTCCATATGGGTGCTTATATGTCCATGGTATGCTAAAACCATCTTCACATAGTGGGGAAATCACCTCTGAGGGGTAATTGAAGACCCAATAGCTATACAATCTTTCCATGTGTTTCTCATGGATCACAGATCTTTAAATCTCCTGTCAGAGACCTAGAGGTTCACAGTTGATTGATATTCCCATCATGGTGCGAACCTCTTCTATGTAGAGGATCATTAATGTGGAAAACAATTGGAGGGTCTTAAACACTCTTCACAGGTAGGACAACTGAGTCCAAGAGCTACAAATCTAAGACCCTTGCCAGGAGGCAGGTTTCTTGTTAAGAGTCAGACACTACAGAACCAGAGCCCTGACTTTTGTTCAAAGTCATACAGGACAGAAGCATTCCCTGCCTAGTGCTGGGTTCTCATCTCTGTCAGTGACTCACCGGTAGGAACTGTTCACTCATATGAGCTCCTTGTACCTCTCCATAGCATCACTTATTGAGTTGGTTATCATTTGCAAAGCCATCATTCTCATCGCATGTTCAGATTGAAGTATTGGCAATTCAACATCCAGACTGTGTTAGGGCATGGCCCAAGGAACAAATAACCATTTGAACCCATGATTTCAGAATTAGGTGAAATGTAAAAAAAAAAAAAATTCCAATAAAAAATTCAAATTTAAGAAATGAGAGGGGAGGGAAGAATGCGACAAACACAAAGACTGGAGTAAAAACACAACAGTGAGACTCCAACAACAATTCTTTCAAGGAAATATTTCTGCGCAAATCAGCAAACATTTATTTTGAAATAAGGACTCCTAAAAAGGCTATGGAGATGTGGTTCTGCAAAGACCCTCTGTACTGGAATGGGTGGAACCTGTGAAATGCCTGTTTGGGAACAACAAATGTTCAGAATTTGTTACCACAATCACCATTTCTAGGTCCGTTGATAGCTTAAAAAAAAAAAAAAAAACTATAGAGTCAAAAAAATAATGAAGTTCAAATCAGTCAAAAAAGATTACGTGAAATCAGACTATTGACTGGATTACTTAAACCCAGTTTATACCACATACTTGCTCCTTTGAACTGGGTCCTATTTGTGCTGATTAAACTTATTATCCTGAGCACAGGACAACAGAGCCAGGTTACCAATTCCAAGGAACTGACTTTCAAGAGTTGGCCAGGTAAGCATGAAGGCATTGACTAATTCTGTAAGAAGTTTCCTCCAGTCTGTGTCACAGCCTTGGGTCCAGCAGATAATTATGATGAGATTTCTTTTGTTTGAAAACAGGGATTCTCAAACCTTGTTTCCTATTCTTACCTGAATTCCCAGAGGGCATAACTACTTTGACAGGGAAGAGGATTTGTAACCCCTCCTTCCCTCAGGAGAGTCCTATCTACCACCAAAGTAAATAGAAGATGCAAAGAGTTCTGTTGATCCATGTGGGCTTCCACACTATCATGACCTGCAAACTGTCCATCAGACAGATCCTTAGATCCCATCAAACTCCCCACACTCCCTGACCGTAAGCATAAAACCCACAAATACTTTCACATACATATATACCATCCCATATACAAACACAATTAGGATGCCAATTACATCAATGGAGGTGCCATAGAATCTGTGTATAATGAACAAAATCAGAGTAAAAGAGTGATGGCATACAGAAATCTCATTCCCTCACTTAGATGCATCAAGTGTGACCAGGTCCTTCCGTCTGTTGACAGAATCTACCTTAATACAAGCTCAGGGACAAGTGCAAAGGAGGTTGACCCAAAACACAGCACCTAGGTTATCTCACAAGCCAATGCCTGCCAAAGCTCCTTAAGATCCAGGATGAGAGGTGAAACTCTCTCGTGATATGAGGTAATGTGGTGTTAGCAGAGAGAGAGAGAGAGAGCACAAGACAGTGAACAGGTTACTGGGCATAATGACTACCTGTAGTCCCAATCATCATAGATATAAAGGTCCAGGATTTGATAAAGTTCATGCCTCTCGAATTTACACTTCTGGATTTCAAATTTGAGTTCCTCCAGTTCTGATGACATTTTGGGATGATGCCTTCCTACCAAAACCTGTAGATAGAAAAACCCAAGTGAATTTGCATACTTGATGGCCCATAGGAGGAAAAGACAAATGTAAATCCCAAAAGGCAGTTGAGGAAGAGGAAATGGTAGAGACTGGGTGAATCCCTCCAGCTAGGCAAGTCCCGGGCAGTGGCTGCTCAGTGTGTGGAAGTCAGATCCACAAAGGCATAAAGCAAAGAAAGAAATAAGCATGGTTTCCTATAACCCAATTCCACTTTGGGGTTGTTGTCTGGAACACAGTGTGACTGTTGATCTTACTTGGAACTGGAAGAGATTGCAATATGACACTAACCTCAAAAGAGACATTTGTGCTTTGGGTCCCTTAATTCACAAACTCAGTTCCACAGAAGGCTAAGGTTTTTGCCAGGGGCTGATCATATTTAGCAGGAGAAAAAAAGGCTACTCCTCAATTTCTTAAGTACCAAACATACACACACACACGCACACAGGCACACAGGCATGCATGCACGCACAAACCCAAATCCCATGGTTGCTATTCGTTTCATCAGATAATCTATCCCCAAGTAGCCTGATGTTCCCAAGAACATTCCATGCTGCAACATCTCAACAGGTATTTTCTTTAATCTTTTACCTTCTACTCCAAAGTTCTGCTCAGTTTGAGAAAGTTCTGTGGATCGCTGCTCAGAAACTTTCTTCTTCAATGTTTGAATCACCATTAAAACAGCAAGAAGCAGCTGGTGGAATTAAATTCAGTAATGTCATTTACTTAAACCAATTTATCCTAAACATTAGTTCAACATGGAGCCATAAAACTATTTCGGTATTCATTTCTTCTGTTGTGCTAAATACTTTGAATATAAGACATATTTTATTCTTCCAGCATAGCTCACTCTGAGCTAGCCACATTGCAAGTACTGGGTAGCCACAGGGCTGGTGGCCATGGGGTTGGTAGTGAAGCCCCAGTGTTTGTAGTTCATTAATGTGGTTCATTATACTACCACAAGTGTGAGATCTCCTTGAATAGTTTGTTTTAATTTTTAAAGATTTCGTGTATAATTTAGTGTAAAATGATTTTGCTTCAATTCCTACTGTATTATTTCCTTCTCTAGAAAATTAGTTATTACTGTATTACTTGTTTGGAAAAGGAATGATGTTAGCCCCATGGCTCTGATTATTGCTAGTATATTATCTTGAACTCAAGAAGAACTGAGCCAGGACCTGGAAATTTCTGTTTAAACTTGAGGAGAGTAGATGAGTTAGAAACCTGTAAGTTATGTGTCTTAGTGATCTTCATTTCCAGAGATGAGTCTCTCCCCAATTTTCCTTTGAAAACTCTGAGTTCTAAAACTCCTGTTAGGATGAGTTTTCCTTTCGGGGGGGGGGGGGTTGCGCTGAATTTTATTATTGTTGATTTTTATATGTGTGTGGGGGTGTCGTGAGCACACACACACACATGCACACATTTGTGTGCACATGCATTTGCCAGAGCACACAATGTAGATGTTAGAAGAATGTTGAAGAAGTCATTCTCACCTTCTGCCATACAGAATCTGGGAATGGAACTCAGGCTGTCAGGCCTGATGACAAGTGCCTTTACTTCCTGAGCCATCTCACTAGCCCCACCAGTGTGATATGCTAAGAAAACATAGCCTTTTGTGTTGTTGCCTGTCAAGTAATCTGCCAAGTATTTGGAGCCACTGTTTCCAGGGCAGAGAATAGATCTTCTCTGTCCCACACCCTGCCCCCATGGCTGGCCATCTAAACTCCCTGTGCTAGTTTTGCCAACTTGATACAAACTAGAGTCATCTGGAAGCAGGAACATCAGTTGAGGAAATGTTTCCATCTTACTGGCCTGTAGGAATGTCTCGGTAGATTGTCTTGATTGCTGACTGGTGTGGGAGGCCCCCTGTCCGCTCTGGGCAGTGAAGTGCCTGGGCATGTGTTTCTGGGAGGTATAAGGAAGGCAGCTGAATGTGATCCTGGAGAGAAGCCAGCAAGCAGCACTCCTCTACAGTCCCCAACTCTGCTCCTGCCTGAGTGCCTGCTTGGCTTCCCTCAATGATCAGACCTGTAAGTCAAATAAATCCCTCCTCCCAGAGTTTACATGGTGTTTAACATAGCACTACAAAGCAAACTAGGCCCGCCATCATGACTGAACAGCAACTAGCAGATGTTCGCTGGTTGAGCTGCTCAGTGGACTCTAAGACACCCATGGCATGTGTGCTAATAAAGGGTTGTCTGAGTTTTAGAGATCCAAAGTCAAGAACTTGTTGGCCATGGCTGTTTGTGAAAAGGATTCTGAGAGATTCCCTCTTTGCGATTCATGTTGGAATCTCACTGTTTACCTCAAAGCAGGAATAAAGTCTAGAGCTCACCACCTGTGAGTGAGTGGTAGGGTCCTTCAGAGTCCAGAGTAATTATTTGAACACGAGAAGGGGAAGGGAGAGGAAATGTCTCGCTTTTATCCAGTGCTCAGTGAAGTCAGCCCTGGACAAATGTATATATAAAAAGCACTAAGTGAGATCAGCAGGTTGGGTGTGTGTGTGTCTGGGTGTGTGCTCACGTGCATGTGTGTGTGCCCGTGAGTGTGTGTACATATATACTTGTACAGGAGGTTATGAGTTTGAGAGGAGTGTTAATGGAGACATGGGAGGGGTTGGAGGAAGAGAGGGAGTGGAAGAAATGATGCAAATACAATGTGAAATTTTCAAAAATTAAAAAAGTATTTGAAATTAAAATTTTAAATGGCGGAGAAATACATATTTAAAAATATTTAAATTAGACAAGAATATTATATGGCTAGCAAAATTCCTGAATTTTCCAGCTACCCCAGCATTTATAGAAAGAATCATTTCTCAATCAAAATAGTGTGGTCTAGAAAGAAGAGTCATAAAATATCAACAACTTCAAATGTGTAGCCATATATACCCTTGTGAAAAATTTTACGTGTTTTATATAATGAAAATAATATAAACCCATTAAATACACTAAGAAAAGCAGAGATAGTTTTAGAGACATGTTTAGCAAGGAAACTGATTAAAGTGAATGAATATATATCAAGAATAGTTATTCTACTGGGATGACACCATAATATCTAGGCAATATGAAAACGTTTACACTTTACATAAATGTATATAGTGATGTTATTTTTAATTTTGGGAAGTTATTTTTGAGGTTTTATTTTTTTCTTATTTCATTTTAATGTAGCTATTTTGTGTGGGCGAGTGGAGCACATAGGCACAAGGAGGACAGAAGATAACTTGTTAGAATCAGCTCTGGTCTCCTACCATGTGGATCTTAGGGAATTAAACTCAAGTTGTCATATGCCTGTGGCCAACCCTGGCCTTCACCTACTAAATCATTTTAGCAGACTTGTTTTTGAGATAAGTTTTAAGTGAGAGGATTTCAAAGGTTCCTAAATATAATGAAAACCAAACAAACACTTAAAATAATTGATGCAATTACTTAATTTGAATTCACTTGCATCTCTTTTCATACTTAAAGCCATAAATTATGGAGTCTCTCTGAGTTTATCTCCAACCTGGAAGCAGGGCCCCAATGCCCGTAACACAGTGAAGGACAGAGGTTGCCCGTTCTGCCTCTGTGAGAAGCAAGAGAGGGCTGTACTCCCTTACTGTCTTCTTTGGCATCTCCTAGAAGTGACTTATGAGGCTTTCTAAATTGAAATGCACCATGTGCCACCATGATGTCTGAAGTACCTAACCCTACAGGGTAACCCTGTGATGGATGAAGAAACAGGCTCAGCTGAAGCAAAGTTTCTGGAAACCGTCGGTTCTAAAGCAGGAGAACTTTTTTTGTTAACCAGCATTATGTTTTCCTTTGCCGTCCTGCTCTGACCATCAGATTTCTACAAGCACTTAGGGTCACTCAAGTATTTGGTCAGTTGCTCTCTTGTTCTGAGTCGGTGCCTTTGTTGATGGGGCTGGAGAAGATGCTTCAGTGCCCAGATTCCAAGTGGAAAGAGCCGAGCCGGTGTAGCATAGGGAACTCTGGAAACAACTTTGAGCTCTGTGGTTGGGTGAGCCATTGGCTAAGCCTTGCTGTTTGGTTGAAGGTGAATAGAATTCTGGGAAGAGCAGTATTGGAAATTTCTGATGTTGTACTGATAGACAGGTTAAAAAAAAAAAAAACCTTTACAAATGGAGCAGGGTTTGCGGGGCACTGCCTCAGGAGTTGAGAGTTCTTGCTGATTTTACAGAGGACCTGAGTTCAGTTCCTAGCATACAAATCAGGTGGATCAAAACCATTCCATTTCCAGAAGACCCAGTACCATCTTCTGTCCTGTATGGGCACATGCATATATGTCATATATGCTCAAAAAGGAGCACTTGAACCAGTGCATATGTATGTACTGGTGCACATTTTGAGAATACACATGCACACACAAACACACACACACACACACGCACACACACATACACAAACACATGTACACACACATGCCCAAACATATACATACACATACACAAACACATGTACACACACATGCCCAAACATATACACACACATACACAAAACTGTACACACACACACAGAGAGCTTTAAAAAGAATATAGCATGTGTTTGTACATTTCATATAATTATTTTAAGTACCAAATTAAAGTGTTTAAAAATATATCAGCACTTCTCACAATAGACACTCTTTTAAGTAGATGTTATGGTGTTTCCTACCCACTTCACTCACTCCTGGGGAGAGCCACTCTCAAATTTCCTTCCTGGGAGTGGTTTCGTTATAAAAGTCCCTAGCAACAGAGCCTGTGTTTTTCTCACACAGGATTTTAGGAGTTAGCAAAGGTCTTCTGGTTTTATGGAACAAAATAACCTCAGATTGCTTAAAATTTTATTTGTTTTTTGTTTGCTTTTTTAGTTAATGAGTGCTCTGCTGCATGTACACCGGCATGCCAGAAGAGGGCCCCAGATCCCCTCATAGACAGATGGTCCTGAGCCACCAAGTGCTTGCTGAGAGTTGAACTCAGGACCTCGGGAAGAGCAGCCAGTGCTCTTAACCATCTCTCCAGCCCCCAGAGAATATTATTATCCTAGAAAAAATGAACTTGGTAGAAATTGAAGTTTTTCCCATTTACTTACATATTTAATAATATTTGAAATTTTAAACTTCTTTATGATCGCCCGGGAGGGCCTGAGCATTTTTGTTCAATCCTTTGTAGGAAGCAAGGAGGAAATTATAGTTGTTTTCTTGGCTATTTTCAGTTCACGGAGTTTTTGCCTCCAGCAGAGCACAGGGAAAGCACCTTGCTTGGACCAAACCAGCTACCAGGTTCCTCTCTTCTTCCTGCAGAGGAGAAAGTTCAACCTCAGAATGTACTATTTTGCTGCTGAATTTATGTGGTTTGAAGGTTGGGGTCCCAGAGATCTGATTAAAAGTAGGGTATTAGCTCTTAGAAGTTTATCTCCATGTAAAACACCTGCAATCTTTTGTTTCTGCTACACCCACTGCTCAGTCTGTGAGGTCATTTTCAGAGGATTTGCTGACATAGGAGGGTCCACCTGAGTGTGAGCAGCAGCATCCCATAGGCTGGGGTCTCATCAGAGTAAGGGGGAGCAAGGACAGCATGCCTAATCCCCTTTTTATTCTGTTCCTGTGTGCTGACACGGGCTGAGCTGTTGAAAAAATGCCTGCAGCTAGATCCTTCCCAGTTGAGAGCCACCTGACATTAGTGCTAAGAATCAAACATGGGTCACCTGGAAGAGTCACAAACGCTCTGAACTGCTGAGCCATCTCCCCATCACCCAAGACTCCAGCTTTTATACTAAGGCAAATGACATTACAAGGAACACTCTCTGACTGACATCTTACAGGAGCTACTTTGACTGTTGTAATCGACTACTATGGAACAACGCAAGGAGCAGGGAGATACTCAGGAAGCCATCACAGCTGAGGTCAGCTAATGAGGACCTGGTGGGGCTGAGCAAGAGCAGAGAGGGTGAAAAGTGGACGGAGGCTCAGCACACTTGGATCACAAACACTGTGGACCGTGGTGCATTGCCTGGGACATGAGAGAAAGAAGGAGGGGGAGTCAGGTAAGACATTGACCTAGTAAACAAGAGGCTGGACTTGTCATAGACTCATAAATAGAAGACAGAGTCGTTCAAGTTTCAGGAATGTCCCTGGCTAGTTTGGGACAAGCTAAGTTTTGAGAGATCTACCAGACACTGGAATTCCCAGGGGAAATGAGCAACTGGCTATGAGTCTGGGGACACTGCCTTTGGATTACACAGGGCAGCATGCCAGCATGTAGCTAAAGCCATGAAAATGCATGGGAATGGGAGAAGAGAAGAGATGACGAACAAGAGTCTGTGTGGCTCTTCAATCCAGGGGAGAACAGTGGGGAAACTGAGGATTCCTCAGCAAAGCAGGGTTCCTGAAGACCAAATGGAGAGCAGATACAAGACAATGGAGCGGCCAGTATCAAAACAGAAAACAGGACTAAGAGCCACTGGATTTCCGGATGTAGCAGTCACTGCTAATTTGAACAAAAGCAGTTTGTTACACAGTGAGTCAACTGAGAATTGCAAAAGGGGATAGGACACAGAAAGGGATCTTCCAGGGAGTTCTGCTCTAGAAGATAGGAGAAGAAGGGTTATTAGCTGTGGCAGTGGGGTTGACAGAGGTGTTTGTTTGTATAAGAAGGTAAGTAGCACATAGTGTTTAAAATGGGAATTGTGACGACTGCTCTTGCTTATGGAATTGATGGTATTAAGCACCTAGGAGATTAGTAAAGCATGCCTCTGAGTGGCTGGGATGCGGTCTTAGAAAGGAACAGCTCACCATGGATGTGGGTGGCTCTCCAGAGGCTGTGGGTTCCAAGTGAAATAAAGGATGTTGGGAGATAGGTCAAGATTACACTCTGGTTCCTGGCCCCCATGTCAATTGGCTGTTCCTCGATTGGAGCTTTCCTCCCACCCTAGTTTCCTCCCAGGATATTCTGCCTCTCCAAAGGAACCAGCTGACCTGGACTGAAACCACAAGCAAGGAAACAAAAGCAAAAGATTTCCCTCCTTTACATGATTTCTAACAGACAGTTTGTCCCACCAGTAAGTCTGACAAACACAAGACTAACCCTGGCACTCATGGGCTGGGAGTTTAACAGAAGAGAAAGAAATAGCTTCAGATAAAGGCAGCACTGTTCACAGATGGGGACACGGGGTCCATGGGACAGTTGTCCGAAGGACTTTGGAAAGCTTCTTTTCTTTTCTAGCCATTTCTGTTTTCTCTGAGAAATAGGCCAATGGCTGAAGGCACAGATAGGAAAGGAGAGTGAGGAAGATGGAGAGCAGCCACTGTCATGTAGGAAAGTGTAGGATAGAGTCAGAATGTCTAGACTAGGGAACAACATATATACACTCGAAAGACAACTTAAAGGTCGTATGTATTGGTTAGTTTCCTCTGGCCATTTCTCCAGTAGCATGTGTGCAGGTTTAGAGAACACTCAGGGAGTCAGCTTTTGAAAAAGTATACCTTATGCATGTGTTAGTTCAGGGAGTAACCAGGTCAAGGGCATGGCCCTGAGGCTTGGATAGAGTAGTCACCTACATTGTTGGAAGAACATATCTTTCAGAGCTGTGGTAACTGAGCACTGTTTACATTTCCTCACGTGATCCCCATTCCGCATGCTCTTCAAATTATTGTGGAAATGAAATGCAAGATAGAAACAAGGACGGAGTCTACTCTTCATTAATGTGAAATTATGAAGTGCTGGGCTCCCCTACAGGTAGAGGAGAGCCTGATGGGTGGGCTGGATTCCTTGTTGCTATGAACTACAGTGATGACTTAGTATGTTCACAGTTTTAGCAAGAGCTGAGTGAAATGAAGGCTATGAATATCATCTGTGCCCCTTCACAGAACCATAATGAGAGGTTGGCATGTGGGTGGAAGTGTTTGTGCTGCAAAATTAGAGTCCCAATGCCCCTCTCACACTTCCATTTTTAATACGCTCAATAATTTAATGAATGATGTAGAATTCAGTTTTGCTTTGTGATTTGAATCCACCTAGTCTTTTGTGTGTGTACAGCATTGATGTGTACAAGAAGCAGTGTTGGCAAGAGATGCTCTTAAATGATCTTTCATCTATTTTAAGAATATCTGGGATCTTGGTGTGGGAAGGGAAGTGATATGGCACATGCGGCCTGTCCCTGGGACCACATAAACTTTTAGCGTCTTGGGTCTGCTGTTGCCAAGTAGTGCTCTTGGAACCTCACTTTCTGCATCTGGGAAATGGGGTGATGACAGCCTTAGGGATTGTGCCCATGAGACTGATGATGACCATGCTTGCAGAGGAGCATGGGTATTATTTATTGTCATTGCTGTGGTTGGCAGTGAAGAGAAGAAAAGAGACGGGGATCTGCCCTGCCTTGTTTCAGAGTACTGACCATCTTGGTTTAATTAAAAGCTTTATGTCTGCTGATAATTTTATTCTCAACCAGTTATTTCTTCTGCAAAACCTTCACATATTCGAGATTGGAGGTGATTTTAACCGGTATCCTTGCACTTAAATAAGAAGGAGATTGTCGGCCAGTTTGGTAACAAAACAGCTTATATACAGTATTTAAGGATGGAGTTGCTCTCTCCCATATATAAGCCATTAGTCATGCAGCCATTGAAATGCAAACCCGTCACAGTGAAATAATATAAAAAAATTCTCCTTCTCACTTGCACGAGCTACATGGTGTATTCGAGTATTTGGTCACCACACATTGCCTGGTGGCTGCAGCACTCAACAATGAGGACAAAGAACACATTTGTCATTTTTCTGTTGCCCTCAGGCTAATGCCCTAAATAAAATTCCTTAAACATATAGCAGAAAACCAAAGACATCAGGGCACCTTGTCAAGAAAGACAAATTTTCCCACAAGATTGAATAAAATTGGCCATAAGTTTTTTATGGAAGGTGTGGGGAAAAAATAAATATTTTAAAACTATTTTAGAAGTTTTAACAGTATACTTCATTTTTCATAGCAGAAATTCATGCAGTCAATAAATATTCATCAGGTTTATACCATGTACTATCCTCTAAGTGAGGGAATGGGTGTGGATAGATGAGAGAGGAGTGTTCAGGGACATGTGGGGGAAAGTAGCCTGGATAACACTGGGAATATAGAGAAGGAAGTAGACTTAGGAGAGCAGAATTAAGCAGGTCCCCTTAGATAGGAGTTTCGAGCAAAATATGATGAGTGGTCACGGTGGGGCTCTCTGAGGAAGAGTGTCTTCAGAGGGTATTATGTCCCTGAAACTGGAGTTAAGGTATTTGGAAGTCACCATGTGAGTTCTGGGTACCAAACCTGTGTTATTATAAAAAATAAAAATGGTTTCTTTTATTCCCCACTAGTATCAACACACGTGTCATCTGTGGGTTATTTTCATCTCAGTCAGCAAATATGTCACCTGCTAAGCTCCCTCCCATCTCACACTGCTGATGGCTACTCTCTGAAACCGGCAGCAATCTATTTACCCATTAAGTCCCCAAGGCAGGTTGTTTCCAAACCAAGCATACACACCCCAATTTCGTGGCAGGCTTTGTGCTTCCTGCCATCACACCTTCTCTTGAACTCAATTAAGTCACCACATGAAAGAACACATCACATAATAACCTCTGATCCAATTGATAAGATAATTTGCCCATCTAGACAACACAAAGTCCTGTACATACCCATCCCTTGGAAATATTCACTATTACCTGTATCTATACACAGAAAAGAATCTTAACATCTGCTGCCATGTTCTCCCAGGTCCTTTCCCTCCCTCTGACTCCTTCTCTCCTGATTCTCCTTCACTTCTAAAGAGAGTTCCCACTTCCCTTCCTTTTTGTCCAATGACAAGCCTTGTTTTTTCTGGCCTACCTTCACCTGCATAATACCATCAACCTACAGACCTGCATGCTCTGTAATTGTACCAAGCATTCTTAACTACTTAGCCAACTCTCCTGTCCTGACTTGTGCAGTTTCGTGCTCAGTCTTAAGGAAGAGTGGTCTGTCATAGAGAAATAGCATTGGAGGCCAACTTTTAGAGTTGAGAGCTAAATTACCTAAACTGTTGTTCATAAATTACATAATCTATGGCTTTTTAGTACAAGGAAGAGATTAAGATTAAAAGAGTAGAGTGCTCTTGTCACCTGAGTACAGGAAAGTCGCCTCTTAAAATGAGGGTCATATTATCTGGTATGGGGAAGGAAAATGGGAAATCTAGGAAATTTTTCCTAGATGTTATAGTTTGTGATAGGAAGAAGGGAAGGTGAGAATTACTTTTCTTATGCTGCTGTTTTTACTAATACTAAGGGGTCCTGTGTTGGATAGTATGTCCTGAACCAACCCAAGAAGGCTGATGTGAAACAAAAACAGACATTTAAAGTTCATAAACTTACAAGAGCTCTTCAAGGTAAAACTATCAAGACTGGGAGTGATGGCATCCACCTACAATCCCAGCACATGAGAGCATGAGAGGCTTAGATAGGGAGTACAAGGTCAGACTGGGCTATGGAAGGAAGGAAGGAAAAGCAGAGCAAGTCTTTCTTTGATTATATATATGTATATATATGTATATATATATATGTATATGTATATATATCCATATATATATGGATATATATATGGATATGGATATATATTAGTATTGGCTTTATTATATGGGGTGCACCTTCGCCTGGAGTTGTATAGATGGTTGGATACAAATGTATAGAGATCACTTCAAAAATAAGACATTTAAAATAGAATAGCATAAAAACTAGCAGACTAGCCAGGCCTGGTGGCACATGCATGCCCTGTAATACTAAAAGCACATTACAATACTTGCAAGCATGTAGAAGTTGGGCAGAAGCAGAAGTAGAAAGATCAGGAGTTCAAATCCAGCCATGGATTCCCCATGTCTTCTCTTAGAAAAATTAAAAGAAAAACAAATAATATGAAAGACTAGTAAGTAGTATTTATATAAACCCTACAGAAAGATAAATCACCCACTAAATTCTAAACACTGCTTTCAAACATAGGAATAATTCAGATCAGACTGCAAATTATCACCACCATCGTAGCATCAGATGTTCTAAGGAGAGACATCCTTGTGCCTTTTGCCCCTGGGAATACAGGTTCCAAGGAATTGTATTTTTCCAAGGAGTCTCCTTGGGGAAAAAAGAAGTAGAAGAAGAAAAGAAAGGAACTTGTTCCCTAGAAAGAGATTTCACAAGGAGAGAGTGCCACTGAGACAGTGCCAGGATCAACAATGGGTGGAATGGACCACATCCTGACCACTTTGTATTCAAGCCTAATCCTGTGCAGGAGCCTGAAGATGGACTTGGCTGGATGAGTCAGTGGGTCTCATTATTTGGTTTCCTCCTAATGTGGCTAGTTGTATATGTACAAACACACACACACACACACACACACACACACACACACACACACACACACACACACACACAGGCACAGACACACACACATTTGGTGGTCATTTATCCAAACTTGTTAGAGCGCCCAGGGCCCAGACATTGACTGTAGGACTTGGGTTAAGGGATGACTCTGTACTGAAGGTGTTTGCTATTTACTTGAGCAAAAGCTGAAGTAATGTGGAATTACATGTCATGCTCCTAGAAATCCTGGATCTTATTCTTAAGAGCTGAGTAAAGCAATGTGTTGGAACTCAGAAAACACAAATACTTCAAAGTGAAGCCTGATGTTTTTGTTTGTTTGTCTGTTTTTTGTTTGTTTTTTAAATTAACAAACCAGCTTTAGGAGTTCTGGCTTGCAGTCAGTCCTCCTTTGCACCTGAAATAAAAGCTAGGTATCATTTCTGAAGCTCCTTTATCTGTGTAAAGGTCCTAAGGATGAACTTCCTGAAGGATAACAAGCAGGAGACAAGAAGAGAACTCACGCCCATAGATCCCAGGCAGACTGTGTTCCCAGATGCTGTCACTTCTATGTGCCTGGCCCATGTCCCCTATAAAGCACTGACTCCTCCTCTGAAATTGGTGTGGCCTCACTTCTGTCCTCCTCATAAAGAATCCTTAAGCCACAATCGTCAGGGCTCGTCTCTGAGTTTAATGCTCAGCGTGACAGCTGTCTACTTGCACATTAATAATTCTGTTCCTTTATTTCTGCCAATCGTTGATTTGTTTCTGCAAACTCAATTACCAAAGCCCCAAAGAGTGGATGGAAGGAAGGTCAGTTTCTGGAGATGCACACCTGCAAGGACCTTAATCGGCATCTGTTTCTGCTCTGTCTCAGCACAACAGGAGCCACTGTAGAGCATAAGCCACATCTGAGTTAAAGATCACAGTCTGATTAGAATGTGGAAATTGTTAAGCAATGAAATGTTCTAGATCTTGTCCTATATTTACTTCCTTCATAGTTACTTATTATCAATGCCTATATGTTCCCTGATATCACTGTTGAGAAAGGTAGGCTGATTCCACAACAGGCTTCAACTTGACAATTAAGGAGACTAGGCCTAAATATCTGTTTCCATGAACTGGGCAATTCCAGGCCTCAGCAGTTAGCCTGAGGCAAGGACTAAGGGTCACCAGCAGTTTTCAGACCTGCCTGACAAATTTCCAGTCCTGACACTCCCATATAGTTGAGATGGACCTGACATTATCATAGAGGTCACTCTCTTAGTCAGATTCCTATTCCTCCACAAACATCAAGACCAAGAAGCAAGTTGGGGAGGAAAGAGTTTATTCGGCTTAAACTTCCACATTGCTGTTCATCACCAAAGGAAGCCAGGACTGAAACTCAAGCAGGTCAAGAAACAGGAGCTAGTGCAGAGGTCATGGAGGGATGTTACTTACTGCCTTCCCTCCCCTGGCTTGCTCAGCTTGCTCTCTTATAGAACCCAAGAACTCCTGCTGAGGGACAGCACCACCCACAATGGGCTGGATCCTCCCATCTTGATCACTAGTTGAGATCACTGCCCTGCATATTGGTCTCATGGAGACATTTCCTCAACTGATTCTCCTTTCTCTGTGATAACTTCAGCTTGTGTCAAGTTGACACACAAACCAGCCAGTACAGTCACCTACCCCAGGATTCCCTAATGTACTTTAAATCATGCCTGCAAACTCATTGGTAGTCTCTCTGACTTGCTAATGGGGGACTCCAGCATGCTGGATTTCTGCAGAATAACACACTCAATGAGTCTAGGTATCATTCTTTGGCAAGCCATGGGCCCTCATTCTTGTGACTATTATGTAAAATGTTTGAGATGTTGTAACTTAGATCACAACAACCCTAAAGGTGCAAATGTCATCTGACAGCATCTGAAACCTATACCAGAGATTTCCCTTCTGGGGTATTAGCCAACTTATCCTATATTTCCCTATTAATTCACTTAGTAAATTGATTCTAGACTGTCTTTTGTTTTATTATTATAAAAGATCATGTTACTATCCCCCTGGTGTCAGGTCCATAGGAAACTTCAGTTCCCCGAATCCCAAGGGGAAGTCCAATGAGCTCAGCCTGTGGCAGTTAGGTAAGAGTCAGCATTCCTCTGGAACTTGTGAAACTACCTTCTGTTCCTCTTACCCAGGAGAAGGGACACATGGGTACCTGTGGTTCACATTACCCTGTGAGAGATCCAGGCTTCTTCAATGTTACAGGTAACCAGGTATTATTGCACATTTCAGAGTCCATGCCAGCATACCAGCCTCCTGCGTTCACAGGCTCCCTGCCCCCAGCCAGTCAAATTCCTTACAACCCTGCTATTCTCCCTCTTTTCTCTGTTCTCTATGCTCCTGCAGAGAGTCTGGCCCTGTCCAGTCTGTTGGCAATGTTCAGTTTACAGCTTTCTTTTTCTGCTCTGGACTCTTCTAGATTCCTCTGTCTGCGCTCTTGCTCTCTCTCTCTCTCTCTCTCTCTCTCTCTCTCTCTCTCTCTTTCTCTCTCTCTCATCTTATATCCAGCAAGTTGAATCCACCTTTCTGGTCACATTTATTTGACTCTTAGCCCCTTGGATGCAAGACCTTTGCTTTGTGCCAACATGTGTTAAATGCATTATCTGAATACAGAGCTTAATACGAAATACATCAGTGTTAATGACATCATTGGTAATGTCTATACTGATCATATGTTAAATGATAATGCATTGACTAGAACCATGATGTATTCCTCAAATTTCGCTCATTTCTTTTGACCTATTATTTTTAAAATATAGGACTATTAGAAAATTTGAAATCACAAATGTGATTTGTATTTTATTTCCATTATGCATTGCTGGTCTAATATTTTCTTTTGCTTAACCTTTAAAAAAATGCCTTTTCATAGAAGAAAGTTATGTTTCTCCCCAGTGTCTTTCTGTTGTGGAGGAAAGGGATCCATGAAGCACTGGTGACATGGTTCCTTCCTCCAGTAGGCTTCTCTGCTTTAACAAGTGGCTCCCAAGCTGGTCCTGTTGCAGAGCCCTACTCATAAGGTTTTTGACTGGAGACTTACCCTAAAGCCACCAGCTAGCTAGCACACTGAATTAATGTCTCCATCTCCTGGCTCAGTGTTGCTGATGCATGCCATTTCTGCTGACTCTGGAGAGCAGAGCTGTCGGCGCCAGCACCGACACGGTACCGAGAATCGGGCGAAAGCCTACAGGATGAAAGAAACACACATACACACACACAGGTTATCGTGTCAATCCAGGAGTGGAAGAGAGGAAAAGAGAGAGAGAGAGAGTGGAAGAGCGGAAGGAAGAGTCAGACAATTCACACTGAAATCATCACTCACTGATTTCATGTAGAAAACCTGCCTTTAATAAAGCATTAAGTGATTGTAAAATTTGAGGACTAGTAGTATCTAAAAAAAAAAACGAAAACTTTTAATCAATTGTAAAACCACAAGCCACA
Organism: Rattus norvegicus; assembly: GCF_021556685.1. Taxonomy (NCBI): domain Eukaryota; kingdom Metazoa; phylum Chordata; class Mammalia; order Rodentia; family Muridae; genus Rattus; species Rattus norvegicus. The sequence continues at coordinate 4,715,537 of NC_141545.1, forward strand.
CATTGGCTATCAGTATAGGAATTGAAAGCTTGATTTTTAACATTTAAAAACAGTGGCAACAACACGTAATTTAATAGTCTGTGTTGAAGCTTGGGGAACTGAAGAGAATAAACAAGTGATCCAATCGTACATGTAGCCTTTTCATTAGATGAAACACCTATAAATACACTAAGCGCATTTTCTATGGGTTGCATGCACAAATGTACAGGAAATACAAAAGAATGCAAGGAGTAAAATTATCAATTTTGCCTGAAATTTGTATATGTAATAGGCCAAATATTAGTATTTTGTAATAACCAATTTGATTGCTGTTTGGAATAAGGTATGTTTCACCAGGTTTCTTTTTAAAATACTTCCATGACTCTAGCCTACAATTTTGTACTAATGACAAAAGCTTTATCTCCAATGAGGATAACAAAGTTAAGTCCTCTGGTAAGGTGAGGTACTTTGGCAATTAACATATCCTTAGAAGCTTAAAATTAGTTTCAAATATTCTTTTCTGGAGTAGTGTAACAGCTACTCCCCAAATATTAAAGCTCATTTTGAGAGCAAAGATTTGTAGTAAAAATTTCCATATACACTGAAAGATTCAAAGTTCTAACTTCTTACATTGAAGAAGCAAAAAAATTACATAATAAGGCTATTAGCCATTCTTTTGTAAAAATTTTTAATGATATCACTTTATGGGCTCTCTAAAATTATAAGCAAGCTCACAAAATAAAAACAATCGCCAGGATGTAAACAAACTGCATAAAAACAATCCTCTAAATCTGTCTTGAAATGGCGGTTGAAGTAAGCAAACAAGCTCTAATGCTCTCACAAGTTCTAAAACCTCATCAATCCTTCGTAAATCTTGTAACAATCTCTACCTGTTTGATTTTTTCTCAATTATAAATAAGTTTGAGTTAGTCAATGAAACACTGGCAATCCTTAATCACAATCCTTAAATTCTCCTTGTAACACCAGAGCACAACCACAAGGTCACCTGAGTTCTGAGTAGTGACTAGGCAGCTGTCCTTGGGGCAGTGGAATTAGCATTAAAATACAGATAACTTCAGGGCAAACCACAACTTTGGAAAGCAAAACTTAACCTCTAACAAACTAGTCTCCAAAATTCAGTCTCCAAAACACCGAGTCTATCCTTCATGCTACAAAGTTTTGAAAAGCTCTCAGGGAGAACTTTCCCTCGGGATGGAGACCCTCCAACTCCAAAGACCAGACCGAGACACCACAGGATGCAATCAGCAAGAGGATTTGGTTTATTGTCGGGATACACAGGCACAGGCACCTGCGGGCGCCTCAGTCACTAGGGGAACTGGCGCGCCCCACGGAACCAAGGATGGGCTTTTATAGGATTTTGGGGAGCAGAAGCAAGCATACAGAAGCAGATGCATGGTTACAGGGATATAATTGGTGGATTCTAATATGGCAAGGATTTAGCCCGGGAGCAAGTTTCCTAGCTACCTTCTTGAAACATAACGGCTGACTCGGCCCCCCAAGGGTTCAGCCCGGGGGCAAGTTTCTTAGCTACCTTTCTGGAACATAACAACTGACTCAGCCCCCCACCAGGGTGTGGGACCTCTCCCGGGGCTTTTTTTTCATTGTCAGGTGCTCAACCGCAGTCGTCCTGTTGCCAGGCCTTCAACCAAACACATCCTGCTTGGCAGCCGCTGTGTACTCAGTGTTCTAACCCTTTTCTGAACCAGTCATCTTAAATATAGCCTTGCAAAATGGCGTTACTGCTGCTAAGCTGGGGTCTTTCATTCCCCCATTTTTTTTTTGTTAACTTTGAGTGAAATCTTTCACTCGACTTGGTCAAGAAATTTCTGTCTGGTGGGGGCTTATTCCCCCACTGACTCTAGGCCACAAAAGGGCTAGGAGGAGCCACGTAGGAGTTTTAACTTTAAGGGGTTTGGAGTGCCATGTCTGGGGTGTAGTGTTGTGATTAGTCAATTCCTCAGACCGGACTGTCTTGACGTGTGGTGCGTGGATCTAAGTCGAGACTCCGTCTACCTTTAGGGCGGTCGGGGTAGTCAGGAGGACGGTGTAGGGTCCTTTCACCGTGGCTCGAGATTCTTGGTCTGGTGTCTGTGCACCCACACGGTGTCTCCAATCTGGAACGGGTGTGGCACCACCGGATGCTCAAGCTTGTCCTGGTAAGCAGCGGCCAAAGGTCTCCAGACGTCTCTCTGTACAATCTGTAGGGCCTGTAAATGGGCCCTCAGAGAAGGGCTGTCAGCAAAATCAGCAATGTTTGAATCAAAGAAATGGACAAATGGGGGTGGTGTTCCATATATTATTTCAAAAGGAGTTAGACCATGGGGGCCCGGGGTATTCCGGGCCCGATATAGAACTAGGGGAAGGAGGGCCACCCAATCCTTTGAGCCAGTTGCAAGCGTAAGTTTGGATAAAGTCTCCTTAATTGTTCTATTTATGTGTTCTACCTGACCTGAACTCTGGGGTCTATAGGCACAATGTAATTTCCAATCAATCCCCAGCAATTTGGCCACCAACTGACTTACTTGGGAGACGAAAGCGGGCCCGTTGTCCGACCCCAACGCTTGAGGCATGTCATACCTGGGAAAGATTTCCTCGAGGAGCTTCTTGGTGACCATTTTTGTAGTCTCGTGTTTTGTGGGGAAGGCTTCGACCCATCCTGAGAAGGTGTCTACAAACACTAGGAGATACTTGTACCTGGTTTAATTTCAGTAAAATCAATTTCTCAATGGATGTCGGGACGGTGTCCCCTAGGACGAACTCCTTGTCCAATCATGGTCTTTTCCGGGTTAACCTGAGTGCACGCTTTGTAACTCTCAGTCACCTTTTGTATCGCTTTGTCCCGATTCAAAAAACACAGATTTATCTCTTCCCAATCTAGTAAGGTTTTTATCTTCTTAAACCCCAATTGGGTTAATTTATGTAAAAAGGAGATCAATTCAAAAGTCCTTTGTAGACCCACTGTTTTAGTTGAGGGTGGTAGATGGCCCCCATTTTTTTTTTAGGAGCTCTATGTCCTCATGGGCGTAAACCCAACTGGTTTGTCCCACTGGTGGGGGCGTGGGTTGGTCTGGGCTATTTAAGGACAAGATTTGTTTGCTCATGGCCGCTTCTCGAGCCGTGGCATCGGCCAGCCGGTTTCTTCGTGCCTCTGGGTTGTGCCCTTTCTGGTGTCCTGGACAATGTACTCAGTCTTTTGGGCAAGAATAGGGCTTCTAAGAGGGCCAGAATTTTATCCTTATTTTTAATATCTTTATCTTTAGATGTGAGCAGCCCCCGCCTCCGGTAGATCTCCCCATGGATGTGTGCCGTGGCAAAGGCATAACGGCTGTCTGTATATATATTTAGCCTCTTACCTTTTGTCATCTTGAGCGCCTGAGTCAAGGCGATGAGTTCAGCCCGTTGTGCGGAGGTACCAGCAGGCAGGGCTTTCGCCCAAATCACTTTGTCCTTCGTAGTGACCGCAGCTCCAGCCTTTCGCTCTCCCTCTGTCAAGAAGCTGTTGTCATCCGTGTACCATGTGTGGTCAGCATTCTGAAGAGGCTGGTCCGATAGGTCCGGCCTGGTTCCATGTACTTCTGCGAGGATTTGTAGGCAGTCATGCTGTTCTGCCTCCTCTGGTAGAGGAAGCAAGGTGGCAGGATTGAGGGCGACTACGGGCCCAAACTGAACCCGTTCTGCATCCAGTAACAAGTCTTGGTGTGAGAATTAGAGAGCCAGCGGTCTGGGGGCTGTTTTACCAAGGCCTCCACTGCATGGGGTGCTAGGATGGTGAGTGGCTGTCCCAAAGTCAATTTTCTAGCATCCTTGATCAGGACAGCAATAGCAGCCACCATCCTTAGGCACGGTGGCCAGCCGGAGGCCACAGGGTCCAATTTCTTAGACAGGTAGGCCACAGGGCGTTTCCAGGGTCCCAACCTTTGTGTTAGGACCCCTTTAGCATACCCCTGTTTCTCATCGATGAACAGTTACTGAGCAAATTGTAAGGGTTTGGAACAGTCAGATGAATATCTTCTATCCTCTTGTTGACCTTTCTCAAGTCTTGTACTGGCCTATAATCTCCAGTGCCGGGTTTCTTAACAGGCAGAAGAGGCGTATTCTAAGGCGACCAGCAGGGGATTAGGATGCCTTGATCTAGAAGCCTCGTAATGTGAGGCCTTATACCTTGATAAGCTTCATGTGACAGGGGGTATTGTTTTATGGAGACTGGAGTTGTAATTAAGGGGGGCTGTTGGAGCGCCAACCCCATCCCACCAGTCTCTGCCCAAGCCAGTGTCCTGTCCCGGTTCATAGGGTTAGAACTTGAAGGGGAGTTCCGTGGGGGCCAGTTATTTGGGCCCCTCCTTCCTCAAAAGGAATTTGTGCTTTTAGTTTGGTGAGCAGATCACGGCCCAGCAGAGGGTACGGGCAGTCCGGAACATGTAAGAAGGAATGGGTCACCTTACCAGTAGCCAGCTGAACCCGGCGGTCCGTAGTCCATCGGTATTGTTTCTCACCAGTAGCTCTTTGTACCCAGGCTGTCCGGTCGCTGAGTTGTCCTGAAGCTCGGGTGAGGACTGAATGCTGGGCTCCTGTGTCTACCAGGAAAGTAACCGGCTGCCCCCCAACTTTAAGCGTTACCCTGGGCTCAGGGGGGGCTCCTGGTCCTGACCTCCCTAATCTTTATCTAGAGCCAAGAGGGAGGTTCGTGGTCGAGGCTTTCGGGGTCCGCCAGGCTTCTTGGGGCACTCTCTGGCCCAGTGCCCTTTCTCTTTGTAATAGGCACATTGATCTTTATCCAGCTTCAGCCCCTTTCGAGCTCCCCCCTATCTCCCTTCCTTTCTTAGCCCTGAACTACGGCGGCCAAGATTCGACTCAATTCTCTCTCTTATTAAAAATCTTTTCAGCTTCTTTAAGTAAATCCTGTAATGTATAGCCCTGCAAATTTTCTAACCTCTGTAACTTAGTCCTGATATCTGGAGCAGCCTGCCAGATGAAGGACATAGAGACACTCGTCATTTGTCATGGGTCATCTGGGTCATAGGGAGTGTACATACGGTAGGCCTCCTTAAGTCTCTCTAGAAAGGCGGAGGGAGTTTCCCCTGCTTCCTGTAATACCTGTTTTACCTGAGCCAAATTAGTAGGGCGTCGTATAGCCCCTCGGAGACCCGCTAGAAGCAACTGGCGTTAAAGGCGTAGGTGTCCCTTACCTTCAGCTGTATTAAAATCCCAGTTTGGTCCTCAGGCAGCTGGGTGGGACGCCCATCATCTCCCAGAACATGCTTTCTGGCCTCTAGGAACACTCTTTGTTTTTTTTTTTTTTTTTTGAGGTTAAGAGGGCCTGTAAGAGCTGTTGGCAGTCATCCCAAGTAGGCTGGTGGGTAAGTAAAACAGATTCTATTAGGTCGGTGAGTGCCACCGGATCTTTGGAGAAAGAAGGGTTGTGTTGTTTCCAATTGTAAATGTCAGCTGCTGAAAACGGCCAGTATTGGGTCTGGCCACCGGTTAAAGTCTGGGAGGTTGAATCTGGCATCACCTCGCGCTTATTGCGCAATCTCCCTGCGACAGGGGAAAAACCTTTATCAGACTGTGGCCCGGCAACTGATCTGGCCGGCGGCTCTGTCTCCTCCGTTTTAGCCGGGCCTGTCAGAGAGAAGATCTATGAGAGGGGAGTTTGGGTCTGCCGGGAGGACAGGTTTCTTAGAAGGCTCTGATTTCACAAAGGTAGAGAGAGGAAGACGTGGCCGGCAGACCGGGCGGGGCCGAGGGGACAGGCTGGGGCTTGAGGGGAGGCCAATTCAGGTCCACGAAGGGTTCCGCCCAGGAGGGGGGGTTTAAGGCGATACTCTCTCAAGTGATAATATAAGAAACCTGGTCAGGATGTCCGTGGACGACCCGATCTTTAACCTGTAAAATAATGATCTTATTAAATGTGCCATTCACTGGCCATCCCGCTCCAAAAGTGGGCCACTCGGATGTGCAGAGAGTCTGTCATTTTCCTTTTTTAACCTCGACGGACTGGTTGTGTGCCCGACCGTGGACGTCTTTCCAATGATCAAGACTGAGACTTAGGGGCGTTGTTAGGGACTGTCCCATGTTAGTTCTAAGGAAGATTAGAACACAGAGAAAACAAACAACACCAACAGTCAAACAAACAACAGACAGGCGTGCTGCACGGCTTTGGTACCAAACTGAAAGCAAAAAGTCAGATGGAGGTGGCAAAGGTCCGGGGCCCTCTGAAAGCCAAAAATACAGACAGAGGTGCCGTTAGTCCGGATCTTTCTCCTCTCCCAGATTGGGCCCCGAAAAGTCGGGCCCCAACACCCTTGGAACGTCTTCCAGGGCTGCGGGGCGAGAAGTCCGAGCTCGTCAGCTCCTTCTTCGTCCCGCCCAAATTCCAAACAACCTGGCTGAGCGCTCACAGAACAGACCTGGCTGAGCGCTCACAGAACAGACCTGGCTGAGCGCTCACAGAACCTGGCTGAGCGCTCAAAGAACAGACCTGGCTGAGCGCTCACAGAACCTGGCTGAGCGCTCACAGAACAGACCCGGCTGAGCGCTCACAGAACAGACCCGACTGAGCGCTCACAGAACCCGGCTGAGCGCTCACAGAACAGACCCGGCTGAGCGCCCACAGAACCTGGCTGAGCACTCACAGAACAGACCTGGCTGAGCGCTCACAGAACAGACAGAATAAGGCAGAAGGAGACAGAATCAGACAGACGCCGGCCGGCTTACCTCCCAGTGGGTGGTCGGTGGTCCCTGGGTGGAGGATCTCCTTTCCCGGCCAATGCACCAAATGAAAAGCTCTCAGGGAGAACTTTCCCTCGGGATGGAGACCCTCCAACTCCAAAGACCAGACCGAGACACCACAGGATGCAATCAGCAAGAGGATTTGGTTTATTGTCGGGATACACAGGCACAGGCACCTGCGGGCGCCTCAGTCACTCGGGGAACTGGCGCGCCCCACGGAACCAAGGATGGGCTTTTATAGGATTTTGGGGAGCAGAAGCAAGCATACAGAAGCAGATGCATGGTTACAGGGATATAATTGGTGGATTCTAATATGGCAAGGGTTTAGCCCGGGAGCAAGTTTCCTAGCTACCTTCTTGAAACATAACGGCTGACTCGGCCCCCCAAGGGTTCAGCCCGGGGGCAAGTTTCTTAGCTACCTTTCTGGAACATAACAACTGACTCAGCCCCCCACCAGGGTGTGGGACCTCTCCCGGGGCTTTTTTTTTCATTGTCAGGTGCTCAACCGAAGTCGTCCTGTTGCCAGGTCTTCAACCAAACACATCCTGCTTGGCAGCCGCTGTGTACTCAGTGTTCTAACCTTTTTCTGAACCAGTCATCTTAAATATAGCCTTGCAAAATGGCGTTACTGCTGCTAAGCTGGGGTCTTTCAGTTTGACTGCCAATTCCTACATATGAACGCACGATGGTGCGGTCTCCAATACCTCAACAAAGAGACATTGTCCTAAATTCTTTTAGAAGCCTGGTTTCTAGAGTACGAATTCTATAAAAATATTATCTCAATTTAGACCTGTTTCCCTAGGTTGGCTCATGCCACATGTTGTCCAGAATGACTCCATCCAAATTACCAGCTTTATGTCAACTTTCTGTCACCAATATTATACCTTTTTAATCATATCCAATAACTTAAAAGCCAATAGTCCATAACCAAGGCATGTAGAGCACATTTATACATTTAAAACCAATCAGAAACAAAATTGAAGTTGCTACACCTATCTTTAATATTTAGACCAAGCACCATTTTTACTTTTCTAGCTATGATTTTAAGAGAAGCACCTTGTCACCTGCTAAGTCTCATAATAAGTCAGGGATTTTTCTAAAAGAAACAACCATCCGCTCCCTTAACATAGAAGCTGAGGAGCTGTTGGTGCCTTTAAGATCAGCTCGTGGAGACGCTTAGCCCCCGGGCAGCTTCTCCAGCTGACCTATGCTCCAAGCTACAGGTGCAGGGCTCTAAAGGTCGATTGAAACTGCTTTTCACTCATTTGTTCCTTCTCAAAAGGAGTTAAAACCAAAACAAGGTGTGAACGATTGACAGATAAAGTTTTTACCATTTTTCCTTTTGAACATGAAACATAAAACATCTAAACAACGAGAAACAAAAACCACAGACATAAACTGACAGACATGGACAGCTTGGTGCACCAAGGACAGACAATAGACATAAAGGGAAAAAACTAGATGGTGTCCCACCGAAGGGACACACATATCCTACCTATGGAACCCAGAACCAGAAATAAGCATTTCTCCAATAGGAGCCAGCAGAGAGGCAGGACGTCTCCTGCTTTCCCTCTATTCGTAGGAGAGCTCTGAAAAGATTTTTCTCTTTCTCCAAAGCATCTGCGGAGAGTCCGGGAGGACTGTTTTTCCCAAACCCGTTCTCTCTCATGTCTAGGGTGTAAACTATCTCTAGTCAGGGTCCAAAGACTAAAATATAACTCTAACAGAACGCATATGCAAAAACACTTTACCATGACCTTGTCCCTTTTTTATGACAAGTTTTACTCAGGCTAGCCCAAATCATCCAGGCCTTTTCTGGCCCATCTTACCTCCAATCTGTCCCTTCTCCTATGCCGGCCAGGCTCCAGGGACGTCCCGTAGGTGGTACCCCCTTTCTTCTCCGATCTCGGTGGGACCTCCATTTGTCAGCGCCAGCACCGACACGGTACCGAGAATCGGGCGAAAGCCTACAGGATGAAAGAAACACACATACACACACACAGGTTATCGTGTCAAACCAGGAGAGGAAGAGAGGAAGAGAGAGAGAGAGAGAGAGAGAGAGAGGGGGGGGGGAGGAAGAGCGGAAGGAAGAGTGAGAGTGAGGAAAAAGAGTGAGAGACTCCTGTAGCTTTATTCACCACTTATATACCCAAGTCTCCAGGTAGAAAATAACTGGGAAGCACAGTGGGAAACCCTGGCTCGTGACTACCTGGCTCGTGACTTCGGTAACAAAAGACCAACTAGGAGACCTGAATTAATTAGGGAGAAATCCAAGAAGATCAGCCTAAATCTCAAGGATAAAGGCTGAGGAAGCAAAAGGCAGAAGTAAATTGACCACCACCCAGGTGTGGTCCAGGTGTGTCAGTTCCACATGCATCAGCCGGGCTCAGCAGAGGTCATGCAGTGGAGACACCGGGTGTTTACTACTTGGTCTTTTCTTCCTGTGTCATAAACACATGGGAGAGGCCTCTGTCCAACAATCCCATGACTTTTACTGTGGCCATGCAGTTACAAAGCAGCCAGGCCCAAATCCAATATGGCTCACTGCATCTCCCCCGTTATTCTTTTATAAAAGACCATTAGGTGGAAGTAGTGGTCTGAGAGAGATCAGACATGCCTCACAGAGTGCCCAGCTCGGCCATGGCGAGCCACTCTTGCAGTTAGGACTGCAACCCAATGGCTATGAATGAACTTATGCTGTAACACACCGTTCTGGGCTATACGTGTGTGTTTATTGGGGGAGAAACTGGGCAGAGGAGCATTTGACTGGCCCGTACATTTAAACGGGATGTAGCCACCTCTGTCTTAGGATCGACCTCTCAAACCCCAGCCTTATCCGTCATAGGATCACCTTGTCACCCCCAAGGTTCCTGTCTTAGATTAGTCAAGGGTCAGAGGAAGTTGCTCTTCCCTGAGGATAGCTACATTGGATCATCCTCTCATTCCTCTTACTTTACCCCAGGGGCGAAAGAGCAGGGGCCAGATGGCATTAATTTAAGAGATTGTGGAAGTTGAGCCTCTCCCGATAAGTACTGGGCACCTCATCTGGTTCTCCTCAGCTGCTACCACCAAGGGCTGTAGTCAAGCTGCTCCTATAATAAAATTTAGAATTCCCAATTGTTAGCAACTACTCCAGAAAGTTCACCCACTGTGCTTGCCTAACAATAGATTGGGGGAGGGTAACTCCAGACACTGCAGACACAATGGCTGCAGCAGTAATGGCTGCTACAATAGCAGCGAAAATGCCAAGGTCTTTCCCAGGACAGTTCAGGATCGGTCATTCTTCTCTGGAACAACCAGCAGACAATGGAACCATTTCTGAGATCTGCACAACCAGGGCAGAGTTCCCCAGTCCACAGCAGCTTCACACAGATGGCATTCCTGTGAAGCTACAGACTGCAAGATAACAACACCAGTCAAGGCAGCAAGAGTCACCAGGGGAATGAGGGGGGCAGGGGTAACAGCTGGAGTCCAGTCTTCTCCAGCAATCAGCAGTGCACAGAGGGTTGGAGCGCAGGCCGCAGTGGGACGGGACACAATGACTGCAGCAACGCCAGAATTTCTGTGATGACAAAAGATGAGGGGGAATCCTCCGTCTTCCTCTAAGGGCACAGGAATGACTCCAGGAACCCGAACCATGAGAGCTGAATCTTCATGCTCCCAGGATCAGCATGTCTCACCAGCCACTCAGGCAGCTGGCACACTCCTGTAGCATCCTGTAGAAAAAACACAAAGATTCCCTCTTCCCCATATAAAATACCTGGACAGGATCATGCCAATATGTGGATCTTTCTATTTCACCTAGGCAGAAGTATGCCTAGTTGTAGGGTGCCATAAACCTTGGCATTCAAATTTTAAAATTGAAATAAAAAGAGTATTATTTAGCATACAGGGATAACTCCCCCTTTTTATTTATTGAAATTTTGTTAAAATATTATTTATTAAAATAAGTCCTCGAGGATTAAATTGAGGACACTGAGTATTTATAAATTGACTTGTTTACCAAATTATTGTTTTGGTGATATAAAGAATGAGATTTTTTGACTAATTGTTTCTATGTAAGACCTATAATCTGCCTGGTATCATTGTCCTCCCTTGCTAAGGGGTCCAGGCAATCCAGTTTGAGTTCTTAAATGGCCTATAAAGGAACAGTACTTAGTGCTCTTAACCACTAAGCCATCTCTCCAGCCCCTCACCAGCTTTATTTGCCTAAACATAAGCATTAATTAGAAATGTCAAATCCTGTAAAAAAGGTCCAGATTTAGCCTTATTTAGAAATCCCTGAGTTGGCAGGGTGAGGCTGGGCATTGAAAGTAAGCAAATGGAGTCTTCCTCTTTTCGTGAGGGTGTGTTATCAACTCCATTACCATTTTCAAAGAGCTGGGTCTATGGTTTTGTTTAGTTCTCTGAGCCAGACCACTGAAAGGACAGTGAGTTGTCAGACAATTTACACTGAAATCATCACTCACTGATTTCATGTAGAAAACTTGCCTCTAGCAAAGTATTAAGTAATTGAAATCAATTGTAAACCACAAGCCACACATTGGCTATCTGTATATGAATTGAAAGCTTGATTTTTTAACATTTAAAAACAGTGGCTACAGGACATAATCTAATAATCTGTGCTGAAGCAGCAGAAACTCAAGAGAATAAACAAGTGATCCAATCATAAATGTAGCCTTTTCATTAGATGAAACACCTATAAATACAGTAAGCGCATTTTCTATGGGTTGCATGAACAATTTACAGTAAATCCAAAAGCATGCAAAGAGTAAAATTATCAATTTTGCCTGAAAAATTTGTATAAGTGATAGGCCAAATATCAGTATTTTGTAATAACCAATTTGATTGATGTTTGGAATAAGGTATGTTTCACCAGGTTTCTTTTTAAAATACTTCCATGACTCTAGCCTACAATTCTGTATTAACACAACTGAAGCTATATCTCCAATGAGGAAAACAAAGTTAAGTCCTCTGGTAAGGTGAGGTACTTTGGCAATTAACATATCCTTAGAAGCTTAAAATTAGTTTTAAATATTCTTTTCTGGAGTAGTGTAACAGCTATTCCCCAAATATTAAAGCTCATTTTGAGAGCAAAGATTTGTAGTAAAAATTTCCATATACACTGAAAGATTTAAAGTTCTAACTATTTACATTGAAGAAGCGACAAAATTACATAATACAAGGCTGTTAGCAATCCTCTAAATCTATCTTGAAATGGCGGTTGAAGTAAGCAAACAGGCTGTAATGCTCTCACAAGTTCTAAAACCTCATCAATCCTTCGTAAATCCTGTAACAATCTCTACCTGTTTGATTTTTTTCTCAACTATAAATAAGTTTGAGTTAGTCAATGTAACACTGGCAATCCTTAATCACAATCCTTAAATTCTCCTTGAAACACCAGAGCACAACCACAACTTTGGGAAGTCACCAGAGTTCTGAGTATGTGACTAGGCAGCTGTCCTTGGGGCAGTGGAATTAGCATTAAAATACAGATAACTTCAGGGCAAACCACAACTTTAGAAAGCAAAACTCAACCTCTAACAATCTAGTCTCCAAAATCCAGTCTCCAAAACACCGAGTCTATCCTTCATGCTACAAAGTTTGACTGCCAATTCCTACATATGAATGCACGATGGTGTGATCTCCAATACCTCAACAAAGAGACATTGTCCTAAATTCTTTTAGAAGCCTGGTTTCTAGAATAAGAGTTCCATAAAAATATTTTCTCAATTTAGACCTATTTCCCTAGGTTGGCTCAGGCTGCATGTTGTCTAGAATGACTTATCCAAATTACCAGCTTTATGTCAACTTTTTGGTACTGACATTATACCTTTTTAACCATATCCTATAACTTAAAAGCCAATAGTCCATAACCAAGGCATGTAGAGCATATTTAAACATTTAAAACCAATAAGAAACAAAATTGAAGTGGCTACACATATCTTTAATATTTAGACCAAGCACCATTTTTACTTTTTCTAGCTGTAATATTAAGAGATGCACCTTGTCACCTGCTAAGAATAAGTCAGGGATTTTTCTAAGAGAAACAACCATCCGCTCCCTTAACATAGAAGCTGAGGAGCTGCTGGCGCCTTTAAGATCAGCTCATGTAGACGCTCACCCCCGGGCAGCTTCTCCAGCTGACCTATGCTCCTAGCTACAGGTGCAGGGCTCTAAAGGCCGATTGAAACTGCTCTTTATTCATTTTTTCCTTTTTGAAACGAGTTAAAACCAAATCAAGATGTGAACGATTGACAGATAAAGTTTTTACCATTTTTTCTTTTGAACATGAAACATAAAACATTTAAACAAGAGAAACAAAAACCACAGACATAAACTGACAGACATGGACAGCTTGGTACACCAAGGACAGACAATAGACATAAAGGGAAAAAACTAGATGGTGTCCCACCGAAGGGACACACATATCCTACCTATGGAACCCAGAACCAGAAATAAGCATTTCTCCAATAGGAGCCAGCAGAGAGGTAGGACGTCTCCTGCTTTCCCTCTGTTCCTAGGAGAGCTCTGAAAAGGTTTTTCTCTTTCTCCAAAGCAACCTCGGAGAGTCCGGGAGGACTGTTTTTCCCAAACCCATTCTCTCTCATGTCTAGGGTGTAAACTATCTCTAGTCAGGGTCCAAAGACCAAAATATAACTCTAACAGAACGCATATGCAAAAACACTTTACCGTTACCTTGTGCCTTTTTTATGACAAGATTTACTGAGGCTAGCCCAAATCATCCTGGCCTTTTCTGGCCCATCTTACCCCAATCCGTCCCTTCTCCTATGCCGGCCGTGCTCCAGGGACGTCCCGTAGGTGGTACCCCCTTTCTTCTCCGATCTCGGTGGGACCTCCATTTGTCGGCGCCAGCACTGACACTGTACCGAGAATCGGGCGAAAGCCTACGGGATGAAAGAAACACACACACACACACACACAGGTTATCGTGTCAAGCCAGGAGAGGAAGAGAGAGGAAGATATATATATATACACACACACATATATATATATATATATATATATATATATATATATATATATATATTAGAGACAGAGACAGAGACAGAGACAGAGGAAGGGTTGAAGAGTGAGAGTGAGGAAGAAGAGTGAGAGTCTCTTGTAGCTTTATTCACCACTTATATACCCAAGTCTCCAGGTAGAAAATAACTGGGAAGCACAGTGGGAAACCCTGGCTCGTGACTACCTGGCTCATGACTTAGGTAACAAAAGACCAACTAGGAGACCTGAATTAATTAGGGAGAAATCCCAGAAGACCAGCCTAAATCTCAAGGATAAAGGCTGAGGAAGTAAAAGGCAGAAGTAAATTGACCACCACCAAGGTGTGGTCCAGGTGTGTCAGTTCCACATGCATCAGCCGGGCTCAGCAGAGGTCATGCAGTGGAGACACCGGGTGTTACTACTTGGTCTTTTCTTCCCGTGCCGTAAATACACGGGAGAGGCCTTGAAAGACCCCAGCTTAGCAGCAGTAATGCCATTTTGCAAGGCTGTACTTAAGATGACTGGTTCAGAGAAAGGTTAGAACACTGAGTACACAGCGGCTGCCAAGCAGGATGTGTTTGGTTGAAGGCCTGGCAACAGGACGACTGCGGTTGAGCACCTGACAATGAGAAAAGCCCCGGGAGAGGTCCCACACCCTGGTGGGGGGGCCGAGTCAGCCGTTATGTTTCAGGAAGGTAGCTAAGAAACTTGCCCCTGGGCTGAACCCTTGCCACATTAGAATCCACCAATTATATCCCTGTAACCATGCATCTGCTTCTGTATGCTTGCTTCTGCTCCCCAAAATCCTATAAAAAGCCCATCCTTGGTTCCGTGGGGCGCGCCAGTCCCCCGAGTGACTGAGGCGCCCTCAGGTGCCTGTGCCTGTGTATCCCGACAATAAACCAAATCCTCTTGCTGATTGCATCCTGTGGTGTCTCGGTCTGGTCATTAGAGTTGGAGGGTCTCCATCCCGAGGGAAAGTTCTCCCTGAGAGCTTTTCATTTGGTGCGTTGGCCAGGAAAGGAGATCCTCCACCCAGGGACCACCGACCACCCACTGGGAGGTAAGCCGGCCGGCGTCTGTCTGATTCTGTCTCGTTCTGCCTTATTCTGACTGTTCTGTGAGCACTCAGCCAGGTCTGTTCTGTGAGCGCTCAGCCAGGTTGTTTGGAATTTGGGCGGGACGAAGAAGGAGCTGAAGAGCTCGGACTTCTCGCCCCGCAGCCCTGGAAGACATTCCAAGGGTGTTAGGGGCCCGACTTTTCGGGGCCCAATCTGGGACTCTGGTTAGAGGAGGAGGATCCGGACTTACGGCACCTCTGTCTGTATTTTTGGCTTTCAGAGGGCCCCGGACCTTTGCCACCTCCATCTGACTTTTTGCTTTCAGTTTGGTACCAAAGCTGTGCAGCACGCCTGTCTGTTGTTTGTTTGACTGTTGGTGTTGTTTGTTTTCTCTGTGTCCTAATCTTCCTTAGAACTAACATGGGACAGTCTCTACCTTTGTGAAATCAGAGCCTTCTAAGAAACCTCTCCTCCCGGCAGATCCAAACTCCCCTCTCATAGATCTTCTCTCTGACAGGCCCGGCTGAAACGGAGGAGACAGAGCCGCCGGCGGGCCACAGTCTGATAAGGGTTTCTCCCCTGTCGCAGGGAGATTGCGCAATAAACGCTAGGTGATGCCAGATTCAACCTCCCAGACTTTCCCACTTAGACAGGGAACCGGTGGCCAGACCCAATACTGGCCGTTTTCAGCAGCTGACATTTACAATTGGAAACAACACAACCCTTCTTTCTCCAATGATCCGGTGGCACTCACCGACCTAATAGAATCTGTTTTACTTACCCACCAGCCTACTTGGGATGACTGCCAACAGCTCTTACAGGCCCTCTTAACCTCAGAAGAAAAACAAAGAGTGTTCCTAGAGGCCAGAAAGCATGTTCTGGGAGATGATGGGTGTCCCACCCAGCTGCCTGAGGAAATTGATGCTACATTCCCACTTAAGAGACCAAACTGGGATTTTAATACAGCTGAAGGTAAGGGACACCTACGCCTTTATCGCCAGTTGCTTCTAGCGGGTCTCCGAGGGGCTATACAACGCCCTACTAATTTGGCTCAGGTAAAACAGGTATTACAGGAAGACTAAGTTACAGAGGTTAAAAAATTTACAGGGCTATACATTACAGGATTTACTTAAAGAAGCTGAAAGAAAAAGAAGATAGAGTTCGCAGAGAGAGGGAAGAGAGAGAATTGAGTCGAATCTTGGCCGCCGTAGTTCAGGGCCAAGAAAGGAAGGGAGATAGGGGGGAGCTCGAAAGGGGCTGAAGCTGGATAAAGATCAATGTGCCTATTGCAAAGAGAAAGGGCACTGGGCCAGAGAGTGCCCCAAGAAGCCTGGCGGACCCCGAAAGCCTCGACCACGAACCTCCCTCTTGGCTCTAGATAAAGATTAGGGAGGTCAGGGCCAGGAGCCCCCCCCCCTGAGCCCAGGGTAACGCTTAAAGTTGGGGGGCAGCCGGTTACTTTCCTGGTAGACACAGGAGCCCAGCATTCAGTCCTCACCCGAGCTTCAGGACAACTCAGCGACCGGACAGCCTGGGTACAAGGAGCTACTGGTGAGAAACAATACCGATGGACTACGGACCGCCGGGTTCAGCTGGCTAACGGTAAGGTGACCCATTCCTTTTTACATGTTCCGGACTGCCCGTACCCTCTGCTGGGCCGTGACCTGCTCACCAAACTAAAAGCACAAATTCATTTTGAGGAAGGAGGGGCCCAAATAACTGGCCCCCACAGAACTCCCCTTCAAGTTCTAACCCTACAATTAGAGGATGAATATAGACTATATGAACCGGGACAGGACAAGCCACAATCCCTAGAAATAGACACTTGGGTCACGAATTTTCCACTGGCTTGGGCAGAGACTGGTGGGATGGGGTTGGCGCTCCAACAGCCCCCCTTAATTCCAGTCTCCATAAAACAATACCCCCTGTCACATGAAGCTTATCAAGGTATAAGGCCTCACATTACGAGGCTTCTGGATCAAGGCATCCTAGTCCCCTGCCGGTCGCCTTGGAATACGCCTCTTCTGCCTGTTAAGAAACACGGCACTGGAGATTATAGGCCAGTACAAGACTTGAGAGAGGTCAACAAGAGGGTAGAAGATATTCATCCGACTGTTCCAAAACCCTTACAATTTGCTCAGTAACTGTTCATCGATGAGAAACAGGGGTATGCTAAAGGGGTCCTAACACAAAGGTTGGGACCCTGGAAACGCCCTGTGGCCTACCTGTCTAAGAAATTAGACCCTGTGGCTTCCGGCTGGCCACCGTGCCTAAAGATGGTGGCTGCTATTGCTGTCCTGATCAAGGACACTAGAAAATTGACTTTGGGACAGCCACTCACCATCCTAACACCCCACGCAGTGGAGGCCTTGGTAAAGCAGCCCCCAGACCGCTGGCTCTCTAATTCTCGCATGACCCACTACCAAGCCTTGTTACTGGATGCAGAACGGGTTCAGTTTGGGCCCGTAGTCGCCCTCAATCCTGCCACCTTGCTTCCTCTACCAGAGGAGGCAGAACAGCATGACTGCCTACAAATCCTCGCAGAAGTACATGGAACCAGGCCGGACCTATCGGACCAGCCTCTTCAGAATGCTGACCACACATGGTACACGGATGGCAACAGCTTCTTGGCAGAGGGAGAGCAAAAGGTTGGAGCTGCGGTCACTACGGAGGACAAAGTGATTTGGGCGAAAGCCCTGCCTGCTGGTACCTCCGCACAACGGGCTGAACTCATCGCCTTGACTCAGGCGCTCAAGACGGCAAAAGGTAAGAGGCTAAATATATATACAGACAGCCGTTATGCCTTTGCCACGGCACACATCCACGGGGAGATCTACCGGAGGCGGGGGCTGCTCACATCTGAGGATAAAGATATTAAAAATAAGGCTGAAATTCTGGCCCTCTTAGAAGCCCTATTCTTGCCCAAAAGACTGAGTATTATGCATTGTCCAGGACACCAGAAAGGGCATAACCCAGAGGCACGAGGAAACCGGCTGGCCGATGCCACGGCGCGAGAAGCGGCCATGAGCAAACAAATCTTGTCCTTAAATAGCCCAGACCAACCCACGCCCCCACCAGTGGGACAAACCAGTTGGGTTTATGCCCATGAGGACATAGAGCTCCTAAAAAAAATGGGGGCCATCTACCACCCTCAACTAAAACAGTGGGTCTACAAAGAAAAGACAGTTATGCCAATAAAAATGACTTTTGAATTGATCTCCTTTCTACATAAATTAACCCATTTGGGGTTTAAGAAGATGAAAACCTTACTAGATCGAGAAGAGATAAATCTGTGTTTTTTAAATCGGGACAAAGAGATACAAAAGGTGACTGAGAGTTGCAAAGCGTGCGCTCAGGTTAACCCGAGAAGGACCATGATTGGACAAGGAGTTCGTCCTAGGGGACACCGTCCCGACATCCATTGAGAAATTGATTTTACTGAAATTAAACCAGGTATATATGGATACAAGTATCTCCTACTGTTTGTAGACACCTTCTCAGGATGGGTCGAAGCCTTCCCCACAAAGCACGAGACTGCAAAAATGGTCACCAAGAAGCTCCTCGAGGAAATCTTTCTCAGGTATGGCATGCCTCAAGCATTGGGGTCGGACAACGGGCCCGCTTTCGTCTCCCAAGTAAGTCAGTTGGTGGCCAAATTGCTGGGGATTGAATGGAAATTACATTGTGCCTATAGACCCCAGAGTTCAGGTCAGGTAGAACGCATGAATAAAACAATTAAGGAGACTTTATCCAAACTTACGCTTGCAACTGGCTCAAAGGATTGGGTGGCCCTCCTTCCCCTAGTTCTATATCGGGCCCGGAATACCCCGGGCCCCCATGGTCTAACTCCTTTTGAAATAATGTATGGAGCACCACCCCCATTTGTCCATTTCTTTGATTCAAACATTGCTGATTTTGCTGACAGCCCTTCTCTGAGGGCCCATTTACAGGCCCTACAGATTGTGCAGAGAGACGTCTGGAGACCTTTGGCCGCTGCTTACCAGGACAAGCTTGAGCATCCGGTGGTGCCACACCCGTTCCAGATTGGAGACACCGTGTGGGTACGCAGACACCAGACCCTCTACAACACCACTCAGAAGATTCCCATCGGGAACTACTTCCTGCAAGCCCCAAAAGGCACATACTGGGCCTACAATACCGGACTAACACCCTGCATCTCAGCCACAGTCCTCAACCAATCCTCTGACTATTGTGTATTAATAGAAATTTGGCCCAAAGTCACCTACCATGAATCCGAGTATATATACTCGTTTTTCGAGAGACAGACTCGTTTCCGACAAGAGCCTGCCACCCTGACTTTAGCTTTACTCCTAGGAGGAATCACCTTGGGGGGAGTGGCCGCGGGTATAGGGACCGGGACCACTGCACTCATTGAAACTGGCCATTTCCGTCAGTTACAAGCAGCCATGAATGCAGATCTTAAAGCTATAGAAGAGTCTGTGAATACATTAGAAAAGTCCTTAACATCGTTGTCTGAAGTGGTCCTCCAAAATAGACGAGGGCTAGATATGTTGTTCCTCCGCGAGGGTAGATTATGTGCTGCTCTAAAAGAAGAGTGCTGTTTCTATACAGACCATACTAAAATAGTAAGAGATAATATGGCTAAGCTTCGAGAACGCCTGGCCCAAAGACAAAAACTGTTTGATTCCCAACAGGGATGGTTCGAGGGGTGGTTTAACCGATCCCCTTGGTTTCCTACCCTCCTGTCTACCCTGATGGGACCCCTACTTATTCTTCTCCTCATTCTTCTTTTTGGACCCTGCATCCTTAATAGGCTGGTACAGTTCATGAGGGATAGACTTTCAATCATTCAGACCCTCGTACTGACGCAGCAATACCATAGGCTGAGACAACAAGAGACAGAAATTTCTTGACCAAGTCGAGTGAAAGATTTCACTCAAAGTTAACAAAAAAAAAATGGGGGAATGAAAGACCCCAGCTTAGCAGCAGTAACGCCATTTTGCAAGGCTGTACTTAAGATGACTGGTTCAGAGAAAGGTTAGAACACTGATTACACAGCGGCTGCCAAGCAGGATGTGTTTGGTTGAAGGCCTGGCAACAGGACGACTGCGGTTGAGCACCTGACAATGAGAAAAGCCCCGGGAGAGGTCCCACACCCTGGTGGGGGGGCCGAGTCAGCCGTTATGTTTCAGGAAGGTAGCTAAGAAACTTGCCCCTGGGCTGAACCCTTGCCACATTAGAATCCACCAATTATATCCCTGTAACCATGCATCTGCTTCTGTATGCTTGCTTCTGCTCCCCAAAATCCTATAAAAGCCCATCCTTGGTTCCGTGGGGCGCGCCAGTCCCCCGAGTGACTGAAGCGCCCTCAGGTGCCTGTGCCTGTGTATCCCGACAATAAACCAAATCCTCTTGCTGATTGCATCCTGTGGTGTCTCGGTCTGGTCATTAGAGTTAGAGGGTCTCCATCCCGAGGGAAAGTTCTCCCTGAGAGCTTTTCAGCCTCTGTCCAACAATCCCATGACTTCTTAACTGTGGCCAAGCAGTTACAAAGCGGCCAGACCCAAATCCAATATGGCACTACATGTTCCCACACCTCGGTACATTTTGCTCTCTTTTACAAACCCATATTTGTAATCTCCCGTGTATCTTACTTTCTTCTGAGCATGTCTCTTTCTCTTAAGCTTCATGATTATATCTATAATAAAAAATATCTTTAATAAAAGGCTCCAACTCTTCTGATAAACTGTTTAATCCCAAAATTCTTTTCAATATTGAAGCTGGGAATCCTGGATTGTCCTTAGTCAAAGTTCCTAAAATTCCCAGGGAACTCATCAAGTTGCCAAGGTCAGCAGAATGGAGTTGTGTCTCTTTTCCTTCAATGCTGAGGTGTGCTGGCATTTGAGAAGCGGCTTTCGTTGAGAAGTTAGTTCCCTTAGTATACCTGAGGAAAAGGACCAACCTCATCCTGTCAGACACAGGGACACAGAGGAGAAAACTACTTACTAAATTTGATACAATCCTTCCTAAATTCCCCATTGGATCCCACTTATTCCTTTATCATCTGATGTAAGCTGACCTCATGCCTGTCCACTCTTTATCAAAATGGTGTCTACAAAACAATACAAGCAAAACAAAAAAAAAAAAAAAAAACAACAACAACACATTTGCTGGGGCCTCCTGCATTAGCCCTTATTCAAGAAAATTCCTCCACAGACTTCTGTATAGCCACGTTTAAGGGGAGAATTTTTCAACAGAAGTTCCTTCTTACCTGTTGATCCTGGTTTTTGCCAAGGTGACCAAAAAGAAAAAATAAATCTAACCGGACAATCTGTAAGCAGCTGCATCAAGGGAGGGGTTCCTAGAATGTATAAGTACATCAATTCATCGAAGGGATAGTTATTTCTTGTATCCTTTTAAGGT
The DNA here is from genome assembly GCF_021556685.1 of Rattus norvegicus. NCBI lineage: Eukaryota > Metazoa > Chordata > Mammalia > Rodentia > Muridae > Rattus > Rattus norvegicus. Next base: position 4,736,737 of record NC_141545.1, read on the forward strand.
CTTTAGATGACTTATGTTTCAAGGTTATAGTTTTTGAAGTTTGTTTTCTGTCCATTTGATTGACAAATCCATCTGAATTAATTTGATGGGAGGAGCCTATGCTATGTATCTATATTATAGGCCTTGAATAATTCAGACTGTCATGTTTCCACTCAGAGACAGAAATATAATTCATATCTTATTCTTTTGACCAAAAACCATGTAATGGACTGGAGCGATAGCTTGGTGATTAAGAGGCCCAGTTGCTCATCCACAGCACCCAAGTTGAAGTCTCAGCACCCACTTCATGACTCATAACCATTTGCAGGGTATAAAAACACCTAAATGAAATGTAAAAAACAATGTTATTGATCTTGGTGACACACATACCTTAATCTCAGCATTTGGAAGGCAGAAGCCCAAAGATCTCTGTGAGATTTAGGTCAGCCTAGTCTACAGAGTGAGTCCCTGGATAGCCAGGGCTGCACAGTAAAACCTTGTTCCAAATATATACCTTTAAAAAGCAATGATATTGAAGCTGTAGTAAAAAAAAAAGTGTCCAACTTCTTCAACAAGGATAAGATGGGACAGATGCACTGCTGAATTATACCAGATATTTTAAGACTTTACACGTGTGTGTGTGTGTGTGTGTGTGTGTGTGTGTGTGTGTGTGTGTGTGTGTGTGTGATGTACTTGTTATGGAGAGAGTCAATTTATACCTTCGGGAGAGTGAGGTCAAGTGTGTGGGTGTGTGTAGAGTAACGTTTTGTAATTTGTGGATTGCAACCACTTTGTAAGGTTATAGTTAGGGGTCACCAAAGCACAAGGACTCTATTAAAGGGCTACAGCTTTAGGAAGAGTGAGAAGCACTGATATACAGGCTAGAGGTCAATATTAAAGGACTTTTTTTATTGTTAAAAAAGATTCTTTTGAATAGCCAGAGGAATCCTGATCAAAACCACAAATGCTCCCAGTATCACATTACCTAATTTCAAAATTAGACTGAGTCAGGATAATAAAAGGCAGGATTTTATTTAAACGCATGCATTATGTGTCAATGGAATAGAAGAGAGGACTGAGAAATAACTCATGTAGTTACAGCCATCTGATCCTTACTTAATAAAGGTGTGTTGGAGAACAGGTATTCTTAAACAGGTGATGTCAGGCAAATTGAGTAGCTACACATTGAAGAGTAACACTAGATCCCCGTCTCTCCTGCTCTATGCAAATCAACTCAAAATGGATCAAACTGAGTAACTTAAGACCCCAAAGTATTCTGGAGAGGATATCTTTGCTCAATCATTCATCTAACCCAGAATAAATCTCCATCCTATAAAGAAGTAAAGTAGGGAAAGACAGTGTGGCACATTCCAATCCTAACCAGTGTCTGCATAAACAGGCAAACTCTGTGAAGTCTAGGCCATCCCCTTTACATAGCTTGTTTTAGACCATATAGGGCTTTACAGTAAGATCTTATCTAAAAACAAAACCAAAATAAAACAATGATAGCTAATAAACAATATAATTAGATGGGCAAATGATCTGAATAAAAATTTCTGTCTCTCTATCAGTTTCTGTTTCTCTGTGTCTTTGTGACTCTGTCTCTCATATGTGTGCATGTGTGTGTTTCTGTGTGTGTGTGTGTTTCTGTGTGTGTGTGTGTGTGTGATTGTGTGTGTGTGTGTGTGTGTGTGTGTGTGTGAGGGTGTGTGTATGAATCGGGCCTGCAGCCAGAACTGGATGCTGGGTAAATATTCTACCACTAAGCCACAATTCCAGCCTTAAACTCCTAAACAGATATACAGAAAACCAATAAATATGATTTTAGCCACCAAGGGAATACAAACAGAAACTCCACTGAAATTCCATGTCGCCTCATGCAAAAGGATGATTCGGTATGTAAAGAAATTTAGATCCTGGCCTGTTGACCCAGGTTCAATTCTTCGAACCAATGTAAAGGTGGAAGAAGGAACCGATTCCATACAGACTCTCTCCAACCCTCAGCTCTGCCCTGTGGTACACATATCCCCTGACATATATATCAGTCACACATCCAAATAGTATTTGTGGTTTTAGTTTTTAATACAGAAATAAATGACTATAGGTTTACATAGCTGGTAGGAATGTGAATTATCATAATGGCTGTAGAGACTAATATGGAGGCTACTGAAGGAATTAAAAACAAAACCACTATCATAATCCATATATACCACTCCTGGTGGATACTCAAGGAAAAATATGGGGTCAGCCTCAGAGTTTATCAGCACATGAACCGATGAAAAATTATTTTTTTTTGCAGAAATGCCTGATGTCTAGAGTGTGCCTGTGACTGAGCCTCCAGCTTATGTGGGACTTTGTCCGGGATCCAGACTTCCAATTCCTACAGGACCAGAGAGTACCTTGCAACCACATTTCCAGACCAGGTCAGTACAGGGCCTGAGGTTTGGTTCCAGTTTGCTCAGGTTTCCCTCGAAATACTGCAATTTTGCTTCCAGTGGTATCTGACATCAATATGGGTATGAAATCCTGAAGTCTGAGGTGCCAAAGGTTACTGTCAGGCCTCAAGTCTTCCTTTCTATGTTTCTAGAGGTTACTTTGGGCCTGTAGCTCTGTGTTTAGTCACCTGATTGTAGACAGGCTATCTGGTCTGCAATTGGGTATCCAGTCTCCAACAGGTTTGTAGAATCTGGGGGTGACCAAACTTTTGACTCCATCTGGTCACCTTGGTGCTTAAGGTGTTGCCCCATGCTTGATCCTGTTGGCACATAGCGAGGACTAGATTGCCTCAGTCACTCATCTGAAATCAAAGTCAAATTCCCCCAGTCATCATAGCTGGACTGCATGCAGATCTAAGTTACAGAAACCAAAGTATCCAATACAGAAATAATTGAAATGTCCAAGAAAGAATTTACAGCCTTACTATTCAAAAGAATTGATGATCATAAGGAGTCAAATACATTCATGAATTAAGGAAATATATCTAAAACCTTGTCCAGATAGCCTCAAAAGTAAACGTAATAGTTAACAGAACAGTAGTAGAATTTCAAAATATAGAGGAAAAACTTTGGAAGGAGATTGAATCTTTGAAAACTAAACTAATAAAAATATTTGAAGAGGATGGTCAAACTGGTAGAAACCACAACAAAGACTGTCATTAAGAGATAAGATTACTGGATTCAGTCCCCACCTCCAAAATAAAAGAAAGGAAAATAAAAAAAAAAAGAGATAAGATCATGCACAAGAACAAATCTCAGGCATAGAGGACAAGAGGGAAAATAAGAAGCATAAACAATATTCCAAAGATCCTGGGACACATTAAAGAGTCCAAACCTAAGAATTCATGGGGTATAGCAGGGAACAGCCGAAGTAACATTGATTGGATGAGACAGACTTATATTTCAGTGAAATTCTAGCAGAAATCATCACAAATTTATAGAAATAATTAAGCTTGCAAGTATAACATCCATGTAGAAATCCAAACAGACAGAACCAGAGAAGAAATTCTCTGTGACATACAATCAGGATGTCAAAAATACAAAATAAATAAATAATTCTAGCCAGGCAGTGATGGTGTATGCCTTGTGTTTAATCCTACCATTTGTGGGACAGAGGCAGGCAGATCCCTATGAGTTCAAGGCCATACTGGTCAAAAGATCGAGTTCCAGGAAAACTAGAGCTCCACAGTAAAACCCTGTCTTAAAAAAGAAAGGAAGGAAGGAAGGAAGGGAGAAAAGAGAAGGAAAGAAAACTAAAAGAAATAATCCTAAAAGCAGCATACAAGAAAACAACAGCTAACAAAGAACTGAACCTTGAAGCTGTGTTATGCTCTGGGAGCTAGAGATCTGAGATTAATGTCCTAACTTCCATCTCATCTCCAGCCAGGAGTGTGTGGGAGCAAAGTCCTTCACTTCAAAGCTCAAGCTTGCTCCTCTGGTTAGGCAGCTGCCTTGTTCCTGAGATTCATGCTAGGGGCTTCTGTATTTAATATTCCTGTAACTCTCCCTCCTTGGTATTTCTGCAGCTGGGTTTGAATACGCAAAGGCCGTCAAACCTTGTATTCCTCTTGAAATATTCCTGGATTAGAAGTTAACTCAGAGCACACCAAGCAATTAGTAGTAATCAGCTGAGCTATTTACAGGTATACATGTAGAGTCTTTCCTGAATTATGAAGTGCATATGGGCTCTCAAATGTTGAATAGAGAAGTGGCCATCTGTCTATCCACCCTGTCTTCCCCATTGGTTATCAGGATCATATGCAATCTGAGTGCCCTGGCTTCTTAGATGTTTTCCTGACTCTAGAGTCTCCATTGTCTGGTGTTATTCCCATATGCTGGGAAGAACTCAACTGTGTTCTGAAGGATACACAGGGTTTGTGGAAGGAGATGAATATGAATGAGCCTTCTAGATATAGAACAAGGGGGCACCTGGGAAGAAGCAGATCTGGCTGAAGAAAAGTGTTCTTCAGGCATCCGTCATGTCAGTGACATAAGGTGGTGGAAATTAAGAAGGTAGCCTGAGCAAGGTTTCCCTGTAGAGACAGTGGGTTATCTAGAAGACAGCTAGAATTTTTAACCCAGAGGCCAGGGAGTTGTTCTAAGTATATCCTCTCCAAACTCACTCTATGGTGCCTGCATTAGGTTTAAAATGGACCTAACTCATCCACTAGACAGCAACAATGATGCATATAAAAGGCCTAGTCTACTTGAGTTCTGAAACTCAAAACGAGCCAACACAATTCCAGATCCAACCCAGGTCACCTAAAAAGCAATTTTAAAAAGGAATGAATGCTGCCATTTATCAAGAGCTTAAAAGCAGGACAATTCCACTTATTACCCCTAGAAATTCATTTTTTTGGGTTCGATGGCAACTCTCTATGTAACTGACGAGACCAGCGGCAACTACACTGCCTCAACACAGAGACCGGATCGGACAAGGCACAAGCAGCGGAGGGTCAAAGAAGGATACGTGCTCCAAGAATCCCAGCCTATGAAAACAAGTATGTGAAGTTTTTCAAGAATAAACCAGAACTTCCCCCAGGGCAGTGCCCTGACGCCACCACACAGGTCACCCCATCCAGACCTGACAGTGGTGAAGCAGGCCTCTCCAAGACAGACAAATGCAACCTGAAGGAGAAGAGGAGCCAGCCACAGGAGAAAGATGCAGAGGCCTTGAGCAGGACCCTTGATAAGGTGTCTGTGGGACACTCAGCCCAGACACCCAGTGCTCACCATGGCCCCCAAGCCACATCTCTAGCTGCCTTCCATGCACCCGATTCTGCTGCTACCACAGAGAAAGCCAAGAAGATCAAGCACCTAAGGAAGAATCTGATAGGTGGAGGAGCTGCAGTAGCACTTCCAGGCCGGGAAGTTCAGCAGAGAACAGCTGAAGAAGCTGACATGGCACAGGGTTCTGGAGGAGGAGCTGGAGGACTTGGAGTTGGGCCTCTGAGGCTTCAGGAATAGGGGAGTGGACTGAAGAACAAACCATGGGGTGCTCTGGGGTCCAGGGAGCATGGGCCACAACAGTCAGGAGGGGCACTCCCATACTGGCTCACTTTCCCCTCCTGTGGCCTGACTCTGTCCGCTAGAGGCTAGGATCTCTCTTCTTCATCCCTTCTCCTTCTCAGCTCCCATTTTTGAACTTTTCCCTTCTATCCCATTGTTCACAATCTCAGTGATGACCCCAGATACCTCTGCTGCTGATATAGGTGTCTTGTTGAAAAGGAACCCTGAGAGGGTGGGAGTCTGTCAGGGATCTGAGACTGAGGGTACAAGGAGTACCCAAGATTTGGAGTCTTAGTTCCTGTTCAGTGTTTATGAATAACTTCTTTGGCCACCAAAACCACCACCATCTCCACCAACTCCTCCTCCTCCTCCTCCTCCTCCTCCTCCTCCTCCTCCTCCTCCTCCTCCTCCTCCTCCTCTTCTTTCTCCTCCTCCTTTTCATCTTTTATTTAAGAATGTAAGAATAAATTCAAGTAGATGACAAAAAAAAGTTCACTTACTGTTTGTAGCAAACCTATGTCCTGTTGAGATATAGTGGTTTCCATAGATTTATTTATTCGCTTGTATTTGTTTGTTTCTTTGTTATTATGTCCACAGGTGTTTTGCTTGCATGTATATCTGTGCACTAGTGTGTGTGCCTGGTGTGTAGAAAGATCAGAAGAGGGCATGAGATCCCTGGGACTAGAGTTATGGAGTGTTGAGAGCTGCCATGTGGGTACTAGGGATCCAAACCAGGTCTTCTGAAAGAGCAGCCACTGTGCTTAACTGCTGATTCATTTCTCCAGCTCATTTCCATATTTCAAATACAGAAAAGAGGAACTCTTTTGATTAACCATCCAGGTAGACAAGGCCAAACAACGACCACACCCAGATTCCTTTTTCCAGTGTATAGGCTCTGAACTTTTGTTTTGTTTTGTTTTGTTCTGTCTCCAATGACATGTGAAGGGACAGCCTGTATCTCTTAAGCTGAGAAGGGCCTGAATACATAGCCCTATTTTTATTGAAGCAGGGAATTTTGGGCGCTCCTGCCCTAGAAATCTGTCAATCTGAGCTTCTTCAAGATCTGATCAACTTGTGAGGAATTAACCCAGCACCATTGGTCACAAATTCATTTTTTCAGTATTTTTTTCATTTATTGAATATTTTTACTTACATTTCAAGTGTTATTTCCTGTCCTGGTTCCTGGACATAAGCCCTCTATCCCATCCCCCTTCTTCTATAATGGCGTTCTCCACCCAATCCCCCCCCCAATACACCTACACTGGGGGATCCAGCCTTGGCAGGACCAAGGGCCTCTCCTTCCATTGGTGCCCAACAAGGCCATCCTTTGGTACATATGCAGCTGGAGCCATGGATCAGTCCATGTATAGTCCTTGGGTAATGGTTTAGTCCCTGGGAGCTCTAGTTGGTTGGCATTGTTATTCTTATGGGGTTGCAAACCCCTTCAGCTCTTCCAATACTTTCACTATTTCCTCCAATGGGAAGGCCAGTCTCAGTTCAATGTTTGCTGCTAGCATTCACCTCTCAAGAGGCAGGACCACCGAAATGCAGATGCTTCATTCCTTGTTAAAAGGGAGAACAAATATATTCATAGGTGGGGATATGGAAGCAAGAGGTTGGAACAGACACTGAAAAAATGATCATTCAGAGACTGCCCCACATGAGTATATAGGTGTGTGTGTGTGTGTGTGTGTGTGTGTGTGTATATATGTGTGTGTGTGTGTGACACACACACACACATATATATATATATATATATATATATATATATATATATATATATACACATATATATTGCAACCAAAAGTAGATAAGATTGATGAAGCTAAGGAGTGCATGAAGACAGGAGCCTGCTATAGGGATCTACTGGGAGGCACAGATGAACCATGTCAATTATAGAGGTGAATGCTAGACACACAGACACACACACACAAACACACACATACACACATACACACAAACGAACACACACTCATACAAACCCATAAACACACACATACATATTTACACATAAACACACACACATACTCACACACATACCCACACACCCTCTCAGACACCAACACAAACACACATGCACACTCACACAGACAGAGACACACATATACACTGACACACACACACACATACACAAACACTCACTCACACACTCATACACTCATTCACACACAGACAGACACACACACACACATACACACATACACATGCACAGACACTCTCACACATACAAACACACAAACACTCACACATACACACACAGACATAGACACACAAACACACACACTCGCATACATCCACAAAAACACACACACACACAAACTCACACACTCACTCACACACACATAGACACACACACAAACGAACACACACACATACACACACATAAACACACACACATACACACATACATATACACATGTAAACACACACACATACTCACACACAAACACTCTCTCACACACCCACACATGAACCCTTACACACAGATTCACACACACACATATACTGACACACTCGCACACAAATACAAACACACACATGCATACACACACACACCCTCACACACAAAGGAAACTAAGTTTTTATCCAGCAGGTTTCCTGTTCAGTGAGGAATTAGTGGGAGCTATGATGTGTACAAGTCTCTTAGACTCCAGCAGGCTGTGCTGTCCTGGCCTGTACTTATTTCCACTTCAGAAAATCTTTCTAAGCAGATACTTGCTGGTCCTACCTGAGTTACAAACTTTGCACAGATAACCTAAACAACACAACACCAAATTCCCCAGAGAGAGGATTTGAAGAAAAGCCTTCAGTAAGCTTTATGTTGACTCATCATAGGCCCCTCACTAAAACTACCCTGCTGCCTTCATAGAAGACCTTGGAAGCATCAGAGGAAGACAGTGACTCAATGCCAGTTTTCAGGAACTTTTCGTAACATTATAGTTCACGTGATATTAAAACAACCTCAATATCAGTCAGAAGGAGAATAATGAAATAAACGACAGTGACTTTTCTGAACTACAACTTTCTGTACAGGACTGACAGGGAATCTATGCTGAAAGAATGCCAGGCCAACGATATAGTCAGGAAAACAATGTCAACAGAGGGATGCACACTATAAGATTCCATGTAAGATCATGGTGAAGCCAATAAGACAAACCAGGATCTTCAAGGGGGATACCTCTACTCAGGTAAAGTGAAGAAATCTAAGCCTTATTTTTAAAATAGTTGAATGGCTAAAGAATGTGTTGAGACAAATAAGAGAGGGGGCTCTACCTGGAACTGGACAAGTAATGCAAAGACTGCTGGCCAGCACAAAATAGGAAGCTGAAGGTTTGCTGAGAGACCTAGGCTAAAAGGTCTAAGTTAGAGAATGACTGGACAAAATCAGATGTCATTATCTGGTGTCCCCAAATACCCACAAATTATAGGTCACCACAGCAATGTACACACACACAAACACACACACACACACACACACACACACACACACACACACACACACACACAAACACACACACACACCAAAAATCAGAAGTTGGCAGAAAACAATGAAGTTTGCATCATGCTGGAGGAACAACATAAAATAGACTACTCAAAGGAGGTATTTTAAGAATATCTACTCAGCTCTTTTTCCCTAGAGGAATAAAAGGGCCTAGATAGCACTCTTCTTGATGAGAATGGGGGTATATATGGATAACTTTGTTCTTGAAGTCTCAAATCTCTCATGCCAATTCTCTGCGTTTGAGAACCCCTTTCCACATCCCTGCTCTTCCAACCAGCTTCAGAGTATAAGGACAAGATATGAACTCTCTAGCAACACCCAAACAAAACAGGACTGACATGCTGCTACTCAGGCACTGTCTGGTACCCAAGATTTAGGAAGCATGAAGAGATGGTCTTGATATACAGGGAAAACGGGGGAGAAAGTACAAATCCACCAAAAGAGGACAATGAGAACCATTTCTTTAGCATTTCCACCAGGCTCTCCTCCTCGCAAACTACTATCTTCCTGGAATCTCACAGGATCCCTGTAAAGAAAATGAGCTCCAGGCTTTTGCTTCATCCCTCAAAGCCCTGTGCAAGTCTAAAGAGGGGCTCCCACATAGCACCCTCCACACATAATGGCATGTAGTGCTGTGATGTGTGATCAACCTATCTCCCTTAATAAATTGCAGATTTTCAAAGAGCAGGAGCATTTGCTTTCCAAACATGAAGTTTCTTGAAAAAGGGCTATCTCCACAGAAAGCCTTGTAAATGATTACATAAATGAACACTTGGATGGGACACAGGTCAGTACATGTAACAGTAATGGACAGTTACATTGGTTTGTCTATGTTTATGATAAGACATGAGGACAACCTGTCCCTGAGGCCTAACCCTACCTGCTGTTGCTTGGCTCTGGGGACACAGATGTAATTGCTGGCCTCCTCACTGAACTTCTTTGCTTTCTCATAGGATGCTGGCAGTTTAGTCTGCTCCACCAGCAGTTGTCTGTTCTCATTCAGCAAAATCCTTATATTGTTCTTCAATTGAGTCCATTCACGCAGGAGCTGGAAGTGCGTGTTGCTGAACCACAAACAATAAATGTCAAATCCCAGGCAGCTTCTATTTGCCTGTCACTCCTGCAAGTACAATAATCCCTTCAAGGGCCCTCATCTACAGACATCAACAGGCTAGAGCCACAGTATACAAGTTAGCACCAATTAGAGGAGCCAAATCCAGAGGCCACATTCACTGTGAATCAAAGTACTCCTGAAAATCCTGATACTAAGATGTTTTATATACATCAAGGTAGAAGAATTGGACCATATGGGTGCTCATATGTCCATAGTATGCTAAAACCATCTGCAAGTAGAGGGCAAATCCCCTCTGATGGATGATAGAAGACCCAATAGCTATACAATCTTTGCATGTGTATCTCATGGACCACAGAGAACCTGTCAGTGTCCTAGAAGTTCAGAGTTGATTGATATTCCCATCATGGTGCAAATCTTTTCTATGTAGAGGAGCGAACGTTAATGGGGAAAATAACAATTGGAGGGTCTTCTAAACTCTTCACATATAGGACCACTGAGTCCTAAAGTTACAAATCCAAGACCCTGTGCCAGGAGGCAGGCTTTCCTGTTAAGAGTCAGACACTATAGAGCCAGAGCCCTGATTTTGTTCAAAGTCATATAGGACAGAAGCACTCCCTGCCTAGTGCTGGGTTCTCATCTCTCTCAGGGACTCACCGGTAGGAACTATTCACTTGTATGAGCTCCTTGTACCTCTCCATGGCATAACTTATTGAGTTGGTCACCATTTGCATAGCCATCATTCTCATCTCATGTTCAGATTGAAGTATTAGCAATTCGAGATCTAGCCTGTCTTAGGGCATGGCCCAAGGAACAAATAACTGTCTGAATTCATGATTTCAGAATTAGTTGAAATGTAAATAAGAAATATCCATTAAAAAATTCAAATTCAAGAGTGGGGAGGGAAGAATGTGGCAAACACAAAGACCAGAGTAAAACCACAACAGTGAGACAACAACAACAATTATTTCAAGGAAATATTTCTACGTGAATCAGCAAACATTTCTTTTGAAATAAGGACTCTTTAAAAGGCTGTGGAGATATGGTTCTGCAAAGACTCCTCTGTACTAGAGTGGGTGGAGCCTGTAAAATGCCTGTTAAGGAATAACAAATGTCCAGAATTTATTACCACAATCACCATTTCTAGGTCACAATAAACGGTCCCTGATAGCTAAAAAAAAAAAGTAAAGTCAAAAAAATAAATGAAGTTCAAATCAGGCAAAAAAAGATTACCTGAAATCAGACTATTGACTTGATTACTTAAAACCAATTTATGGCACATACTTGCTCCTTTGAACTGTGTCCTATTTGTGCTGATTAAACTTATTATCCTGAGCACAGGACAACAGAGCCAGGTTACCAGGTCCAAGGAGCTGACTGTCAAGAGTTGGCCAGGTAAGCATGAAGGCATTGACTAATTCTGTAAGAAGTTTCCTCCAGTCTGTGCCACAGCCTTGGGTCCAACAGATAGTTATGATGACATTTCTTTTGTTTTGAAAGCAGGGATTCTCAAACCTTGCTTCCTATTCTTACCTGAATTCCCAGAGGGCATAACTACTTAGACAGGGAAGAGGATTTGTAACCCCTCCTTCCCTCAGGAGAGTCCTATCTACCACCAAAGTAAATAGAAGGTGCAAAGAGTTCTGTTGGTCCATGTGGGCTTCCACGCTATCATGACCTGCAAACTGTCCATCAGACAGATCCTCAGATCCCATCAAAGGTCCCAGTCTCCAGGTCCTGAGCAAAACACCCAGAAATACGTTCATATAAATACATACCAACCCATATACAAACACAATTAGAATGCCAACTACTTCCATGGAGATGCCATAGAATCAGTGTATAGTGAACAAAATCAGAGTAAATGAGTGATGGCATGCAGGAAATTCATTCCCTCACTTAGATGCATCAAGTCTAACCAGGTCCTTCCAGCTATTGACAGAACTTATGCTTATCCAAGGAGCTCAGGGTCAAGTAAAAAGGAGGTTGACCCTAAACACACAGCACCTAGCTTATCTCACAAGCCAATGCCTGCCAAGTCTCCTCAAAATCCAGGATGAGAGGTGAAACTCTCTCGTGATATGAGGAAATCTTGGGTTAGCAGAGACAGAGCACAAGACAGCGAACAGGTTACTGGGCATAATGACTACCTGTAGTCCCAATCATCATAGATATAAAGGTCCAGGATTTGATAAAGTTCATGCCTCTCGAATTTACACTTCTGGATTTCAAATTTGAGTTCCTCCAGTTCCTTTAGACGCTTCTCTTGCTTACTGATGACATTTGGGGATGATGCCCTCCTACCAAAACCTGTAGATAGATAAACCCAAGTGAATTTGCATATTTGATGGCCCATGGGAGGAAAAGAGCATTCTGAATCCCAAAAGGAGGTTGAGGAAGAGGAAACGGTAGAGACTAGGTGAATGCCTGAAACAGCAGAAAAGCTTTCTTCGAGCTGGATTCCTTTTTTTTTTTTTAAGATTTATTTATTTATTTTGTATATGAGTACACTGTTGCTGTCTTCAGACACACCAGAAGAAGGCATCAGATCCCTTTACAGATGGTTGTGAGTCACCATGTGGTTGCTGGGATTTGAATTCAGGACCTCTGGAAGAGCAGTTGGTGCTCTTAACCACGGAGCCATCTCTCCAGCCCTCGAGCTGGATTCTTAAGCTACGTCCCTCTTTCCAACCTCTAATGCCATACATGTGCCAAGCTCACTATTATAGAATCCCTCGCCCTGAAACGTATAACCTGACTCAGACATAAACATGTGGGACATTGTTATCTCATATCAGATGTGGTGCAGGTAAATCCTGGAGTTCATAATGTTTAGCACCATCAAGCTCTAGTCATATGTGTTCCAGCCCAAAGTGTCTAAGACCTAAACTCATGACTAGGGGTGCATCTTTCCTTGTTCTTGTCATCAGAGACTTATGTAACCTACAGTAATCTAGAGGATGAAGTGCTTTAACTCCCAACCATGGATGGTCACATTGTTAATCTCACAGTGCCTTCCTCTGGCATTCATTGACACAATTAAAAAGCTTCTAGAAAAGAAACTGAAGGCTTACCAATTTCTGACTTTCTCTCAAATTAATAATCAGGAACTCCTGACTCTTGGTTTGCCTTTGAGAAATCCTAAGGCTCATGCTTGTAAGGCCTAGTCTTAGAAGGCACATCTCAAACCTACCTCCTCAAGGAAGTTCCCCAACTCTGCCCAGGACTCACCAAGCCTTCCCCAGAATGATTTCATCCTTCCTGTTTTACTAGACAGGAGGTCAGCTTCCTTCTGCCTTGGTGTGGTCTCTCCTTGATCTCCACTCTCCTTCCAAAATAGCCTGAGCAGCTGGCAAAACATGCCTGTTTGTGAGCCCAAAGGGAACTGAAGGAATTTCCCAAAGGCAGTTGGTGTCACCACAACACAATCACAGAAGATTCTAGGGATCTCTTAGATACAATAGATTTTCCAATGAAGGGCTTACTGATGATGTCACTGGGAAGTTCTATGGCCTACCTGCTAACTAGCTTTCCCCAAATTGATCAATTTCTGTGGGGGCCCTTTCCTGCAGTCTCTAATGTGTCACCGGAAATACCGTTTGGCAACAACTATTCCAAAGCTAGATATTTCTCTCTCTTTCAAAAGTCATCAATGCTTTTGCTGGGGAGAATGGGTTACATCCCTGAATTGGATAAGAGATTTTTCTTAGCACCCAAATCTCTAGGGACCATGGATGAGGGAGATTTTTCTACCACCTTAGACAATGGATGTGATATACATTTCTATTCCCAAGGGTTTCCCTTTTTCTGGAGGCCAATATCTTTCTTCTATACTTTGATTGTGTAAAACCTGGAAATATTTGCTTACTGTGCAGTCCTTGACACCTTGACATTGTTTCATTTAGACATCCATGTATTCCACAAAATCAATGGTCTATAATCCTATTTTTTTGTAATAAAACTCCCTTTTCTTGGGAATATAGGGATCAACTACAGGGCATATATAAAATTATAAATTTCTGTGCCTTTTATTTACTAAGTTGGACATCCTCACTTTTTGAAACACAACAAGACAATTAAATTGGACATCAGTGAGCAAACGTCAACCTGGACCTTGTGTTACTACATTGTAACGACATAGCCATCACTTCTCCAATACCATTCTTCCTGAATTTCCAAGTCCTATCATAAGGATATTGGGGGCTGCACTGTGATCTTTTACTCATATCACACATAAAAATCAGGAGGATGGGCATGGACTGGAAAGGCCTAAGGTCAGGTTAAACCTCAATTTTAATGGGTCCATAAGTTCAGGAGGGAGTCCATTTGGCATTGTCATATATGGATTCTGTGTTCTTATCCTAGGTGTTGTAATGCCACCTGAATGTGTGCTATAATGCCACCTAACCTCACTAATGTCAGAGTGAAGCTCATGTATGACTTTTGTGGGAAGAGCAATGCCTTTTACTACCATCTCCATTTGTACAACATCACTATGCAAAGCTAAAAACAGAGGGGTGGAGATTGTGGAGTCCTTAGAAGTTGAGGGTCTTTTCTTTTGATTAAGGCACATATTTTTCCTATGTAATTTTTTCCCTTGCTTTTTCACTAGTGATGGGTGACATCGTTCCTGGCCTGAGATATACTGGGGTCCAATTTTTGGATTACCAGAGCTTCTATTTTAGATATGACAGGCCCACCAAGGATCCTACTGCATACAGAAGGTATGAATAAGTCCCAGTTGCTAGAGTAAGTTCAAAAAGTCTGTGACAACAAAGACCTGATTGAGAAAACAAGGCACAAGCTGTTCATCAAGATCATAGTTGTATGATAGTAAAAAAATGTGAATAAGGCATCAGGTGAAAAGATCAATTAGGAGGTCATAGGCCCAGAAGGGGTAGCCTTTGCTCTCAGCGGAGCTGCCATTCTTTCACCCATTCCTTGACCCCTGCCACAAGACCAGAGATTTCCCCAAACAACTGGCTGGCCTTACTCAAAGACCTGGCAGGGCTTCTCCCTGTAGAATAGGAACTGCAGAGTCCTTGAGGATCCACCAAGAGGTCTCCTCCACACAAGTTCCTTGTTGTCAAAGGAAAATATTCCTGCAGAATCCTGCCATGGCAGTAAGAATTTCAACTAGGCTGCTCTTAGGTCCAGCTCACTGGATGCAGGCCTGAGGCCCAGAGGTATCTGGGGAAAGAAGCAGCACACACTACCTCACAGCTCTCTCTTTGTTGTTTGCAACTGCTAGAACTGTAATAGGATTTTTGTTTCTTCGTTTGTTTAATAGAAATACCTACAAAGCTGGTTAAAGTTGCAACATGCCTTTAATACCAGCGTACAGAATTTTTTTAAATCACTGTTTTATGTCTGGATATTGTTTTTACTCCCCTCAGCAAATATCTCTGTGCTTAGAATGTTAAGCACATGCTCTGGAGAGACCTATTATTCAAGTTAGGCAAAGCTTTTGTTCTTACCAACCAGTCCACAGATGATGCCATTACTTACTTTCAAATAAGAAAACAATAATAGAGAGGTGAGTTAATCTGTAAGCTATCACAGAAGAAACACATCATGACTGTGGAATGGCACCCCAATCTTTTGCATTTTCTAAGTTCTTTTATTTCTTCTTTTTGTTTTTGACATTTTTATTGGATTTTTTTTGGGTATATTTCATTTTTTTTCAATCCTCACAGGTATCCTTTATTCCTCTCCTCCCATTTACAAGTAGGAATTTCACCTGTAATTGTTAGTCCAGATAGTTCGGTCTCTGGCTTAGATGTCCCCTTGGCCTGTTGCCTTAGCATAAGCTGTGTTAGAGGCAGGCTCAATGGTTCAGGACTGAACAAATAATAAATTCCACTACATCTGGATTCCTAGCCTTACAGTCAGAAAGGGACTATATTTCTATTCACTATGGAAAAAAAAAACAAAAAAACAAAAAGCAGACCCAGTTCATTAACAAGTAAAAAAAATTTCTCAAGTATATTAAAGGGTTTACCATGGTCATACAGTTTTTCAAATACCTGGCATTCATCGTTTTTCAAATCCAAAAATTTCTTTCTTGTTCACATTTTCTTTTTTTGATTATTTCTTAGTTTTTTTTAAATTTGATTTTTAATTGATATATTTCTTTATTTACATTTCAAATGTTATTCCCTTTCCAGGTTTCCAGTCCATAAGTCCCCCTCCAGCGCCCCCCCCCCCCCGACCCCATGTGAGTCTTTCACTTGTTTCGTTAAAGTAACTGAAAGATAATTTATATTATTTGGGCCTATTGTGAAGGGTATCATTTCCCTAATTTCTTTCTCAGCCTGTTTACCCATTGAATAGAGGAAGGATACTTAATTCTTTGAGTTAATTTTATACTCCAACAGTTTGCTGAATTTGTTGATCAGATTAAGTAATGCTCTGGTGGAAGTTTCGTGTCACGTAAGTATACTATCATATCATCTTCAAATATTAGTATTTTCACTTCTTCCCTTCTAATTTGTATCCCTTTGACCTACTTTCATTGTCTGATTGCTATAGCTAGGACTTCAAGTGCCATATTGAAAAAGTAGGGAGAGAGTGGGCAGCCTTGTCTAGTCCCTGATTTTAGAAAACCTGATTTTCCTTCAAGTTTTCTCAATTTAGTTTGATGTGAGTTACTGGATTGCTGTATTTTGCTTTTACTATGTTAAGATATAGGCCTTGAATTCCTGATCTATCCAGGACTTTATTCATGAAAGGGTATTGAATTTTGTCAAATGATTTCTCAGCATCTAATGAAATGATCATGGGTTTTTTTCCATTGAGTTTGTTTACATGGTGTATTTCGTTGATGGATTTCCGTATATTAAAACATTCCTGCATCCCTGTGATGAGGCCTACTTGATCAAGATGGATGATTGTTTTGATGTGTACTTGGATTCAGTTTGCAAGAAATTTATTGAGCATTTTTGCATCAATATTCATAAAGGAAATTGGTCTGAAGTTCTCTATCTTTGTTGTATCTTTGTGTGGTTTAGGTGTAAGAGTAGTTGTGGCTTCATAGAAGGGACTTGGTAGTACTCTGTCTGTTTCTGTTTTGTGGAATAGTTTGCACAGTATTGGTATGAAGTCTTCCATGAAGGTCTAATAGAATTCTGCACTAAACCCATCAGGTCCTGGGCTCTTTTTGGATGGGAGACTTTTAATAACTGCTTCTATTTCTTTAGGAGTTATGGGGTTTTTCCATGGTTTATTTGTTCCTGATTTAACTTTGGTATCTGGTATCGGTCTAGAAAATTGTCCATCTCTTACACAATTTCGAGTTGTGTTGAATATAGGTTTTTGTAGTACAATCTGATGAGTTTATTTAATTTCCTCAGATTCTGTTATTGTGACTCCCTCTTCAGACCTCATTTTGCTAATTGGCATACACTCTCTGTGACCTCAGGTTAGTCTGCCTAAGGGTTTATCTATCTTATTGATTTTCTCAAAGAACCAGCTCCTGGTTTTGTTGACTCTTTGTAGAGACCTTTTTGTTTCTTCTTGGTTGATTTCATCCCTGAGTTTGATTATTTCCTGCCTTCTACTGCTCTTGGGTTTATTTAATGCTTGTTCTAGAGCTTTTAGGTGTGCTGTCAAGCTGCTGACATATGCTTTCTCCTGTTTCTTTTTGCAGGCACTCAGAGCTATGAGTGTTCCTCTCAGTGCTGCTTTCATTGTGTCCCATAAGTTTGGGTATATTGTATCTTCATTTTCACTAAATTCTAAGAAGTCTTTAATTTCTTTCTTATTTCTTCCATGACTAAGTTGACATTGAATTCATCTTCCATGTATATATGGGCTTTCTGTCATTTTTGTTGTTATTGATGACCAGCCTTAGTCCATTGTTATCCAATAGGATGAATGAGATTACTTTTATCTTCCTGTATCAGTTGAGGCCTGTTTTGTGACTGATTATATGGTCAATTTTGGAGAAGGTACCATGAGGTGATGAGAAGAAGGTATATCCTTTGGTTTTAGGGTGGAATATTCTATAAATATCTGTTCAATCCATTTGTTTCATAACTTCTGTTAGTTTCTCTATGTCTCTGGTTAATTTCTGTTTCCCCGAACTGTCCATTGATGAAAGTGGGGTGTAGAACTATTATTGTTTGAGGTGCAATGTGTGATTTGAGCTTTAGTAAGGTTTCTCATGGTTTAGGGACACAACTGCTATACAACTGACAACTATAGTAATCACCCAGAACATCTGCACAAAGCCCATGACGGTAGGCCACATGAGGATGAGTGGCTTTCAAAGTTCATCACGATTTTTGGTAAGATCTTCCTTGTAATTGATGGCTTGACTTCCCACAAACATGTTCCAGTTTTGTAGAATCTCCTCCTTGGTTAGCATCTCATCCTTTCAGTGGCGAATCTCATCCTTGTCCAGCTTCCCATCCTTGTTCAGATCTGGGAAATCATTGAACTGCTCCCATTTGGACAAAACCCAGTCTGGCTCAGGGCCATTGTCCTCATGGGAAAAACATGTCCACAATATACTCATCCTGGTCCACAAGTCCTTCCCTGTTCTTGTCGATATCCTCCAGGGTTTCCAGAACTACAATCTCCTTCATATGTTTCAACTGCTCTGGGTTCAGAAAGGCAATGAATCCCTCCCGAGTACCTGTCAGGTTGCTGTCAATGTCTGAAGCCTTAAACCTCCTCTCATCTCATGGAGGCATTTTTTTAAAGGTGTGATGATCAGAGCTATCTTGGAATTCAGCAAGGTTTCCCAGGTAGTAGCCATAAGTGGACTGCTTGTATTCTTCCCAGGAGATCTTTTCGTCTATGTCCCTATCATAATCCTTCCAGAGTTTAGCCACATTATGGTAGATGTATCTTTTTGGTACCTGTTTGATCCAAATTTTCAGCTGCTCAGTAGTAACAAGGCCGCCTCCATCACTGTCTATTGGATCAACAATTTTCCCCAGCCTCTCCTTGCTCTCATCCAGGCTTAGCTATCAAAGGTCTTGGAGTCCTCCTTGCCCAGGAAGACCTCATGATCATACAGGAAGGTGTGCTTGTCCTCTGGTGGCCACTGGCCCAGCTCTGAATCGGGACAAACTATGTGCTCCTTGCTCATCATGCTCTTGGACCTGAACGCCAGCACCAGTGCCAGCAGCAGCCCATGGAGAGTCCCAGGCTGACACCTGGCACCAGAGTCACGAACAAAGGGAGGCAGCAGGGAAGTAGGGGGCTAGCAGCACCTTATCCGCTGTCCCCTCCCCAGAGAGGGATTTTGTTACATTTCAAATGTTATCCCTTTTGCTGGTTTCCCATCCATAAAACCCCTTATACTCCCCCTCCCCCTTCTACTATGAGGGTGTTACCACACCCACCCAACCACCCAGGCCTACCTGCCTCCCTGTTCTGACTTTCCCCTACACTGGGGCATCAAGCCTTGATAAGATTAAGGGCTTCTCCTCCCATTGGTGCCCAACAAGGCCATCCTCTTCTACATATGCAGCTATAGTCATGGGTCTGTCCATGTGTACTCTTTGGATGATAGTGTCAGCCCTGGGAGCTCTGGGTGTTCCTTATTGTTGTTCTTATGGGGCTGTAAACCCCTTCAGCTCCCTCAATCCTTTCTCTTACTCCTCCATTGAGGATCCTGTTCTCAGCTAAGTGGTCGGCTGTAAGCATCTGCCTCTGTATTTTTCATGCTCTTTAGTCTACTTATTGAACAGATCACCACAGAAGAACAAAGATGTATTGTCTTGGAGTGATGTTGTATCGACAAATAGATGATTTCTTACTTCTTAATGATGATTGTAAAAGAATTCCTAAAATTAGATTAGTAATTCAAAGCCCGTTTATAATAGGACTGCTCTTATGTTCTCTCTGATAATCAAAATTGCATTGAAAACTCTGCCATTCTTAAAGTGTCATGAGTAAATTACTTCTGCAATACCAAGCGGGCATCTCCAAATTAGAGCCCATTCTAAGAGCGTATAAACCAATTAACCAAAATTCATAAAAAGAGAATTAATGACTTAATATAGGTGCAAGGACCAAACATAAAAAATTGACTGGATTTGCCTATAGGTAATTTCACTTACTCTTTTCTCACAAAAATTACAGTTTTTACTCTCCACGAACCTGTAGAGCCAGTGACAGATGATGACAGTTTATCCTGATAATTACTCTTAATGGATATGCATGTAAATATTCTCTGTTGTAAACTTATTATTCAACTTATGATTTGAATTCGTGTGCAAACTTGTGGTGAACTTTTTATCATGTGATGATGTATTCAGAAAGATATACAAATGCTGAGGACAAAGCAAGAGAAAGCTTTTTACACAGAACTGAACCGAAGAGGACAAAACTCAAGAAGAACTTAGAAGTAAAGGCATAGTGTTGAGAATAAG
This sequence comes from Rattus norvegicus, assembly GCF_021556685.1. Taxonomy (NCBI): domain Eukaryota; kingdom Metazoa; phylum Chordata; class Mammalia; order Rodentia; family Muridae; genus Rattus; species Rattus norvegicus. The sequence goes on from NC_141545.1 coordinate 4,757,179, forward strand.
GCCTTGAGAGTAAGGAAATTATTGTGACATAAGAGCAAGAGGAAAGGAGATAAGAAGAGTGCAAAGAGAACTTTTTAAGCAATCTTTTTGGAGGCAAACTTTTGTACAAACTTTTAGGAAAACTGAAGAACTTATATATAAATGTTAAAATCACTGTTCATTAGCCTTCAGCATGGCTCACTGGCTAGCCTCTGCTCTTCAGTCAGGCTCACTGGCTAGCCTCTGCTCTTCAGTCAGCCTCATGGGCTAGACTCTGCTCTTCAGCCTTCAGCGAGGCTCACTGGCTAGCCTCTACTCTTCAGTCAGCCTCATGGGCTAGCCTCTGCATTTCAGTCATGCTCACTGGCTAGCCTCTGCTCTTCAGTCAGGCTCAATGGCTAGACTCTGCTCTTCAGTCAGGCTCACTGGCTAGCCTTTGCTCTTCAGCTAGGCTCACTGGCTAGCCTTTGCTCTTCAGCTGGGCTCACTGCCTAGCCTCTCCTCTTCAGCTGGGCTCACTGGTCTATGGGGTCCTAGCACATTGCTTAACCATCTGCTCATGACTGCCTGGCCACACTGACCACCTGACCGCACTTATTTCTTAAAGCCATTCTCTAGAAAGAGCACAAGAAACCAAAGAGAAACACCACCGGGACCTTTTCCCATGGGCTCCGCTTAACCTTAAGTACTTTTGTTACTGCTTTAAAAAAGTGAAATACAATTTCTGCTATTCATATGGCCAAGAGAGCTGTGCAGTAGTCGTTGCTTTATGGAATTTGGTGCTAAATCAAAAGATTCCTTTATTCTATTACAATGTTATCTGTATGTTGTACGATGTATCTTTAGAAAACACAACACTAAATTCCTAAAATTTACATGTTTTAAGACATCAGCTCATGGAGAAACATAACTGCTTACCTATCTAGACTGACCTTTTTTGCTATATTGCAGGTACAATCAAGTTTCTACACTACTTCCATGATTTTCAAGAAGGCTTAAGACAAAAATAACTTGAACATAATGGCCAGAAAGGGGATTCTGTCAAGTTGTCTTATGTGGGACAAGATACCAAGATATGACTGGTAAACCTAAAACCACCTGTTCCCAAAACTAACAGAATGTATAGAAAATACATACTTTCTTACCATTCCTCTGCCCTGATGGTTAAGTGATTTATTGAGCACCTACTATGATCTTAGCACTGTGCATCTAAGGGTGAAATGGTGAATAAAAAACTTAATAAAAAGCTTCATTAAGGAATAAAGAAAAATGAAACATAACTTTGAAACTCAGATTCCATTTAAGCAACACTACGATTTCTTAACTGGTGATTTCTGAAAATTTCATCATTTTTACATGGGCTTCAACAGTAATGATACTCAGTCTCGATTTTGTTAGTCGCAAATATGCAAGTCACACTTCTTTCTTGGCTCCCACAACTGTCAACGGGAACAACACTGTCACTGTCCATTGTGCTTCCCTATCAATCCTGCTATGGATGGTATAAATTCGAGTCTTTTAAACGCGAATACAGGCCACCAAAAATCCTTGAGGGCAAATTACACAAACCGGTATATTCTCTAAAACATTCACATAGGATTTTACTGATATCACAATGCAAATTCACCAAAAATATTTAACCAATAAAAGCAGAAATATTGAATAGGTCTACAAACAGGATCGGTAATCATATATACTTGAAAACAACTATCATGGAAACAAAGGATGTACTAGGAGATAAGATACATCACTAAAAGCTACACAAGCAGCAAAAAAGACACTACATTTCTTGGTTTAAAAGTTAGGTGATGGGGGTTGGGGATTTAGCTCAGTGGTAGAGCACTTGCCTAGCAAGCGCAAGGCCCTGGGTTCGGTCCCCAGCTCCGGAAAAAAAAAAAGAAAAAAAAAGTTAGGTGATACACTTGATCTTTAAAGACAGGCAATGAACTTGATCTTGAAGCTCTCCAACTGAGCCCTGTCTGCATAGAAACTAAAGCAGTAGATGACAAGGCTAGATGCAGTTTTACAATGGCCTCTTTTTTTTTTTTTTTTTTTTTGTACAATATACTTACTTATACGTTAGACAATGCAGCTGTCTTCAAACACACCAGAAGAGGGCATCAGATCTCATTACAGATGGTTGTGAGCCACCATGTGGTTGCTGGGATTTGAACTCAGGACCTCTGGAAGAACACTTAGTGCTCTTAACCACTGAGCCATCTCTCCAGCCCTCACAACGGCCTCTTACACGGAATCAAAGTGCTCTACTTCACTAGATGGATCCAGGGTGATAACAGAGAAACGTTCACAGTTCCTGAGCACTTCTGAGTTCAAATACCTCCAGCGCCAACTCTGTGCTGTTGGCACATTCTGACCTGTATCCTAATTGTTGTCAGCCACAAAAAGGACGGGTTAGCACCACACAGTATTCACTGCCCTATTCTAAAAACCCTTTCGATTCTGAAAAAGCAACATTCCATGCTTGCTCCATATTTGAGGAAGCCAAATGGTTGGTCTGGCTCAAGGCTTTACTTTTCTTAGCTTATCAACTTTCTTTTTCCACTTCTTGTCACAGGAAATATTTTTTATGCTGCAACTACACTGCAATATTTGAACGAAACCACCATAAACTCTGGGTGTCACCTCCTGAAATTTAAAATTCACCTAGCAATTCGTGGCCTTCTAAACAGCACCATGGAAAATAAACGAAAACAAGCAAAACCATTCCAAAGGCACTTGCTGATCTGGAGGCCTGCTCAGAGCAGGTAGGGGAAGAATTAAATTATGCGGAGCTGTAATCTCTCAGAGCTTTGCAGGCTAAAAAAGAGGGAATCTCTGTTTCTGTTCCCTTTCTCCAAGTAATTGAAGGAGGGGTATTTTACATCCTCCCAATACAATCCCTTGCAAGGGGCAACCAATTACAAATAGATTAGAAGAAATCTATTAAATAATATATATATTCATTGCCTGAGGTTTTAAGAAAATATATTCCCACGATCCCCGATTCCCGTTCTTTAACATACAATAGAAACATTACAGGGAGCGCGCCACCAGGCTAAGCTGCCTCTGAAAAGCCTGTCCTGCCCTGGGAGGTACAAGGCCATTTAATTCAAGTCAATCTAGAGAGAGGTGAGAGCCCCAAGTTGCTCTGGGGATGTCAGAGCACAGCTCTCATGCACACTCCAAATCACCTGTCCAATCTTTCTCAATGCCATGGGCTTTGCAATCCCTGCTTCAGCTCTCCAAACATCCCTGAATCCTCGCTTCCCCTACCCAATGGGCTCACTTTGCAACGCCTCCTTTTGGCACTGCTTCCCCAGGGCTGGGAGAGTGAGTTCAAGAATGCCCGCGGGTCTCCTACCTACATTGATGCTGCTGCTCTGGCAGCTTGCTGTCCCTGGGGACCAGACCTGCGGCAAGGCTAGGGGTCTGTGCGAATGCCATGCCTCGAGGTACCCTGGCAGGACTGGCCCGGGTTATGTCCCTGGACACTCCGAGGCTGAGGTCACCACTGGAAACCCCGCCACTGTCAAAGCACGCCGGACCGTGGCCCAGGTGACCCCAGCGCCGCTACTGCCCCCTTACCTGGCTGCTTCTTCCACGTTTTCTTTTCTTTTTTTCTTCCTCTTTTTGATCGCGATGTGGCGCCTGCAAAGAGCTCGCCTCCAGCAAGGAGGACATCATGCAGGCAGAATCACCTCTTTGGCCTGCGGCGGTCGGAGAGGGAGAGAGAGTTTAGTCACTCTCAGCGGCGGCCCCACTGCTGGCACTTGTGAAAGAAAACCACGCCCAAGCACACGCGCCACTGCAGTCGCCAAAAAAGTCGTGCGCGCTGCTTCCCGTCAGGCCCTGCGCTCACCTACGAATTCCCAGTGCCTTAAGGTCCCACGCTCACTGAAGAGCTCTGTGTGCCCTCAGTCCAGGCTCATGCTCGGTGGAGCCGAGGTGGGGAGGATACATGCAGCCACTCCGCAACACGGGCAACGCGGGGAGGCGCGTAATGCGGAGGTCCGGGCTCCAACAAGGCCCCTAAGTCCCCTCTCGTGGCTCTGTGGAGGCCCAGGGCTGCTTCTGAGCGCCCCAAGGCACACCATGATCTGCCCACGGCCATCGCCTGCTGAGCTGCACGCTGCCCCCTACAGGCCGCGGGGATCTGTTCAGGCGCCAGTGCGAGCATTGGGATTGTGTTTGAAACTCTCCTAAACCGGCTCAGCAGGGCACAAGCCACCCCCACCTGTCCTCACCTGAAGGCATCCTTAGGGGGCAGCTAGCTCACATCCCACAGGTAGGCCGCTGGGCACCTGGCCATGGTCTTGGTTCTGCACCTTGTTGCCAGCCCCCCACTCACAATCCTGTCCCTTCCATCCTGCTCCCACCGAACTTCCTCAGTGGAGCAAACCCATTTCACATACAGAAATCAATTCCTTATATGTCCCTGGACTGCTAAACCCAACAGGACAGAATGAAGGGGTCTTCCTGTAGGAGTTCTCTAAAAGTGATGTTTTCACTAATCACCTAAATGATCCTGCCATTCCTGTAGTAGACTCTAATCTTCTGCATTTACATGTCAATAAAAAAAATTGATGTAGCCAACAAAGATTCTTCAACCCTTTCACTGAGAGCTCTGAAGTGAGTAGGGGCATCCTGAGAGTCATACACCCAGAATGGGTTGTTGTTTTAGTTGTTTGTTTGGCTGTTGTTTATGGACCTACTGTCTAATTCACAAATGCCCTCCAAAATGAACACTTGTCTAGTTCACTCTAAATTCCCAACAGATCGTATCAGGGAGATTTCGTTGAAATAAACTTGGGATTTAAATTAAAACCTTCCCCAAAGCATTTTGGCAGATCTGTAACTAATGATGCCAGACACCCAAGGCCTGTACCAGGTTCTGATTGATCCCTGACCTAAGTACTTGTCTCCCACAAACTCCTGCTCACACATGGGTTAGAAAGATACCGGCTCCACAAGCAGCCAACGGTCTGGTACCTTGATATGGTGACAGGAAGAGGCGTGTTCCTGGAACATGCAATTCTTGGCTCGCAACCGGATTTTTAAGCTCAGTTAAGAGGTTTTTTTCCTTACAAACAATACAGTAAGCAAGTATTTCTCCTCCTTCATGCCTATGCCTCTTCAGTTACTAAGGGATTTCCATCACGCCTGTTCTGTGAGGAATGGTGTTCAAGACATTGTAAATAGTATGCCAAAATCTTTGCTGAAGTGTTTTCATGGCATTGTAAATTTCATAGAAGTTAGAGTTCTTTGCACATGCACTTATCCATCCATATTGACCTATAAAACATTTTAGTCTTCTACTACAGAGTCAACTAACTGGGACTCACAGGGGCTCACAGAGATTGAACCATCAAACAAAGAGCATACAGGGAGCTAGACCTAGGCCTCCTACACATAGTAGCAGATGTGCTAATTGGTCTTCATGTGAGTCCCCTAACAATTGGAGTAGAGATTGTTGCCAACTCTGTTGCCTGCTATTGGATCTTCTTCCCCTAACTGGACGGCCTGTTTGTGCCTCGGTGGGAGAGGATGCGCTTAGTCTTGCTATGAATGGGAGGTTCCAGGGTGTGGCAGTACCCAAGTGGTACTTCCCCTTCTCTAAGAAGAAGGGAGGAGGAGGAGGTAGTGGGGGAAGGATTTGTAAGTGTTGAACTGGGAGGAGAAGAGGGATGAGGGGCTTATTAGGATGTAAGGTAAAAAAAAAAAAAGAAACAAGGAAAAAAAACAATAATCCCTAAAAAATAAAAACTGCTTTAGTCTTCTAAATCTAAGCTGCTGATTCCAAAGAGAGAGAACTAGAACCCTGAGAGAAACAGATGATCTCTTTGAAAAAGAAAGGTGCCTGCTTAGCAAACAGAGACTGTCTCAGAGAAGTGCACTCATCAATTCTGAAAGGCAGGTTGGTGTAACGAGGATCACAGGTTGGGAATATTCCCAGGATGAAAATGAAAGAACATATGAGAACTAGGGCCTTGCTTGTGCAGCCAGGTCAGTCATCGAATGCAGGCAAGAATAGAACAGCAGAGAGGACTGAAAGGTGTATTAGTGGTCCTCCTGGCATGTGCGGCTGATTCCAATCCTCAGGTAAGAGGCATGAATTCTAAGAATTCAAGAATTCTAAGAACATCTAAGATTTCTGGGGTGAGTAGGACATCAGAGAGTAGTTCACATCCAGGTTGTCCGCAAAGCATGCTTACATCCCTATGAGCTGACACCACTCCCTTGTGACAGAAGGAAAAACAGCATAGCAAGAGCAGGCACACATTTGTTCCCATTTCACAGACAAGATGCTAAGGCATAACTGAAATTATGCAGCTCTTCTAGAGCCAACCACGTTTATGTCACAACTGATCAATTTCAAGGACGCCATCCACTAAAGTACAGGTCAATAGAATGGGTAGTTGTAGACAGGACCATTGTTTCCAGAACAGTCCCACGACAGTCACCTGGATAGTTAATACCTTAACCAGAGCACTGAGGTTTGGAGAATGCCCATCTTCTTGTTCTTTCCCCATTTTCCTCCCTGGAACCACAGGACTAAGAGATACTTCCGAATATCCAGGAACCATCACCATCTTGGTAAGCTTGAGGCTCGTCCATGTAGCTCAGCAAAGAAGCAGTGAGTTTGTATCAGGCACGTGGTTTCCTTTAAAGGTTTCTCAAAGTCTCCTCTCTTAACTCACACAAATACACATGGGCTGTTACTGCTCTTTCCCCATTTTATGGAGAGAAATAAGGAGTCAGGATGATGAGTGTCCTGACAAAGAAGTGAGATCTCTCTTACACTCCGGAGTAGCTTAAACCCCACCCTACTCTACCAAAGACATCTCCAATCTCTGAACTGCACAGAGAAGACTCAGCTGCCTCCTCCACTCCTCCTGTATTTAAAGGAGTGTGAGTCTTGAACCTCCAGGATGGTGGTGGGATGTAATTAAGGCAGAAGGATTCTGGAAGAAAAAGATTAAAACCAGAGCTTCCTTTTACTCCAGCTGCTCCAAACTAAAGAACTGGTGGGGCTTGAGCTCGGTCCCATCTGGTGGACATCTGACCTCAAGCTCCTCTGGAAGCAACAAGGGAACATTTGAGATTAAATGAAGGAGACACAGAGAGAACTGCTTGTACTAATTTCACCCTGGTCGGGGAGGAGGCTAACGAGAGAACTTTCCCCAAACTGCCTGCCAGAGTCCTATTTCATTTAGATGATGCAATGGCTTATCTAGGAAGTCCAACAAAGTATCTCCAATCAGCCTGTGACAAAATGTACCTCAGCAAGGCCATTGACTGCACAGGGTTGGCTACATGACTCAGGCAGGAGGGCTCTCTGCAAAGGGCAAGTGCTGAGATGACTAAGAATCCCAGGACACTGAGAGCAGATGATCAGCAAGAATTAAACTGAATGCTGAGAATAGGAACCTATGGGTGGGTCATAACATCCTGGAAGCTCCCTCTGTAAGCACATATGGGAACAGCAGGGGACCCTGAGAAATATGACTGCAGGTGAAGGCACTATAATATATGACAGAATCTTCAGACAAATTGAAAAGAAAGTCCACGGCTGACAGGGGCACAGGAGAAGTAAAGCAGACTACGCAACATATGGAGAGTATACAGAGAACAAAGGGTTAAAACATGCTCTTTAGTTACACAAACTAATTGTATATAGAAATAGACAAATGCCCTTCTGCTGAAAGAAGAAACAAGAGCATGAATTCTATGACAGCATATTCTCCCATTACATTTACATTTAAATAAAAAGAATAGTGTTCTACAGAGACAAGGTCAGAAAAATAAAAGCCAATGTTCCACACTAGTCCTCTCAGAAGGAAACTAGAGTAACAACGAACACATATTAACTCTGTACCCAAAATGCCTAGCACGGAAGTAATGAGCCAAAACACAGTAAGAAAGTAAAAACACAATCGTATAAAGTAATCCAACACAAAAGTAGTATGCATTCTGACAAATCAGGACAAACTGGCAGACTATTAACCACTAAAAAACAGCAAAAAGGTTTCGCTGTGGTCAGCGAAAGGTTAAATTGATTTTTATTACATTTTAAGAAACACTGTTCAGTGTTAGTTATTCAGCTTAGTGGTAAAGGGTTTGGCCTGGGTTTCATCCCTAGCCTGCAAACAAAGGAACCAACAAAAAGCCATTATTCTGAGCTGCAAGTGAATGACTAATTGATTTAATAGTCATGCTTTCCTGACTTTGCACAGGCATGTAATAAAAACACAGAGTCAGAAACAGAAAACAGTTGGGTGAGCTAGGTGATATTTTCGCAGTACATTAGTTATGAGTTCTTTCAAAGCTTTTAAAAAATAAGTCATTCCTATACTACTTAAATTGCTCTAAGATAAAGTTTTAAGGTACAGCATGCTTTCTTCAAAACAGTATGAATTTTTTGAGCCCCAACTTCATCATTAAATTACAAAACCTGAGTAACATTTTACAATTAAAGAAAAAGAGGAGGGAACCCATCCAACAGAGAAACAGTCAAGATTCTCCCTGGAGTAGACTGTTTGTATCCGTGTACTTGACTATAAAAAATTAGCAACACAGGTATGGCTCCTTCTACACCAACTGCCACTAAGTACCATTTGGACATTCCATCACAATGTTCTCCAGAAGAAAGATTGCAAACAAACACAAAAAAGAATGAAATTTAATATCTTTTTTATCAGGCTGGAGAGCCAGCTTGGTGGTTAAGAGCTCTACTTCTCCTTTGCTCCCAAGTTCAATTCCCAGCAACCACATGGTGACTGACAACTATCTTTAGCGGGATCCAATGCCCTCTTCTGTCTGGTGCTCTCTTCTATCATGCAGGCACACTTGCAAACGAATGCTCATGTACATAAATAAATAAATCTTTAAAAACTAAAACCTTCTAATCAAGTTAATGTATCTACATCTAGAAGCTAGAAAAGGGTCACAGCAATATTAAAAATTAAAATAATTCAGAAATGGCAAAGGGATGTAAGAGAGTCATAAAATTCACTGGACAAGATAGTGTATGCCTGGAATCCCAACACTCACAAGGCTGAGGGTGGTGGATTGCCTTGTGTTCAAGGCTAGCCTAGACTACAGTCTGAGACCTTATATTAGAAAACAAAACAATTGGGGAGGAGATGGAGAGAGAGACAGAGAGACAGAGAGACATAGAGACATAGAGGGAGTGGGAGACACAGACAGAGAGAGAGACAGGGACAGAGAGAGACAGAGACACAGAGAGAGACCTCGATGTCATTTCTTGCACTGATGACAAGCTACTGAAGAATGTGAATGTCTCCTACCAAACACTGAGATAAAGCTAATGACAGAATGGGTTTCTTATTAAGGTACCATAAAATGTAGATGGAAAAGTAAAGGAATGTATAATAAATAAAAGAGAAATCACACATTGGAAAGCCTAAATTTAGAAGACTATGTATGTTTAAGTCATAGGGGAAGGGATGAGATGATGTGGGGGAGAGAATAATCGGAATAAATTGTATAGTGTATGAAAATGTTAACTAAGAGCAACCAATGAAAAGAGAAAAGCAGGTTTAATTTACAATGAAATTGAGTTCCCATAGGACACTATGTAACATTTTGTAAATATTAATTATATTAATTATCTGCAATAAAAATCAATTGTTATTAATGATGTGGTTGTGTTCATACAAATTTCAAATATTTTAGATTCTTTTTATTTATTTGCTTATTTATTGATTGATTTTTTAAGATAGGGTTTTGCTATGTAGACCAGATTAACCTCAAAAAGGAGATCCACCTGCCTATGCCACCCAAGAGCTAGGATCAAAAGTGTATACTCACCCATGAAATTTACATTCTGAAAGTGATAATAAAATTACAGCTATCAACTTGGTACAATTACTGAACAGTGATCAACTGAATAGAAATATCAGAAACACATTTAAGGCATTAGATTACAGTTGTCAAAAGAATCTTGAACAGCATATATAATTCAAAACACCCAGGAGACACATTTTGAAGAAAAAAACAAAAAAGTGGGAAAGATAGTTGAAATATTTTTCATCTATTAAACATTTTAAAGTGCATTCGATATGAAGGCTGTAAGTGATATACTTCACATTTTTGCTTATATACCACCTTCAATTTTATGTGCATTCTGCAAATATTGTCCATGTTTATTCAGGCTCTTACTATTTCCCTATGACTGATGACATTCACAGAAATCAGATTGAGCAAACTGTATATGTTGAGGTATAATAGAATTGGATTCTAACAGTATAGCATAAAAATATGTATATATAACTTCCCATATATGTGTATATGCATATGTAAATGCCTAAAGAAAATGAGTATCACTATATCATTGTGGTAATATTTTCGTCAAAATCCTGAGAACGTTGAAATGGCATCAATAGTAACCAGATTGGCAAAAAAAAAAAAAAAAAGTAAAACTCTTATAAAAAATCTAACAATACTAGCAAAAGATACAAAAATATTAAAGTCTCAATGAAATACTGTATAATATTTTTCAACTCTAGAATATGTATTTTTGTACAACTATCAATAAAAGGCATGAATTTTGAAGAATTCAAAAGTAGTGCAGTATAATTATGCAGTGGTCATTACTGTTGCATACTATTTTACATAACTGCATACACTCTCTTTCTTTTGTTCCATGGTCTACCGATGAACTTGGGTAGATTTATGGGGAACCATTGCATTGTAGACTTGAACTGGATTAATTTGGGGGATAGTAAGTCATATATTGGTAAAGTTGCTTTAAAAATAAATCTTTGGATATTGGTAACAGCAAGTAATTCTCCCTGAAGGAAAAACCAGACAGCAGGAACCTAGACCACTGCTGTCCATGAGTAATTTCTAGATGATAGAAATATTCAATATCTGCTGTGCTTCTGGCTATGGATTCTGGCTGGCTGTTTGCCTCCTGCTTTGCCTGCTGTGACTAAAGAGGAAGATTTTAGTTCTAAGTTTAGTTCATCTCAAATAGCCATGTGTGACCAGTGGGTGCCATTTGGACAGTGTAGCCACAGAAAACTGAAGCAGTATAACCAAAGACTCACCTAGGAGTCAGTTGACCTCCTAGAAGTGACTTGGGAAAACGTTGGCAATGTAGCCTCTTGTGGGGCTTACCTTTACCAAAAGCAAACTGTGAATCCTTTACTCTTCTGCAATAGTCAGAATGTAACTGGTCTCACACCCACCCCAACCCTCACCAAAGACACTTGATAGGGAGCTTAATCCACTGTGTCCTTTAGATTTCAGTTTAGTAAGCACTTCCTTCAAAGTGGAGCAGACTGAGATTGCCAAGTCCAATGAAGAATGAGATTGGACACACATACTTGGGGAAGGCTGGGTCCAAGGGCTGGAGAAAATGCAGTATCCCAGAAGCTGAGCATGTTTATTATATAGTTGGCAAGGAGCAGGGTTGTTGCACACAGCAGCAAGGAGGTGGGCATTACATGCAGATAAACAAGGAGTGGAGGACTATGTATATGTAAATGACAAGAGGCAGATTTAGCTAATCTCAGTAGGAGCAGTCTCTGCAGGGAGCAGTCTTCAGGCTGTAAATATCCAGATGGGGCCAGGGAGAAAGGTAGAGTAGACTTTTTCTGCACACACTATCAACACCATCCTGAGAAGGATTTGCCATGTGTCTGAGCCTCAAGGGCATGGGGGCCTTTGCCTTTTCCCCATGGATAAATGGCTTTGTGTCCTTGGCATGGACATGCTCATGGTTACTGCACACATCCACTCAGGGCTTCACTTCCTTGGGGCTTCCTCTGCTCCCACAGTGAGATCTCCAAAGAAAAACAGAAACCAAAAAAAAAAAAAAAAAACAAAAACAAAAATTGTGCAGTGAAGTGGTTAATTCTCTAAGGTGTACAGATCCAGTGTCCTAAATCTAGGACTTCCTCACAGGCTACAGAAAATCCTGTGGACCTAAAATAAGAAAGAAAAATTAAATAAATAATATAAAATACAACAACAACAACAACAACAAAATCACCACCTCCAACCACAACAAAAACAAAATACAAACAACAAAAAAATAAAAAAAAGACCCATGCTCCCCCCCAAAAAATGAAAGGGAGAAAAAAATTCTAAAAGTTTTTCATAGAAAATTGTTTAAGCAAAACACACGGGAATTGTACATAAAAGTGTTAGTGTGCTGAGATGTGAGGCCCACTCACAGCATGCAGCAATTGGAAGTCTCAGACAACTTAACAGAAGAAGACTCCTGATTATTCTTTGTGACCACTCTCCACATACTACTTACAGCTTAATACTAACCTTCATAATTGAGTTGGGGACAGTATTCACCATAGCAGCATATTGAAGCATTAGTGCACAAAGACACACACACACACACACACACACACACAAACACACACTCACACACATGCACACACATTCGAACACACACACACTCACATACACAGTCACACACACACACAAAACACACACACACAAAACACACACACACACAAAACACACACACACAAAACACACACACACACAAAACACACACACACAAAACACACACACACACACTCAGTAGCACACAGGAGAAATGTATATTCTATGAAGTTTCTTGGCATATTTTTATTTGTAAGCCTCAATGCTGGAGTAGTCTTGGTATTCCTTAAAGGGGGTGGGGTGGAGTCAGGCTTCATTTTCCCCTTTTTGAAATGACAGATATCTGTGTGTTTAACTTACTCTGATGGCTTTTAAGGCTGCCTCAGCCTATTTGAAAGCATCCAGGTCACCTTGGTAAGGACAGTGGTTGTTCTTCTTATTGGCAACTGGTTTGTATCAGAAGAGTTTTTCGCATCCTTACCAATATTAGAAGTTTGCTGACACAAGCAGCTTTACAAACAGTAAAATTATTGTGGTTGTGCCTTTCTGGAGGACATTAAAATTTACATGTTTTCGATATCGCTTTTTTTTCTTATCACTTAGTCCTACTTTAGTGCTGTTCAAATGTGGCCATTCAGCCAGCATCCCTTTGCTCCAGGCACTCAGCACCCCATTCCAGTCACTGATCTGGTGTATACTTGGTCCCAGAGATGGACAGCAGAGGGACTTGACACACAGCATCCACACTGCTCCATTGCTTTGCTTTTTGTAAATTCTTTACAATGGCTATTTCTTGATTTATAATTACTACGACCATGACTTGTCTTGATATTTCGAGATAGGATCTTATTACGTGGCCCAGGCTTGCCTTGATTTCCCAATTCTCTGGCCTTAGTCTTCCACCATTTCCTGATTCTCAGTTTATTATTAGAGGTAGTTGTATGGCTCTATTTTCTAATCAAATGTTCTTCTGGCTTTATTATTTTGCCCTTTCCACAGACTTTTATTAATTATGCAAAGTAGATGGTATTTAATATTTAAATACTGGTACATTAACTCATCAGTCCCCAAGACAAGTCTGAATTAAACACTCGTTTTCATCCTCACCGTGCAGATACGGGAATTGAGTCAAACACAGGTAAAATAACTTCTCCACAGTTGAACATTTAACCGGTGTGAGAGCCAAGGTTTGAGTCCAGCTACAAAGTAGATTGGCATATAATGGGTTGGTCTGGTCCTGCTGTATATTCAAATGGTAAATTCTGTTCCCTAAGGTCTGGTTGCTCCAGGACAAGGAGATCCTCATTTGTACCAGATTTTTTTTCTTTGTTTGTTTGTTTTTGTCTCTCGAGTTATCCCTTACTGGTTAATAAAAATCCCTACAACATGGGCTGGGCAGAAGAGAGGGGACAGAGCAAAGTTTTCCAGGGCTTGGGGGCTCAGGCAGGGTCCACGAGGAAAAGGAAAGGACATGGGAGGAGAAGGAAGGAGACACCACCCCATAGGGTAGGTGGATCGTGAGTATATTTCCATGAGGGCCAGCCTGTTAGAACAGGTGTGGCCCAGGCAGGGCATGGCAAGCCATACCTCAGGGTTATTGACAGGGAAGCAGGAAAATTGCACAGAGGGTTGATGCCTGCCCAGTTCTAGTACTTGGAGGCTTATTATAAATCTAAAAGTTTTGTGTTTTTTATTTGGGAACTAAATGATCTATGGTGGGGTAGAAACCCCCTAATAATATTTATTGTTGCAATGGACACTCAATTATTGTGGTTTTAAATATAACACACATTGAATTTCACAGTTCAGATGAGAGGCTTTTTATATTTCCAATGTGACTGTACACCTGAGGTCATGTCTACATATAGAGAAGTAACATGGCAGAAATACCTAGAACATGTTAAGGTCACCACACCGACCAAATGAAAGCTACAGGCAAAACAGACTATGATGGATGAGGAGAAGGCTAAGTACTCTCTAGGAGTCCCCTTCCCTAGACTTGGGATAATACTACCAGTAAGCCAAGACTATATTCCTCTTTCATTTCTCATGGAGCCAGTGGTAGACCCACATGTATGATTTCTTTGACTGCAGTGATTTTGTTTTCCAAGCGCTGCCCTGTTTGAGGACTTGGAAATGGTAAGCACCATCAGAGAGAGGAAGGCCAGCATATGAATTCTGTGTAACTCTGCTCTGACAGCATATAGCACAATCCTATCAAGTACTGGAGGCCTTTCGAGAAAGATTAATAAACCTCTAGGATCAAAAGGAAGCAACCCGAGGGCCACATGGCTATAAATCAAGTCTGAAACCATAGCCGAGTATGAAAGTTCAGCCTTGGATTTTATGTCAAACAGCATTAGCATCCAAAAGAAAAACAAAACTGAAATGGCAAGATGGCGGGGATATCTAAGTCGTATAGAAAAATCCCAGTGCAAAGACATCTAGGAAAGAGACATATCCACAAAGCTTTCACCAAGAATCCCTATTCTGTGTTCTATAACATTATATATACATACACAGAGTGAATCCTCATTTATGGTCAGTTATGGGGATTGATTCTTGGAACTTACCTTTGAGATAGAAATAGATGTATTTGACAAGTGCTCTTGGGGACCATGGCTGTGACAAAGAGGAGAGAAGAAGATTGGGCAGAGAGCACTCTGCCTCTATTGCAGTCACAAGAGTCTGCAGGCAGCCGTGTGTGGGGCTCAGGAGTGTGGCCTGACCCTGAAGTCTTAGCCTGAACTGGAACAAACAGGAGGCCCAGCCTTAAATTCACCATTGACTAAGGACTAGGATCCTGGTCAGAGGACATAAGCTCAGGAGAGTTGAACACCCTTGGATTGAATTCCAGGCAGCTGAGAGAACATGTGCCTCAATCCTGATAGCAGAGTGAGTTATACATGATAGATTGTATTCCATTTCAGCTTTCACAGCTCTAGGGGATGGGCTGGGGACAGGGGAGGGCAGGGAGAGGGGAAACAGGCAGACTTAGGTATTCTAGTTTTGTTTATTCAAGATTCCACTTCTCTGTTGTATCCCTGATAGACAGACAGGTAGGCAGGAATATTTGTTTGTTTGGCTTGGGGTTTCGGTTTGGTCCATTTGTTGGTGGATTTTGTTTTGTTTTGTTTCATTTTGTTTTTTGTGAAGTGTGGTGACTTGGTGCCTACACGAGCCATGGCAGGAAAAATAAATAAGTAAAGATCTCTGAAACACAAATCTGGGGTGGGCTCTAGCATGTCCCTGGGCACGAACGCACGCACACTTTGTAGACACGCACTCAAGGACACACTGGCTTCTACAATGTTTGGTTTCTGAGTGTGTGTCATACAGAACCTAACAGAATATATAATGAACTCTGGCAGTGACAGCAGAAACAACCTATGAGAAGGCGTCCTTGCAATATTAGTAACTGTAAAAAAGGGCAGGCTAGCCAGGTGAGAGTTATCTTAACCAATCTGATGTAGGCCTCCTTCACATCGCATCTAGGCCTTAACGGTTCCCTTAGGCCATCACATTGTTTTACCTAGACCTTTAACAGCCAGCAGCTTTGCCCTCTGAGCCACCAGTCTACAGAGGACTTCATAGAGAAACCCTGTCTGAAAAACTAGGGGAGGGAGACAAACAGATTAACAGATCTCTCTCTCTCTCTCTCTCTCTCTCTCTCTCTCTCTCTCTCTCTCTCTCTCTCTCTCTCTCTCTCTCTGCGCGTGTGTTTGTGTGTTCAACCGAGGAGGCAATGGCAGATAAATGTTTGCCCTTCCTCTGTAAGCCAGGCCATTCCATTACTGCCTTTCCTTTTTCTTAGTTTGTTTGGTTCATTCCAAGTTAATTGTATCTGTCTCTTTATTTTCCTCTTCATTTCTTTAGTGGAGTCAGGGGTATTTGCACAAAAGCCCTGGAAATCAGTACCTGGATCAGGTCTGCAGCCTGCTCACAGAGTTCTACCCACCTCCACCTCTCAAGTGATGCAATTAAAGACCTGCAGCACCACACCTGGCTTATTTTCACATGTGCATTTACTTTAGTTCCAATGTTCATTCAGGTCTGTTAGAGGGGGGAGGGAAGGAGGGAAGAGAGACAAAGAGTGACAGAGAAACAGTGACAGAGAGGGAGAATTGTAGGTTATTGTTCCATCTCTTCAATTACTGTCTATTGGTCGCCATCGTGACAACCATGCCCTGCAACCCTACCTTGGGTAAGATCAAGCATAATGGCGGCAACCATATAATTCATGCTTAGTCGCACTGAACACTCCGGTCATCACTACCTGTGGAGAATTGTAAGGGGGCTCCTCTGATCTAGAGAGTAGTACCCTTGAATGAAATGAGGATCACAACAAGCATTATTTGTTTTGAAATGTAAGACGTGGAAAGAACTATATGTGTGGATTTACAGAGAGACAGACAGGACAGGACAGGACAGGACAGGACAGGACAGGACAGGACAGGACAGGAGAAAAAAACAAGAACACAAACAAAACTCAAAATGGAAGTCTGATTCCAAATAGTCTCTGTCTGCACTGTCCCTCTAGTGTTTGTGGTCCAGCTTATAAAAGCTTATACATGGGTGGGTGCGGAAAATGCTGCTGGGTGTTCAGTTCAGTCCAAGATTATTGCGGATAACTAGACAACAAATAAAGCAGTTAGACTGACTTCTACAGTGTTTGGTTTCTGAGTGTGTTATCACACAGAAGAGCCTAACAGAATATGTAATGAATTCTGGCAGTAACAGCAGAAACAACCAATGACAAAGTGTCCTTATAATATTAGCAACTGCAACAAAATGTCAGACTAGCCAGGTAACAGTTCCCTAGCCATTAACTCATCTGACATAGGCCTTCTTCACATTGCATCTAGATAAGCCTTCCTATCTTCCTCTCCAGTGCTGAGACCAAAGTGAGATCAAAGTCATGCATCACCATGGGTGCCTTCCTTTTCATTTGTTTCTTTCATCCTAGGAAGTGTGTGTGTGTGTGTGTGTGTGTGTGTGTGTGTGTGTGTGTGTGTGTAGGGGGGAGAAAGGAGAGGGAGAGAGAGAGAGCTTTAGAGAGAGAGAGAGAGAGCTTTAGAGAGAGAGAGAGAGAGAACTTTAAAATCAGCACTCAAGCCTTTTTTCTTCCTATACCTATCCTAATACCCCCAAACCAGCAATAAAACCACCAGCACCAGAGCAGTAGAAGATGAAATCTCTAGTCTGAAAAACTAGAGGGAGATAAACAGATCTCTCTGTCTCTGTCTCTGTCTCTGTCTCTGTCTCTCTCTCTCTCTCTCTTCCTCATAATTTGTTAAAGTGTTCCCTTTGTGCTGTGTGGATTCTACTTTATTAAGCAAGTTTCACATCGTACTAGCTACAAAGAGGAGTCAACAGTCTCTTGGCGGGCAGGCAGTTGTTGCCTGCTTTAAATATTTTTTGGTGTGTTTGTTTGTTGGTTTGTTTCAAAACCCAGGGCCTGTCTTCGTTCAACAGATCCAAACCCAGTTCTCCAAGGGGAAAATGGAGTCAAGTCCAAACTCACTGGCATTTAAGTCATCTGCCATTGACAGTCATATGAGATGGGAATATCGTGCTTTCTCCGATGGAGACTCACCTGGGTATGCATCAACCACATATAAGGGCAGGCCTTGGGTAGAACGGGGTGGTGGATGGGGAGGAAGGATCTGGAAAGAGCTTTGAGATGGGAAACTATGATCAGAATGTTGCACAGAAAACAATATTTGTACTTAAAAAAAAAAAACAGCTCCCAATATCTATCCAAAAAGGAAAGGAAAAAAAAAAAAAAAACCAATAGCAGAACTTTACTAACTGCAAGTGCTCCATGTATCCAACCACCCCACTCCCAGATAGGTAGATGATAGTTTGCACTTCTGTCCCAGTTGGGCTATCGAGGTTAAGAAAAGGGGAACCACCTCTGTGGTTATGTGATCCACCCACGAAATAAAATAAAAGGAGTGGGTAGACATGCCTGGCATCTTAAGATGCTCAATTTCTTTGCAAGCTTCATTTTGTTTTATTCTTTTAAAAGTTTATTTATTTATTTTCATTTATATGAGTACACTAAAGCCCTTTAAATATACACACGGCAGTAGAGTACATGGGATATCCCTTTGCAGAGGGTTGTGAGCCACTATATGGTTTCTGTGGAATGGAACTCGGGACCTCTGGAAGAGCAGAGCAGTGAGTGCTCTTAACCTCGGAGCCATCTCTCCAGCCCTTCACAAGCTTTATTTAAGTAAACATTAAACATGAATCAGAAACGCCAAATCCTGTAGATATGGTCCAGATTCAGCCTTACTTAGAAATCCAGAGTTGGCTGGGTGTTGAGAGTGAGCACATCTGAGGGTGTGCTATCAACTCCATTACACTTTCCAAACAGCTGGGTGTGAGTCTAACTAAGGTTTTCTTCAGTCATTTGCCATGAGCCAGAGCACTGAGAGGACATTGAGGTATCAGACATTCATACTGAAATCATCACTCACTGATTTCAGGCAGAAAACTTGCCCCTCCCCACCCCCCTGTAAAGAGGCACAGCCTGGCTCAGCACTGAAGCAAAGGATGCTAGGGCAGCAGCAGTATTTCCCGGACAGACCTTCAGGGACATGCATATACTCCAGGCCCACCCCACCCCCTCTCAGCTACCTCCAGTCCACCCCTCCCCCTCCCCACATACAGGGAGGAGGCCTTGTGTGTGTGTGTGTGTTGGGGGAGATGGAAATATATCTTCAGTGAGAGTTCGGGTCTCCCAAACAAATAAATAACTAGAAACTTCATTTATTTACTTTATTTCATCGAGCATATCGTGGAAGAGGGAAAATGAACAGGGAAACTAGGCCAACTGGTAGAGCTCCTTTCAGTTTGTTTCAAAAAGGAAGAGCCAAAGAAACAACACTCCCTGGTTTTCGTGAAAGGAACAGAATGGGAAAAGTTGAAACATCTGCTCGCCACTTAATACTTTGGCTTTTAATAAAAGGGCCAACAGATCTACCTCCTATTTGGTAAAAAGGAGAATAAAAAAACCACAAAAACGTTCTGTCAGCCAACTTCCCTTTAAACCTCTGTTAAACAGGAAGACTGTTTTTTTAAACATCATTGTAAATATTTAAATATGTATTTGTGTGTGTGGGTCTGTGTGTGTGTGTGACCGTGTGTGTGTGTGTGTGTGTGTGTGTGTGTGTCTGTGTGTGTCTGTGTGTCTGTCTGTCTGTCTGTCTGTCAGTGTCTTCTGTATGGAGAGGATGTGCTGTAACACTTGGGATGGGGTGTTCTGGGGCCCACGGGTGATGCTGCACACCCCCCCCCCCCCCAGTCAACATCCCCGCAGGTCCTTCCCAGTGGTCCCGTAGCCGGTTTCTGCGCACCGCCACAGTGGAAGTGCGCCCAGTGGAGGCCAGTTGCTAACCCAGGAGGGGGGGGAGGAGGGGCGGTCAACCACCAACCCCAACCCCGGCCCCACCCGCACGCGCCCACCACACCCCGTGCCCGCCGCCTGAGCGCGCGCAGAACCCCCTGTTGGGAGGAGCGGGGACGGCGAAGGCGGGACGCGTGGAGGGAGGAGAAAAACGCATGGGTGGAGGGGTCGGGAGGAACGGGGAGCTGGAAAGATCCGCTGGGATCACCGGCACAGCCGAACACGCGCCGGAGGGTTGAATCCTCCGAGCAGACTGCGAGGACCCCACTCGTTTACCTCATAACGGTTTCACGCCCTCTTGAACTCTCTCTTCAAAGTTCTTTTCAACTTTTCCTTACTGTACTTGTTGGCTATCGGTCTTGTGCCGGTATTTAGCCTTAAATGGAGTTTACCACCCGCTTTGAGCTGCATTCCCAAGCAACCCGACTCCAGGAAGACCCGGGCATGGCGCTACCGGCCTCACACTGTCCACGGGCTGGGCCTCGATCAGAAGGACTTGGGACCCCCACGAGCGGCTCTGGGGAGTGGGTCTTCCATACGCCACATTTGCCGCGCTACGGCACGCGGCGGGGTTTCGGCGCTGGGCTCTTCCCTGTTCACTCGCCACTACTGAGGGAATCCTGGTTAGTTTCTTTTCCTCCGCTGACTAATATGCTTAAATTCAGTGGGTCCCCACAGCTGATCTGAGGTCGCGGTCGAGAGGAGAAAGAGGAAAGGAGGGCGCTGGCGGCCGAGGGCGGACGGATGGAGAGGAGAGCGAGAGGGCGCCAGGGTCCCAGGCCGGGGCCTGCGACCTCTCTACCCCGGCCAGCTCCCACATCCCGGGGGCAAGTCGCATTAGCGCGCGGACGCCACGGCGTCCCGCCGGCTGGCACCCGACCGGTCTGTCCCCGGCAGAGGGAGGAGGGGAGGAGAGGTACTAGAGACCGGCCCCGGCGGGTGCGGTATGCCCCTCCACCCCCATCCGACCCTCGCAGGTCGCTCTCTCTGTGCGCACAGGCCGGTGCACGGCGGCAGCGGATGCACTGAGCCAGTGGGCGGGGCCCGCCTCCCACCAGACCAGAGGCGTGATGACCGACCCCGGCGACAGGGCCTGTCTCGCGCCCAGGCACCCGACCAGCAAACGCCGACTCGTTCCCACTGTTGGGGAGAGCGGGCAAGGATGGGAGCGGGAGCGGCTGAGCGAGCAGGAAGGAGCCAGGAGGAGGGTGGCCGGCGCGTGGCGACACGTCCACCGCTAAGAGTCGTATCGGTATCTGGGGTGTGAGCGAACTCGTATGGGTGCTAACAACGGCACCAGCTCACCCGTCCGCCCCTGCCTCATGGGAAGAGAGGGGCCAAGGCGAGGCAGCTCCACCTCAGGCCAGCCAGCGGGAAACTAAAGGATACATGTGAAATGAAAAAAAAAAAGACAGGGTCGGCAACGGAAAGGCGGGACACACGGGACAAGGGACGCTGCCAACCCAGCACCCAGCGGCGACCGGCCAATGGGCGGGCAAGTCGGGTGCTAGGGCTGGGACCCCACAGGCGCCCAGAGGGGGCTCGCGACACGGCCCCCCGACCGCCGCCTCTGGAAGCGCCGGCGGCCGGAGGGGGCCCGCTGAGTCTGAAGGAGCACCAGGTGGGAGGAGGAACCGGGAAGCCCTCCCACGGACGACCGACGGGCGGTAGGGCGACCCTCCCCCACCCCAGGGTTTTAACAGCGCTGGAACAGGACAGGTAGGTACCCGGAGAGGAGCGGGGCGGGCACGCGAGGCCCAGAAGGCGGGTTGGGTGTGTGAGCCCACCCGCGGCACAGGCACCCCCCGCACACGACAGAGCCACCCCAGCACCGTCAGAGCGGGAGAGCTGTGGTGGAGGGGCGGCGGGTGCCATGAGGAGAGCGAGCGTGTCCCGGCCACAGCCCGGGAAGAGATCATGTACTCCCCCACCCCCTCACCCCCCCCCCCGTGCACACGAGATGAGATTACGGAGCCGGTCCAGAAAGAGGCAAAATGACCTCGGTCCGCCTAGGGCCGTGGCTGGCTGGCGGGCAAGGGAGGAGCAGGCGGAGGCAACAGAGGCAGCAGTGGCAGAGGCGGGCACACGGAGGCGAGGACGGAAGCAGAGGAGGGAGGGAGAGAGAGAGAACAGAGGAGGTCCCTCGACAGACCAGACCCGACCCCCCACCGCACAGCTCCTTAACGACCCCCGCCTTTCCCGAAACGCTCACTTGGCCGACCGTCAGCGGCATGCACAAGAAAGCGACTGGGACCCAGGGACGCGCCTCCTGGTGAGAGGAGGGACTCACACGGGCCTGAGAAAGGACCGGACACCCCCTCGGCCTTCTCCGTTAATGATCCTTTCGCCGGTTCACAGAAACCTCATTACGACTTTTACTTCCTCTAGATAGTCAAGTTCGACGCGCTCCACCAGGGCCGTGGGCCGACCCCGGCGGGGCCGATGCAAGGGCCTCACTAAACCATCCACTGGGTAGTAGCCAAGGGCGGTGTGTACAAAGGACAGGGACTTAATCAGCGCAAGCTTCTGACCCGCACTTACTGGGAATTCCTCGTTCCTGGGGAATAATTGCAATCCCTGATCTCCATCACGAATGAGGTTCAATAGGTTACCCGCGCCACCTGTGTAAGTCAGTGTAGCACGCGTGCAGCCCTGGACATGTAAGGGCATCCCAGACCTGTTATTGCTCCATCATGGGTGGCTGAACGCCACTTGTCCCTCTAAGAAGTTGGGGGACACAGACCGCTCGGGGGGCGCGTAACTAGTTAGCATACCAGCGTCTCGTTCGTTATCAGAATTAACCAGATATATCGCTCCACCAAATAAGAACGGCCATGCACCACCATCCACAGAATCGAGAAAGAGCTATCAATCTGTCAATCCTGTCTGTATCCTGGCCAGGTGAAGTTTCCCATGTTGAGTCAAATTAATCTACAGGCTCCACTCCTGGTGGTGCCCTTCTGTCAATTCCGTTAAGTTTCATCTTTGCAACCATACTCCCCTGGAACCCAAAGACTTTGGTTTCCCGGAAGCTGCTTGACTATCATGGGAATAACGCTGCCACATCGCCAGTCTGCTTCTGTTTAGTTATGTACCCCCATTTATTTTTCTTTTTCTTTCTCTCTTTCTCTTTCTTTTCCTTTCATTGGGGGAGGGGATTTTTTTTAATTCACATTTTAAATATGATTTTCCTGATTTGCCCTCTAGAAACCAGCTACTATTTCCCCTCATGCCTCCTGTTCTATGAGGGCAGTTCCTCACTCACCCACTCACTCCTTCCAACCTGCCCATTCTGACAGTTCCCCACACTGGGGCATGAAGCCTTGACAGGACCAAGGGCATTTGCTCCCATTGGTGCCTGAAAAGGATATCTTCTGCTTCATATGCAGATGGAGCCATAGGCTCATCCTGTGTATTCTTGGGATGGTTGTTTAGTCCATGGAAGATGGAGGGCAGGATGGAGGATGGTGGTTGATATTGTTCTTCTTATGGGGTGGCAAACCCCTTCAACTACTTCAGTTCTTTCTCTAACTCCTCTTTTTGGAACCTAGTTCTCAGATCAATACTTGACTGCAAGCATTCTCTCTCCCTTCTTCCCTCCCTCTCTTCTTCCCTCCCTCCCCACACCGTTCTATGTTTCTATGTTTGTGTGTTTGTCTGTCTCTGTGTGTTTATGTGTCTGTCTGTCTGTCTGTGTGCCTGTCTGTATGTCTTTCTAAGTGAATGTCACTTTTCTTTTTTAGATAAAGTGATGAGATAAGAGTCTTACACAAGCTATGCAAATACGTCCTTTAGGCTGAGGCCAGAGTATTTTTTCCCTCTGTTCTACTATTTATAGACCTAATACTAGGAGCTTCTAGCCTCCATGTAATCCAACCTTCCAAGCTGACTGATTCAATATGGTTTCTCTTGGCATCTTCATGAGTTGTTCTACTTGTACTCACATTAACTTGGACAATGTGTTACAATCTTCTGGATCCTTCTAATTCTCCAGCTTTTTCTGTTTTCCCCAGTGAATAGTTTGTTCTCTCAGAACCTGAATCTGTAAAATCATGTCCAGAAAGCTTCCGTAAACACATGCCACACACCACAACTTCTCTTTCTTGTTCTACTTGTCTCTGTCTTTCTATTATCTATTTTTGTCTCTCTTTCTCTACTCTTGTGTATTCTCTTATTCCTAAGCTGTTCTCATGTGAATTGGGCATATTTTATCTGTGATACATTCTGTCACTTTTTCTTTGAATTACTACTTTATCTGGCCCTCAATTATATGACACTTTCAAACATGGCTACTTCCTTATATGAACTAACCTTACAATAGTCCAATCATTTTGCTAATATTTATCTACCTAGTTCTTACCTGGACCTATTGGTTGTAAAGAATTAACCTTTCAGGATGCCTATATTTATGGCAGAATCTTTCTGACCTTTCATATATGATGTCCTGTGTCTCAAAGATGAGGGTACTAGAATAAAATTATTCTACACATTTACTAGAACGTTGGAAGATTCAACTTAAGTCTTATTTTATGATCCCATTAGCAGCCATCAGTCCAAAACACAAAATCACTAAAACAAATCCTAGTTGCATCAGGTAGGGTGGGAAGATATCCCAGTGATTACACAGGCATGAAATGTTAGAGAGACATGGGAAGAAGATTGCTTATTCGTCTATATTTATGGATTGCTCAGCCTGTGTTTTTATAAAAGCTAGAACAATAAACCCAGGAGTGGGACAATCTACAGGGAGCTAGGCCCTCCAACAAAATTATTGATCAAGAAAGTGCCCACAGGCTTTTTCATTGGACAATCTTATGAAGAATTTTTTTCTTAGTTAAGATTTCTTCTTCCGGGATTGGGGATTTAGCTCAGTGGTAGACTGCTTGCCTAGTAAGCGCAAGGCCCTGGGTTCCTTCCCCAGCTCCGGAAAAAAAGAAAAAAGAAAAAGAAAAAAAAAAAGATTTCTTCTTCCTCTTCCAAGTTATCTCTAGTTTTATATCACATTGATAAAAAAACTTTCCTATATAGTTTGTAGGTGAGAGTTTGTGGGTGTATATCTCTAAGCATGTGTATTGAAGTGATATTAAAAATTTTACAAAAAAAAATGGCTAATAATAACCTGTGTGTGTGTTTCTTTAATTCCGCAGGGTTTCGCCCGATTCTCGGTACCGTCTCGGTGCGGGCATGGGGCACCGACAGTGCATGTCAGTGAAATTATGTGTGTATATGTGTTTCTGCATGCCCACAGATATTATATGTATCATACTAGGGTATTAAAGAGGACAATGACTTAATCTAAAGAAATGCTTTAGATTATAGCGTACATCAGCAAGAAAACATTCCTTTTTTTGGCATGGGGTAGCAATTGGGCTTGCAACAATAAATTATGAAATATACTAGGAAGAGTGAAATAGCTCAGTAGCTAAAGATATTTGTTGCCAAGGCTGTTAACCTTGGTTTGTTCCTTGGGACATACACAATGGAAGGAGGAAATGGATGCCATAAATTGTACTCCGTCATCCACATGTGTGCTATCACATGCAGAAACAAGCAAATACTCAACTAAAAGAATCAGAAAATTAGAATTCTATAAATATAGGACTTAAAATATATGCATAAATTAAAGTAAGGAAATAGATTGACATGAGATATGGTAAGAATTCTGTAAAGCTGATACATACCCAGACTTAGAGAAAGTATCTCTATACATATGTGTGTTCCGTTTCTCCAGTTTCTGGAGGAAGAAAAAAATTACATACATGGAATTTCTGCCTAGTATTACAGAGCAACAGAACATAATATTGAGAATTTAAAAAAGAATACATATATAGTTCATATGAAGGCAACTTGGTCTTGCAGAGATAAGCTAAACAACTCCTGGATACTATAAGTTCAGACTCATGAACATGTATTACTCAGATTGGTGAATCAAAAAACTTAAATATGGGACATGTAGATTCCAGAGACTTTTCCACAGTGGAATTGTGTAACCAGTGTGACCAGACAATAGCACTTGCATTTGTATTACTTAGATTTATACGGACTTTTCCTTCCATGGTGGAGGAATAGGCATCTACACTGAAATGTACTATATGTAACTAGAGAAATAAAACAAAATGTTCTCCTTTATAACCAAATCAGGAATACTATTAGGAGATTCCAGGTTTCTTAGTCACATCGTGAAATAGAATCAAGTGACCTTGTTCAAATATGACTTTCTTCATTCTTTCTGAGATATGAGGTAGAGGATGAAAGAAAATACCCCAACAACCTGGGTTTAGGGTAATATATTAGTTTAAAATCTCAAGTGTACGGAGTTCAAGGGGATCTGACATCCATCAGGAGTCATGGAGCACTTCCACTGGACTCTCCACAGTGGTTGCCTGTGCAGGATTTAGTTGCTGAATCAGCACTCATTTTTCAAATTTATAAGACATCAAAATGTAGACAAGAGGGATCATCCTCATATTCATTTACAAAGCACCCCCACAAGTTTTCTATTGTCTTACTTGGAAAGGATAAATTTAAAAGAGTAAAACAATATTATTATACTCAAGGAAAAAGCTCGAGTCAAAGAAACAAAACAACAATTAAAGGCAAAAGTCTATGTTTTTCAATACAGTGACTATAAGGAAAAGAAGTACACTTTAAGCAGAAATTGTTGTTATCTTCTTCAAATTTATGGAGCATGGATGTTATAAAATGAATGATAAGATAGAAAAACAATGTAGGCTGAGAAGCTAATTGAGAGAGGAGCAGAAATTAAAATCAAAACAGCTCAGAGCATCAAAGAAACCTGTGGTAATACCAAATCTACAGCAACACAATTGTAAGCAATACCCATTATGGAAAAGTAAAAGACAATTCAAAAGGAACATTAATGTATATGATGGACACTTGTGTCAACTTGGATTTAGATTCCTCTAAATCTGGAGGGGTTTGTCTCCTATTGAGAAGGCAAAATGTTGTTCCCCTTCAGAAATTTGAAGAAGATTGAATAATTTTACCCTCTTCGTCCTAGTAAAAAAAATAAGGCCAGAAAATAATTTAAATTGTAAACGTGTGTGTGGGGTGTGTGTGTGTCTTTATTAAATTATGTGTGAGTATTTGCATGCATAGGGTTGCCTGTGGAGGCTAGAAAAGGAAGGGTATTGGGTCCCTGAAACTGAAATTACCAGTGATTATGAGTCATCTAGTTCTTTGAATCTAACATGGGTCTTCTTCAAAAGTAGTACATGTTCTTAACTTCTCCGTCATCTCTCCAGTCTCCTGTAAAAATAAGTTTAAAAAAAATGATTTCTTTTGCCTAAAGACAAGGAGGCTGAATGAATATAATGATTCTGAGGTTATTTTTAAAGATGAAATTCATTATATTAGACAATGGGCATAATATATCTAAAACTTAGAAAAGATAAAGTGCAAACAATAAGGAACAGTGTGCTGTATGAGAGATGTTGCAGGGAAAATATTTGTCATGAAACTTTCTAAAGAGGCTTGAGTCTGCTTATAAGGTCGCAGTAATTTGTGTGTACATGTTTGTGTGGGGGTACATGTGTCTGCAGGTGCATGTCCACAGGTGGGAATAAGGAGGTCAAAGGTCAATACTGGGTATCATTCTCAGTCACTCTCTACTGTATTGATTTTGTGACATGGTCTCAAGCTGACCATGGAATTACCAATTTAGCTAGACTGGGGCTCTGTCAAGCAACAGGGTTTCTTTCTTCTCCATTTCACAGGCACCAGGATGATTAGCTTGGAGCACAGTCCCATGACTTTTTACATGTTCTCTGGAGACTGCACTCAGATCCTCATGCATGTATCAGAAATAATTTAGCAGAGGTGCTACCTCTTTCTGGCAGTGGCCATGTAGCTGCTGCAAGGAATAACATATGAGTGATTCAGTGACAGGATTCTAATGTGGCAAGTCCATTTAAACCACTTCTCAGTTGACAAGGGAAATTTGGTGGCCTTTATATTTAGTACCAAGTTTGCATGCCCTACAAGCTCTCCTTTCCTTCATTGTACTGCATATAGTCATTATAAAAATTGTATCACTTCATCAGTCATGGACAAGGCCATCTGGGGTCACACAGGCTATGTCACTGTGGATGATTCTACATCTTTCTCAAAACTCTTTCAAGGGATAAAATGTTCTTCACCTCTTTTTGTATCTATCAATCCTCCAGATGTTACCAAAAATCCTGGGAATTTGAGACTTATAATCATATCTTTAGAGAAGTACCCAGTCACACTGAGCAAGTCTGTGTCAGTTGTGGAGAGAGGTATGTCCTGCTTACATAACTATATGTAAGAAGCTATATCTGATCAATGGAGACATGGGAAATGTAGAGATTATGTTGGATTGATAGAGACTTGAAAATGGCTCTTAGAATGGTTACATCTCACAAAGATCTATATATTAGAAAGATGTCTAGAAGATCTGCTTTGTAAAATGAACTTGTCTGTCTGCAATTAAAAGGGAATTATGATGGGAGATAATGACTAGAGATAGTTTCCCAACAAATGTTTAATTCGGCCTCTCACCATGCATAACTATGTAACCATGTTTGCTACCAGACTGGTTATGTCTTCCTGTTTACATGGCTGGCCAGACATCTCTTTTGTCTTGCTGAAATTGTGCTTTTTAATGCAAAATAAGTTTAGGTGGTGATTGATCCAAGGAATGGGAGAAGGAGGAGGAGGAACTATCGGGGACTTTGTGTAAAGATAGAGCTTTTGAAATGTGGATATTATGGTTTTTTTTAATAATGTAAGCAATGATATCACTGCTTGGGTAAGCACATTTGTCATTGTATAAATATAGAAGGCTCAAGTTATTTGTGGCCACTTGCCTGAAAATCAAAGGTGGTCAGTGTCTTCACTTTTATTAACTCCCTTTCTCCATTTCAGGACCTAAACATTATAGCTAGAACTGGCATTGGCATCTTCTTGGTTCCTAAATTTTAATTTTTTAAAAATTTTATTAGATATATTTCTTTACTTCCATTTCAAACATTATTCCCCTTCCCAATTTCCTGTATATAAGCCCCCATTTCCTCCCCTCCCCCTCCCCCACACAGGTATTCCCCCTAAACATCCACTTTATCCCCCCCCATATTCCCCTGCATTGGTGGTCCAACCTTGGCAAGACCAGGGGCATCCCCTAACCCTGGTGCCCCAACAAGTCTGTTCTCTGCTATATATGCAGTTGGAGCCCTGAATTATTCCATGTATAGTCTTTCGGAACTTTTTTAGGCCCTGGAAGCTCTGTTTGGTTGGCATTGTTGTTTTGATGGGGTTGCATGCTCCTTCAACTCTTTCAATATTTCGTCTAATTCCCTCCAAGGCTCTTGCTCTCAGATCAGTGGTTTGCTGCTAGCATTGACTTCTGTATTGGACATGATCTGGATGTGTCTCTCAGGAGAGATCTATATCTGGTTCCTTTCAAGATGCATTTTATAACTTCATCAATCTTATCTAGTATACATACATATACATATACATACACATACACACACACACACACACACACACACACACACACACACACACACATATATATATATATACCTTTTAAGAAGGAGTGGGAGCATCCATTGCATCTTGGGTAATTCGAGCTTTTTGGCTAATATCCACTTATAAATGAGTGCATACCAAGTGTGCTTTCCTGTGATTGAGTAACCTCACTCAGGATGATATTTTCTAGTTCATTCCATTTGCCTATGAATTTCATGACCTCATTGTTTTTGATAGCTGAGTAGTACTCCACTGTGTAGATGTACCACTTTTTGGTATCCATTCCCCTGTTGAAGGGCATATGGGTTCATTCCAGCTTCTGGCTATTATAAATAAGGCTGATGTGAACAGACTGGAGCATGAGTCTTTGTTGTATGTTGGAGCATCTTTTGGGTATATGCCCAAAAGAGGTATACTGGGTTCTCAGGTAGTGCAATCTCCAACTCCAGACTGATTTCCAAAGTGGTTGCACCAGTTTGCAAACCCACCAACAATGGAAGAGTGTTCCTCTTTCTCCACATCCTCCTCAGCATCTGCTGTCAACTGAGTTTTTTATTTTAGCTTTTCTGAATGGTGTGAGGTAGAATTTCAGGGTTGTTTTGATTTGCATTTCCCTGATGACTAAGGATGTTGAACATTTCTTTAGCTGTTTTTGGCCATTCGATAATCTTCAGCTGAGAATGATTTGTTTAGCTCTGTACCCCATTTTTAATAGGGTTATTTCACTCTCTGGATTCTAACTTCTTGAGTTCTTTGTATGTTTTAGATATTAACCCTGTATCAGATGTAGGATTGGTAAAGATCTTTTCCCAATCTGTTGGTTGCCATTTCATCCTATTGACAGTGTCTTTTGCTTTACAAAAGCTTTGCAGCTTTATGAGGTCCCATTTGTCAATTCTTGATATTAGAGCATGAGCCATTGGCGTTTTGTTCAGGAAATTTTGCCCAATGCCCATGTGTTCGAGACACTTCCCCATTTTTTCTTCTCTTAGTGTGAGTGTATCTGGTTTGATATGGAGGGCCTTGATCCACTTGGACTTAAGCTTTGTACATGGTAATAAGAATGGATCAATTTGCATTCTTCTACATGCTGACCTCCAATTGTACCAGCACCATTTGTTGAAAATGTTATCTTTCTGCCATTGGATGGTTTTAGCTCCTTTGTCAAAGATCAAGTGACTATAGGTGTGTGGGTTTATTTCTGGGTCTTCAATTCTATTCCACTGATCTATCTGTCTGTCTCTGTACCAATCCCATACAGTTTTTATGATGATTCCTTTGTAATAGTGCTTGAAGTCAGGGACGGTGATTCTCACAGAAGTTCTTTTAATATTGAGTATAGTTTTCGCTATCCTGGGTTTTGCAAATTGCTCTTTTTATCTCTATAAAGAATTGAGTAGGGATATTGATGGAGATTGTATTGAATCTATAGATTGCTTTTGGCAAAATGGCCATCTTTACTATATTAATCCTGCCAATCCATGAGCATGGAAGATCTTTCCATCTTCTCAGTTCTTCCTCAAATTTCTCTTAAGAGACTTGAAGTTCTTGTCATACAGATCTTTCGTTTGCTTGGTTAAAGTCACACCAAGATATTTTATATTACTTGGGAATATTGTGAAGGGTGTCATTTCCTTAATTTTTTTCTCAGCCTGTTTATCCTTTGAGTAGAAGAAGGCTACTGAATTGTTTGAGTTAATTTTATACCCCGGCACTTTGCTGAAGTTGTTTATCAGGTTAAGTAGTTCTCTGCTGGAACTTTTGGGGGTCAATTAACTATACTATCATATCATCTGCAAATAGTGATAATTTGATTTCTTCCTTTCAAATTTGTATCCCTTTGACCTCTTTTCACTCTCTAATTGCTCTGGCTATGACTTCGACTATTAGATTGAATAAGTAGGGAAAGAGTGGGCAGTCTTGTTTACTTCCTGATTTTAGTTGGGTTGCTTCAATTTTCTCTCCATTTAGTTTGATGTTAGCTACTGGTTTGCTGTATATTGCTTTTACTATGTACAGATATAGGCCTTGAATTCCTGATTTTTCCAGGACTTTTATCATGAAGGGGTGTTGAACTTTGTCAAATGCTTTTTCAGCATCTAATCAAATGACCATGTCATTCTTATCTTTGGGTTAGTTTATATATTGGATTTCATTGATGGGTTTTCATATATTAAACAATCCCTGCATCCCTGGAATGAAGCCTACTTGATTATGATGGATGATCATTTCAATGTGTTCTTGGATTCCGTTTGTAAGACATTTGTGAGTATTTTTACATCAATAATAATAAGGGAAATTGGTCTGAACTTCTTTTTCTTTGTTGGGTCTTTGTGCGGTTTCAGTATAAGATTAATTGTATAATCTTATTATACAATTATTAATTCATAGACGGAATTTAGATGTGTTCCATCTGTTCCAATTCTGTAGAATAGTTTGAACAGCATTAGTATGAGGTCTTCTGTGAAGGTCTGGTAGAATTCAGACCTGAATCCATCTGGACCTGGGCTCTTTTTGGTTGGGAGACTCTTAATAATAATAAATGCTTCTATTTCTTTAGGAGTTATGCGGGTATTTAGATGGTTTATTTGTTCCTGATGTAGCTTTGGTACATGATATCTGTCTAGAATATTGCCCATTTCCTCCAGATTTTCCAGTTTTGTTGAATATACGCTTTTGTAGTAGGATCTAATTTTTTTTTTAATTTCTTCAGATGCTGCTGGTATGCCTCCCTATTCGTTTCTGATTTTGTTAATTTGGATACACTCTCTGTGACCTCTGGTTAGTTTAGGGTTTATCTATCATGTTGATTTTCATAAAGAACCAGCTACTGGTTTTGCTGATTCTTTGTATACTCATTTTTGTTTGTACTTGGTTGATTTCAGCTCTGAATTTGATTATTTCCTGCCTTCTACTCCTCTTGGGTTTATTTATTTCTTTTTGTTCTAGAGCTTTTAGGTGTGCTGTCAACAGTGGCCCTTAGAATTGGGGGTGATTTGGAGGTGGGGTTCTGTGTTTCCTTGGGTATTCCATTGTCTTTATAGGTGATGGCTTCTGTCCTAATGTGATCTTTATCTGGTTGGCTGTTTTAAGAACTAGCTCTAAGGAGAGATCTCCTTAGTTGGATGGGGGGAGGTGGAGTAAGGGGAGAGGCAAGTGGAAGCTCCTTTGTTTTTTTTAATGGAGTCCTGCACTGGGGGGAGACTGAGGAGCAGACAGTCGGCTTAGTGTCTCCTTTGAAGCCTTGGGGGTTTTTTGCATCAGCTCTGCCACAGGGCACATCCCCTAGGTGATACAGGACTTAGAAGTTTGACCACACTTACCCCACACTGCCACAGGGTGGGTGTTGGGCTGTGGAAAGCTGCAACAACACTGCCAGCAGCGTGGGGGGGGGCAGGAACTGAGGAATTTTTTTTTAATGTTGTGTTTTTGTGTGTGTCAGTGAACTGTCACAGAAAAGAGGAGAAACGGTTTGTCCAATGGGAACATTCCCTCGGCATATCAGCTTTGGGGGATTCCACAGAAGTCCAAAACGTTAAGCCTTTCTGCAGATTAAAGAACTAGGTGCCCTGTAGCTTTAAGTGTCTGCTGCGTTACCAGGTTAGATAGGGAGTCTGCCAAAACCGATTGCAGGCTGTTTTGCAGGCTGTCTGGATTTAGACAGGGGCTAGAGGGACCTTCAGCCAACCCCAGAGAGTAGCTCTGGCCAGGAGCCTTCAGGTGCCCCTTCAGCTTGACCTAAGCTTGAGATGGTGCTGACTGAAAACTCAGCAGGAAAAGATAGGTTGTTAGTCTCCAGAGTTGGGGGAGGTGACTCACCTTCCCGCACTGCAGTTTTGTTGATCATTGTTCGAGCACTACATTTTAGGGCTCTGGTGCCCGAGTGCTCTCCACAGTGATCTCTGACCAGGCTGGCTAGTTGTGTGGGTACAGGTAAAGGGAGAAAGATCTCAGGCAGGGAGGGGGACCATTTATTTGCCACCCCAACTGCCGGTCCTTCTCCTTACCCTGACTGCCTGCCACTTTGGTTACCTGGGCTGGGCTGAACCAGCAGGGGACTGACTAGCCAGTGAGGAGTGCAAGGGAGATTCTGGAAGTGATGATTTCCGGAGAGCAGATCTCATGTCCAAGTGGCAGAGTAACAGCTCTTATAACAAGCTCGTAGACGATAATTCCTGCACGCCTTTCATTGTGCTTAATTAAATAGTTTTGTGAATGGGTCAGTGTCTGACAGAAGGTACTTCCTATTGGTTTGTCCTGAGAGCTTGGGAAGACCTCCTCATATACTTATTTGTAGGTGTGATCCTTCTTCTACCTCTGATCTGTCTTGAGCCTACATGACCTGTGGTCAAGGGGCTTGCAGCATTGCCCTACATGACTGGTCTGTCTCAAATCTCTGTAAAGGGGTCTTTGGGGGGAACTGATATCCTGGGAAATTGGGAAGGCACCGGCAGTCCCCTTTAAGTGTCCTGGGGTTTCAACCTATCTCCAGCAGGAATCAGGGTACCTTTCACTGCCTGCCCCTCTAGTGAATTACATTGATGGATTTCCATATATTGAACCATCTCTGCATCCTTGGGATGAAATCTACTTCATAATGAAGGACTGTCATTTTGATGGTTGCTTGGATTTGGTTTGTAAGAATTTTATTGAGTGTATTTGCTTTGATATTCATAAGGGAAATTGCTCTGAAGTTCTCTTTCTTTCTTGTTTTTTTTGTGTGGTTTAGGTATAAGCATTGTTGGTATCAAGTGTTGCCTTTAGCAGTAACACCATACATTCCCAGAAGACGTTTTGGCTCAAGTCTCACCTCCACCTGGGCATCTTTACCTCACAGTACAAATAAAAGCAGACTCCCTCCACCCTCACTCTCTTTTCTGTTCTTTCTCTGGCCCCTTCCCTTTGTATTTAATAAGGGAATTATTAAATCTCACCACATGGAACCGTGTTGGTATTGGTTTGGTGTGCTCTTTCTGGACGGGCGCAGCCAATATTGAATAGCAACAAGCATAATTATGGTTTCATGGAAGGTATTGGCTAGTGTTCCTTCTTTTTCTATTTTGTGGAATAGTTTGCACCATATTGGTATGACATCTTCTATGAAGGTCTGATAGAATTCTGCACTAAACACATCTGGTCCTGGGCTTTATTTGGCTGGGAGACTTTTAATAACTGCTTCTATTTCTTTAGTAGTTATGGGACTGTTTAGATGCTTTGTGTGATCCTGACTTAACTTTGGTACCTGGTATCTGTCTAGAAAATTATCCATTCAATACATATTTTCCTGTATTGTGGAATATAAGCTTTTGTAGTAGGATCTGATTATTTTCTGAATTTCCTCAGATTCTCTTGTTATGTCTTACTTTTCAATTCTGATTTGTTAATTTGGATACCCTGTGCCCTCTGGTTAGCCAGGCTAAGGGTTTATTATCTATCTTGTTCATTTTCTCAAAAAACCTGCTCCCACTTTTGTTGATTCTTTGTATATTCCTTTTTTATTTCTACTTGGTTGATTTCAGCCCTGAGTTTAATAGAATTTCCTGCCTTCTACTCTTCTTGGGTGCATTTGCTTCTTTTAGTTCTAGAGGTTTTAGGTGTTCTGTCAAGGTGCTAATGTATGCTCTCTCCAATTTCTTTTTGAGCTGTGAGTTTTCCTCTTAGCACTGCTTTCATGGTGTTCCATAAGTTTGGGTACGTTGTACCTTTATTTTCATTAAATCCTAAAAAGTCTTTAATTTATTTCTTCCATGAGCAAGTTATCATTGAGTAGAGTGTTATTCAGCTTCCAGGTATATGTGAGCTTTTTCTCACTATTGTTGTTATTGAAAACAAGCCTTAGTCCATGGTAATCTGATAGGATGCATGCAATTATTTCAATATTATATCTGTTGAGGTCTGTTTTGTGATCAATTATATGGTCAGTTCTGGAGAAGGTACCATGTGGTTTTAAGAAGAAGGTATATTCTTTTGTTTTAGGATGAAATGTTCTATTAATATCTGTTAAGTCCATTTGGTTCATAACTGAGGTTAGTTTCTCTATGTCTCTGTTTAATTTCTATGAGCTGTCCATTGATGAGAGTGGGGTGTTGAAATCTCCCACTGTTATTGTGTGACATGCAATATATGCTTTGAGCTTTAGTAAGGTTTCTTTTATGAATACAAGTGCCCTTGCATTTGGAGCATAGATATTCAGGACTCAAAGTTTATCTTGTTGGACTTTTCCTTCGATGAATATGAAGTGTCCTTCCTTATCTTTTCTGAAAACTTTTAGTTGAAAGTTGATTTTATTTGATATTAGAATGGCTAGTCCAGATTTTTTCTTTGGACCATTTGCTTGGGAAATTATTTTCCAGCAATTTACTCTGAGGTAATGTCTGTCATTGTCACTTACGTGGGTTTCCTGTTTGCAGCAAATACTGAGTCCTCTTTAAGTATCCACTCTGTTTGTCCATGTCATTTTATTAGAGAAGTGAGTCCATTGATATTAAGAGATATTAAAGAATAGGATTGTTGTTTCCTGTTATTTTTTTGTTGTTAGAGATGGAATTATATTTGTGTATTTCTCTTCCTTTGGCTTTGTTGCAAGAAGACTACTTTTGTGCTTTTTCTAGGGTTAGATTTCCTCCTTGTGTTTGAGTTTTCGATCTATTATTCTTTGTAGGACATAAATACCTATCTTAAAGGAATACAGCACAACACAGGTAAGGAATAGTAGCCTTTGAAAAGGAAACACAGAAATCTCCTGAAGAACTACAGGAAAGCACAAACTAACAGGTAAAGGAATTGAACAAAGTTATCCAGGAATTAAAAATGGAAATAGAGACAATAAAGAAAGCACAAAGAGTGACAACCCTGGAGATGGAAAAAGAAGGAAGGAGATCAGGAGTCGGAAACACAAGTATTTTCAATCAGAAATCAAGAGAGAGAGGAGAGAATCTCATCGGCAGAAGATAACAGAAAACACTGACACAACCATCAAAGATAATGTAAAACGCAAAAAGCTCCTAACCCAAAACATTGAGGAAATCCAAGACACAATGTAAAGATCAACCCTAAGGATAGTAGGTATAGAAGAGAGCTAAGATTTCCAAAATAAATGTCCAGTAAATATCTTCAACAAAATTATAGAAGGAAACTTCCCTAAAGAAAATAAAGTCATGCCCATAAACATACAAGAGGTTTACAGAACTCCAAATAGATTGACCAGAAAGGAAATCTGTGCCATCACATAATAGTAAAAAAAACACCAAATGCACAAAACAAAGAAAGAATATTAAAAGCAGTAAGGGAAAATATCAAGTAACACATAAAGGCAGACCTATCAGAATTACACCAGACTTCTCACCAGAGACTATTAAAGCCAGAAGATCCTTGGCAGATGTCATACAGACCCTAAGAGAACACAAATCCAGGTTACTCTATCCAGCAAAACTGTCAATTAACAACGATGGAGAAACCAATATACTCCATGACAAAACCAAATATACAAAGAACCTATGACACACAGTGTATCTAACTGTGTGTCAGACAGATATCTATATACACATGTAAATAAATTACATATTTACTAAATTACTCAAAAACATTTTACAAGGGCTGGAGAGATGGCTCAGCGGTTAAGAGCACCCGACTGCTCTTCCAGAGGTCATAGGTTCAATTCCCAGCAACCACATGGTGGCTCACAACCATCTGTAAAGATATCCGATGCCTTCTTCTGGTGTATCTGAAGACAGATACAGTGTACTTATATATAATAAATAAATAAATCTTTAAAAAAACATTTTACAATATTCAAGTAGACATATGTACACACATGCCTACATATATACACATATACAGGTGTGGCTGTTATATACCCATGGGTTAGGTGTCTTTTTTGCACATCTGTCTTTATTAATGTATGTGGTCTGTATGTGTGTGTATGTGTGTGTGTGTGTGTGTGTGTGTGTGGCATGTGTGTGATGTGTATATATTTATGGGTAAATGCACACCCTTTTGTGGAAACACATGTGAAAGTCAGAGGAAAAGGTCATGTGTAGGTTCTCACTCCTTACCTTGTCCTGGGCAGGCTCTATTGCTACTACCACTGAGTAGTCAAGGCTACCTTGATCAGAAGCATACAAGACTTATCTTCTTTTCTCTTTCCACCTTACCATATGACCTGTGGTATACAATCAACCATGCCCATGCTTATTTCATATGGATTAGTCTTTGATATGGTGGGTGTTTGCGGCAAGGTCTTTTCCTTACTGAATAAAGGTTTCAGGGCACCAATCACTGGACATATACTTCCAGGTTAGACTTCCAGGTTGGAGGGAGAAAGAGAGGAGGAGAATAGGGGCTTGTGGATTGTTGGATTGTGGGAGAACTTGGGGTAGGTGATAGAATGAACTAGAGCCTCCCACTTAGATTTCCGATCAGTCAGGATCAGCCACTGAGGGATTTCATTTACTATGGCTTACTAGTAAGGATGTTAGTAGTTGTACCCAGTGATTGAATTAACTGTTGATTCTAAACTGAGTTTGTGTGGTGTTTGCCTTCACACAGCTTCTCAACTGATTTCCAGAGATAGGTACAGCCCCACTCCCACCCCCACCCCCAGGCAGCCGATAAATTTGGATGCTCGAATCTGAGGTTTGTCATGGTAGTAACTTTCTAAAGAGACTTAGCAAATTGGTTGAAGAGGTTTCTAGTGCTACAGGCCAGAAAGTCTGTCAAGATGAGAACAGCCCACCAGGGCCAAATGACCCATTGGTGCCATGTGACCTGCTGGTACATGGGGTAATATGGGATGGTGCCCTCTTCGGTATTTCATGCTGCAGGAGTTCAAATTCAGTTTGAACCAAAATGAGTACTTTGGTATTAAAGCCTAAGTTTTAACCAATAACAATATTCCAGCACTGACATTATATTTCTTAGCATAAAGCATCCTATGGAATCTGTATGGTTCAGAATGAGTTCTCTGTATTTGATCTTTTCACAAGATTCAACCCAACTCCCAGCTCCTTTGGAGGTCACCAACTATACTATAGGCTGTTCTCCTAAGGCACCAAACCTGGGCATAAAATGTAAAATGTTATCTGGTTGATTGAACTCCCATGAATCCATTTCCTTTCACTTTCCTCTTTGTTCAGCCACTGATGGCTTTTGGTTGTCTTTTTAAGTAGCCATACACATACCACCTTTTACATTGTCTTTTACAGAGAGGCTCTATGGCTCACGTCTGGACAAACCACACCAGGCCAACAAGGCTCCACATGGAGAGGTTTATTGGAATTGGTAGAGACAAAGGCCAAGGGGTGAAGAGAGGTAGGAGAGAAAGAGAGGAGAAAAAGGGAAGAGAGGAGAGAGAAGAGGAAGAGGGCAGAAAGGATCTGCCTCTTATGTGAAATGTGGTGTAACTGTAACATGAAATGTATGCTGGAAATGGATGACCGTTGCCTTGACAACAGATGCTCAGGTGACAAGATGACATCATTGCTGGAGGCAAAAGCAGTTCCTGATACCAACATTTGGAAATTTAGGT
This sequence comes from Rattus norvegicus, assembly GCF_021556685.1. Lineage (NCBI taxonomy): Eukaryota > Metazoa > Chordata > Mammalia > Rodentia > Muridae > Rattus > Rattus norvegicus. The sequence continues at coordinate 4,795,983 of NC_141545.1, forward strand.
CACCAACTGGGACCCTCCTTTGTACCTGTAGCATACCTGTCAAAAAAAACTAGATGTAACCATGCAGGGATGGCACCTTGTGTTTGTACCTTAGCAGCTGCTGAACTCCTTATTCAAGAATAAGAAAAACTAACATTTGGGTTGCCTATAATGGTCTTCTCCTCTTATAACACGTCACAGCTCCTACCTTTCAAAGGTTTACAGAATCTACCTCCCTCCAAGGTTCTTTTCCTTCAGGTAGCACTAATAGAAGACTCCACACTAACCTTTCAATCACACCTGCCTTTCCAATCTTCTTTCTCCACCAAATACTAACCACTCCTTATCTCACGCCTGCATTAAAACCTTAGAAGAATTATTACCTCACCCTTCACACATACAGGAGGGCAATTTGCCTAAGACCATCTATACCTGGTATAGAGATGGAAGCTCCTTTCTACATGAAGGAGCCATAAGAGCCAGCTGCCCCATAGTGTCAGACACTGAGGCACAGGCCCTTCCTGCTCATACCACCAATCAACAGGCTGAAGTAGTAGTCTTTACTCATGCCTTTAAACTGGCACAGGGACAATCCCTCAACATCTACACAGATTCTAAACATGCTTTCCGTATCATCCTGACCCTGCCACTAACTGGAAGGAGCATGGGGTACTTATGACTAAAGGAGGGTCAGTAACTAATGCAAACCAAATTATGGCCATGCTAGAGCCTCCCATCTCCACACAGCTATAGGGTTTGTTTACTGCAGTTCCCACCTGACGAATGACTCTATTGTCTCCAAGGGAAAGACGGAGCTGAAGAGGCAGCCAGAGCTGAGGCCCTTAGGGGCCTACACATGTCTCACCCTCCCCAGGACATTCTTACACTGCAACCCACATCCCCACTCTCACTCCCTAACACTCATCAAACTCTGTCCTATCTTCGCCACAGCTTTCATCCTAACAGCACGGCATTGTCTTATTTTGTTAAAAATCCACCTGAAGCCTACTCCTAAGGACTTAAGTTTCTTAAAATCCATCACTGCCTCTTCCAAAGTCTGTCAAGTGTCAGACTTCAACCTCTGGTATTGTAGCACCCCTTTTTCTACCCATCAGGCCAGAGGTTCCCTTCCTGGAGCTGACTGGCCACTTGTCTTTACCCACATGCCAAATGTGCTAAGTACCTCCTAGTTTTGATTGACACATTCTCGGGGTGGGTGGAGGCATATCCCACAACTAACAAAAGGGTTCAGACAGTTTCTGAGCCCCTCTTCCAAGAGATCATCCCCAATTTAGTGTCTCAGCCTCCCTCCAGTGAGACAATGGTCCCTAATTTACTTCCCAAATTTCTCAAATTCTGTCTAAGGCCCTAGATGTCACCTGGCATTTTCATATTCCATACCACCCTCAATCTTCAGGTAAGGTAGAAAGAACCAACTGCTCCCTAAAATCCACTTTTGTCAAACTGTCACAGGAACTTTGATTGGGCAAAACTCCTACCTCTGGCTCATTTTAGGCTACAAGCTCTCCCCAAGTGACCTCTTTGTCTCACCTTTCAAACTCATGTACGGATGTCAGTACTAACTCCTGGTCTTTCAACTAAATGTGCTCCCCTCCTAGACCATTCACTTACCCCATTACTTTGTCACCCCCTTTCTCTCCTATGGAACTTTACTGACCACCACTGACTAAGGCCACACGCTGTCTCCTGTCCACTACCTATCAACATTGAGACCAAGTTCTTCTGTCCCCTCCAGATCAGCAGCTCTTAGCTGTCTCTCCTAAATGGTAGGGCCCTTCATGGACTCTGCTCTCTTAAGCTCCACAAGATGTTGAGACCACCCACCTTGTCCCCAATCCCAGAAGAATGAGACTCCACTCTAGCATCTGCGCTCCACTCCACTGGATTAGACCTGGGCTTCTCCTCTGATCGTTTCCATCCATGGTATCACTTACATCTAGAGATTCGTGGTTCAAGGAATCCCCACTGATAACAAACAGACTTTCCCAATAGGATCAGGAAACCGCTCCATGCTGGAGCCAATCCGAATTGCTGTCATCCCTATATCTGTCATTCCTCCTGCATACTATGTTCTCTTTGTCTGCTTCCTCTTTGACCAGACAAAAGATGATTGCAAAAAATGGCCAGACAAATATGGGGGCGGCCCATATTGGTCGTTCCAGATACATATGTTAGGATCAAGGACCAATCACTTCTGTCAGCAATGCCAGACCCTGTTCTTCTGTATACAAGACCCATGGAATGCCAGGTAGAAAACAGTTGTTGGTAAGCTCTAATGTAAAAACAAAGCAGGGCCTCCAGTGAGTACTATCCACATCCAGAGAAATTTGTCCAATTTCCCAAACTCTAGATATCGAAAAAATAGGAGAAATAATCAAACACTCCTCCAAGGTCCTTACGTCCTTGACATCCTCCCTCACAAATGGTAATAACTTGTCATTTAGCCTTTTGATTCAGACCCTGACTTTGGTGTACCAACTCCTTATGGCACCCAACCTGGTCACCCCATCTCTGCCTCAGTGCCCTGCAGTCCAAAACACGTCAATTCTCTGTGGCACTGGTATATATCATCACCTACCTGCCAGCTGGGCAAGAGGAGTTTGCACACTGGTGTTCCTTCCCTGAACTAGGAGTAATACATGGCAAAGAATCTCTACCAATTCCAGTTTTTGACATATACCTGTCCAGCATAAGAGGGCACTGCAGGTTGTGCTATTCCTGGTTGCTGCAGAAGTAGCTACAGGTGCTGGCAGTGGAACAGCAGGGCCGACGATTTCCGTAACCCTATACATGAAGTTCTTATCCCAGCTTGACAATGGTTTCCAAGGAATGTATGAAACCATGCTCATAATCCAGAAAAAGATCGATTCTTTGGCACCATTTGTGCTTCAGAACTGACAGGGACTAGATGTTCTGACAGCTAAAGAAGGTGGTCTTTGTCTGTTTCTCCAGGAAGAATGCTGTTTCTATGTCAATGAATCTGGGGCAGTAATAAATAAATTCCATCAGCTGCAACCAGACATCTAGAAATTTAGGGAACAGCATGAGGCCTCCAATTCCTGGGTTTTTCAAAACCCTACATGGAAATAGGATACTGCCCTTCTTAATGCCTCTTCTCCCCATTTTCCTGGAGCTACTATTTCCTCCCTGCCTCATTAATCTTGTTTCCACATTCCTTCAAAGAAAAAGTCAAAATTTTCTAACTGAAAACTCAAACAGTTCCTTTTACACAACTATCAAGTGGACCTGAATGGTGAAAGTCAGCTACACCCCAAAACTGATAATGCTCCTAGACAGCAGGGAGCAGTTTAAGATGTCTAAAGCCCCTATTTCCCTTTTAGCATCGGCTTCCCCTATATCCCTTTTTTCTCCTCTGTATGATAAGAAAAAGGGAGGTATGTTATCATCAGAAGTGGTTTATAGCTAGCCTCTGACTCCAGCAATGACATCATCTTTAGGTAACAAAGACCTGCTTGCTTCTGTTGCCATGGGAACCACCACACTCTCAAGGCACATGCCTCACCCACGTTAAAAGTACACACACACACACACACACACACACACGCACACACAAATGAGTATTTACAAACTGATAAGTAAGATAGAGTACACTATTCTTTGTATTATTTTATACTATCATGTGTGTTTATAACTATGCTCACATAAAGAAAACTATTATAAGTAACTAAACATCATTTAAAAGATGGTAAGAAGAAGCAATAAGTATCTATATAAGCAATGGAAATGGAGAAAAGTACACAATTACAGTGAGAAATTATCTCTTTTTAAATTGTTTTTAATGAGTTTTTAAATAACCATACCACTAACTTTCAATTTAAGTTCCCAGGAATTAAATTTCTAAAGCATATTGTACTATAACTGACATGGATAAATCCTACCTCATAGTATTTAGTACTTTTTAAAATAGGCAAAGACATATTTGTATCCATGAAAATACATTGTTTCAGGTAGCATAATTTAAAATTTCAATCTCCTCCTTCCTCTCCAGCCTGTCAACAGCCTTATTTTCAAATGTTTTCCTATTTCCCATCCTTTTCTTTTCACTTCCTCAGACAGGTTCTTCCAATGAAATTTAGGTCTTATACACAGTATTGCTGCTTGGCATAAGCTTCTGTAAATATGTAAGAGATATACTCCTTTCCAAGGTCCTTCCTCTAATGTTCATTAATGGACCTGGTGAAATTCAATAAAAACACACAAAGAAGTGAAATAAATGGTCTAGTGACTTGTTTTCATATAAATCAAGGATGTAATTACAAAATATTAATTTTAAATTATAGGCTAAATAACACTTTTGTGCTACAACAAATAAAATCAGTTTTCCAAAAAACAAAACAAAACAAACAAACAGAAAGCAAAAACAGGGTATGTTGCAAAACAAAGCAGGTGAGCCCTAAACTATGACATTTAGGAAGCAGATTTTGTTCTGAAAATATTTCCGCCTATAGTAATGGAACCAAGATCATACATGGTTCAGAACCAAGAAGTATACCTTTTGAGTATGCACAGTATTGTAATCTGTATTGACAATAAGTCAATAGTACTTCCTGAATTCTATTTGAGCCAATATAAAGGTAGGGGAAGAAAAGTATGAAAATGGCAGCCACCACATTCTCAAAGCTGAAAAGGTAAGATAGTCCAAAAACAGTTAGAAAACATTTACTGGGAGTCTAATCCTATGCTGAAACCAAACAACCAAAAAAGAAAGTCATACACCAACATCTCTGATAACCGTATGTGCACAAGGCATTAATAAAATACGTGTAAACCAAATGCAGTAACACAAACAGATTTCCCATTAGGCTTAAGGCCACTTCATCCCAGAGATGGAGGAAAGCATCAATACATGAGAATTAACATAATCTACCACATAAGTACAAGTACCACCCTATGGCAGACATAAAAGACCTTTGATAAAATACAGCCTCCATTTGTGATGAAAGTCTCGCAGAGAATAGAGATACGAGTGATTTATCTCAACTTGATAAAGGCAGTATACAGCAAAAGTCATCCAAAAGAGAGAAGAATTCAAAGTGTTTGTGTTGAAATCAGGACCAAGACAAGGATGTCCACTCTTCTCACTTCTCAACATACTTCTTACAGTGTTATGTCAAGCAATTAAACAAGTCAAGTTAATGAAGCAAATACAAATGAGAAGGGAAGAAATCAATATATGTTTATTTTCAGGTTTTAAAATTCTATACATAAAAACTAAATCATAAAAAAAAACTCCTAGAGCTGATAAATATTGATAAAAGTTGAAAAACACAAAGTTAAAGCACAGGAATCAGTATCCTTTTTATATACAAAAGACAAACACGAAAGCAAGGGGACAATAGTATTCTCAATAAACTAAAACAAAACAACAACAAAATACTTGAAATTAATATGACAAAGGAATGTGTGCCATGAAAACTGTAAAACACTAAAGAAATTCACTGAACATGTTCCTGCTTAAGAAACAGCTACCGGTGTTTCTTGCCCTCTTGCTAAGAGCAGAAGAATAAATAATACTCTGTTAGTACTCAGTGGCTTCTGGGATTTTCCTAACATTCACATCACCACAGAGAACTCCAAACAACTAAGAAACCTCTTAAGTTATTGAGAAGCAAATCCCAAGCTTCATGCATTTATCATGTAAATAAAATAAACCATTTAAGTATCAAGTTTAAAATGGAGATAGGATCTAGTATGTACCCCCCCCCATTACCACAGTCGTTTGGGTGCGACTCAGTGTGTCAGCTCCAAGGACTATGTGTCCTGAGAGCTATGTGTCCTGAGGACTTGAGGCTGTTATACTCTTATGGAGTTCTGTTCTGTTCACTGCCAGCATGTTCCTCATTATCTAAGAATTATGGGAAAACTCTAAGGGGCCTCAAATCACTCACTGGCCAACATCTCTGGCACTAACAATTGATTTCTTATACACATTTTTGCCCTCAGCTTCCTGATGAGATTTATTAAGAATTGCTCTTGAGTAGATACTCATTCTGAGGATTTAAAGTAGATATGACTGATTTTTATATAAGTGGTTAGATCTGTGAGTCTTTTAAGAATACTTTTTAAGGATAAATGATGAAATAATTACTCCTGTCTTTGTCTAGAAGAAAACTAAAACAATTACATTGCAATTTAATGCTGCTTGAGAGATTTGGCTGGCATATATAAGTGATTAAAAAGCACAAGGGTTAGGGCATCCATCAACTATGTGTATCTGTTTAGGCTTGTGTATGATGGGCTGGAACACTGTTCCTTCTACCATCAACTCTGTGTGTGTGTGTGTGTGTGTGTGTGTGTGTGTGTGTGTGTGTGTGTGTGAATTTTCTCTCTTCCCTGGTCTTTCTCACTGACCCCAAGGAGTTAAGAGTTCATAGGTTTTTCGCTGATCATAGAGAGTGCCAACCCCCCAGTAACTTAAGCTTTGCTCCCTCAGAAAACTGTCTGTTGAGTAACATCTCTAGTCGCTGGCTCCCTGGGGCAGCATCCCTATAGGTGTCTGGATCCACCCCCATCAATAGCTTTAAGCAATGACATCCAACGACTGCCTGCCTCATTTTACCCACCACACAGATGCCAACATTGGTCATCAGCAATGGTAGAAAATAGTTTACTTTTAATTTAGAAGGATATCGAGTTGCAGCTTAATTTTCTGTGTGTTTTTTTTGAATATACGTGACTGTGTCCGTGAAGGACGCACTGCCCAGAACTGCAGTTATGAACAGTTGTGAGGCGAGTTTTTCTTATTTGTAAAGACTGACAAATAAGGCCCCGCCAATGCCATTCAAATAAAAAAAGAAAAAGAAAAAGAAAAATGTAACTTTTAATTTTTTACCATTTTATACCTGAAGGAAGATAAACATGACAATGCCTATTATTATTATTATTATTATTATTATTATTATTATTTTGGTTTTCAATGGAGGATCACTAGTGACTATTATGTTATTTAAAATTCTTTACATGGTAGTATAGATGAAGGACTCAGACTAAAATATTTCCTTTGTAATATATATTTCATATGTGGAAACTGTAGAACTGACTTGCGAGGGTTAATCTTCTAAAAATATAAAAAAATCAACTATCCCTTAAGAAATAGAACTCACTTAGCTTCTCCATACCTGCCTTCATAGCTACAAGAAGCAATTTCATCTCTTGAAAAAAACAGAATCAATTCAATTTCGTTGCATAGAATCAGGATTCTTACTCACTGATGAATCTGATATTAGGTCTGCATTAAAATAAGATTTAATCATTATGTTAAAATATATTTTCCTTAAGGTTTATTAAGGAAATATGGTTTCTATTATTTTCAGGTGCAAATATTTAGGTTCCAAACACCTGCATGAATGGCCGTTATTTCTATACTTAGTACAAAAACTAGTAAAATTGTTTTTTTTATTCTTCAGCAGTGCTCAGACAAAAACACGTCACAATAAACTCACGGTATCATGTTTTAATAAATGTAAACCATTCTGTTACCTTGTCACACAGTCCCTGGGGTAGGCAAGGATGAAAGTGGTAAGGAGGATGAAGTCCACCTCCTTGCTTTGGAGAACTGTGCAGCTCACTATAATAGGAAAAACAGAAAAGAAGTTTCTTGGAATGGTTATTTTTTCTTTCCTAAAAGAACTTTCTATAGAACTTAAAACTAATATGTTAAAGAAATTTAAGTTTCTGCCAGCCATTTGATTAAACACAAACTTACTAATCATTTTTAGAAAGTTTGGTTTCCTGTTTCCCATATCCAGAAACTAAGTCAGTGTAACAAGATGATCTCATCTATACACTACATCCACACATACATGGGTGCGTGCACGCGTGCACACATACATACATACACACACACACACATACACAAATATACCCACATTATATAAATATTTTTATATAATATAATGACACTTTATCTTAAACATTAAAGTTTTTCTTTTACGTACAGGTAAAAACAGTCTAACAGCATTATTTTCTACTTGTCATGAAACAAGTACACCTTCAACTAAAAAACCTGAGTTCAATTTTAGTCAGTAGTAACTGCTTTACAGAACATAATTCCAGTTTCGATAGAAAAACAGCTTACCAGCATTTGTAATATCCAAACAAAATTTGCAATCTCACCCAGATGTATAAATGTGCCCGGCACCTGAACCATAAAGAAGTCCATTAATAATGGATAAGTATATTAAAGAAATTGGTCATTCTCTGGATAATACTAATTGGTTAATCATGATGTGTGCTTTTATAGAACTTTTTCTGCTACAAACAACACTGTTAGTAAAGCAAGACCCAAACCTATCACTTTAGCTAATTCCAAACAAAGCTATTCTGTGTACACTTCAGTAGCACATAGTTAAAAAAAAAAACTACTCACTGCCTCTTTTTCACACATATTGAAACACTTCAATGATCTATGAAAAACAGCAAAGTTATTGCACCACGAGAAACACAAAGTACAATAACTAACTTCATTTCAGTAGAGCATGAGACTTAATCTCAGGGTCAAAGGCACCAATTATAAAAGGAATTAAACACTCTAACTAGTCCAAATAAAAGACACACAATCCAGGTACTTTATTTACAAGTCATAAGCCTAATTGGGCAGGTTTACAGCTACACTAACCTATATCCATGCCATAATGTCCCTTGTTACTTGCTCTTTTTCCAGGCCATATGCTCAGGGTCCATCTCCTCACATGGCGGTTTCCTCTTCCCTTGGTCTCCTCTCTTGTTCCCCCTTCTCCTGTCTCTTGAGACCCTCCACTCCATCATCAATCCCACCTTTCTTCTTCTGTTGCCTAATCACAGACTCTATCCATTTTTGATGAGTTAAACTAAGAAGCAAAGTTTACAAAGCATCACTTGGGGTACTTGAGGATCTTTTCCTCAGGGCTTCCAGATCTTGGGAGCCAGTATGTAGGGAGCATTTAAATACAAGCAGCCCCACACCAACCCCACCAATAACTTTTCCTTATCTGACCAATAACCATCAACATCTTTACCTAGTACACAGCCCATACATATATTTTCAGATCCTAGCACCCATAGCTATGGCTTCTGGTAAAATGTAAGTACGTGTCACATTCTTACAAACTCAAGACAAAGTAAGCAGATTATCCAGTGTTTCCACAACTGTCCACTATTTATTCTGGAAGAATTTAAGGGTCATCAATAACAAACCAACAGAAAATGCCACTAAACAAAGACCACAGCAATGATATATCATATTCCAAAGTTACAACCATGAATTAAGCTTTAAAAGGAAGTTGCATAACCTTTATATTTTAAGGACTTTTAAAATAAGAGTCTCACTTGGAAATTATGCAAAGTTCATCTTTGACCACTGAGTGTGGGCCATGCACCCCCACTGCCCTGGCCTGAGAGGCAACACCATAGTGTTCTTCTTCACTGAGCTAGCTGACCTGTTCCACAGTGCAGCAGAGTGCATGGGTCTCTCCACAAGCAGAGTGAGCTACTCCATGTGAGCTTCATGGAAATGCAAGGATACATGGTCCTCACTGGAGGGCAAACTAGACAAGCACATGGAGAAAGGATGTGGAGGAATAGTTGGAGAAATCAGAGACCAGGACACAAGATAGTGAAAGAGAAATCGCTGAGAGTCAGTCTGTGACTAATAGAATTTTTAAACTGTTGCTCCTGTAGAATGAAAAGTAAAGTTGCTAACAGGACAGAAAACATCTGCATCCTGGGAATCCAGGAAGGGTTTGTAAAAGGCCCCAAACATGTGCAGAGATTAAATAGCTCTAAACGGAATCATCATAGAGATGATTCATGAAACAGCACACAAAGAAAGTCACGCCACCTTAATTCATGAATTTCCATTTCTCCAGTTTTCTGATAGAATGTTAAATCACTTCTAACAATGGCATAGCATTATTTCCTATTCTACATTCTAACCTTCTTCCTTTAAGATTATAATTTTATAAGATAAATCTGATTATACAATTTAGTTATGTGTAGTTTCACCTTTTTAGCTTTGATAAACTCCATTCTGCACATCTCTACACACTTTATTTAATGAAACAATTACAATGGCTACTACTACCCAATGTTCCTGATAAGTAATAAAACACAAGAGGTTTACAAGGAGTTAAATTGATTCTCATAACACTATAGGGAAAAATTACTATCACCCACAACTTTTATATTAATAATATAAGTTCAACAGCTGGTGAGTGCCCAAATTGGAATTTATTTCCAGTCAGTTTGATTTCCAAGCTCTTAAATTATCATACTTGTTGTTATTAAAATCTCGTTTTAATAAAATACCTACCACACCCATCCAAATAGAGCACACAAAACTAACACAGTTAACACTTGGTGAGATTCAATGGGAGAACAAGACAAGGGAAAGGGGTGAGAGGAAGAAGAGAAAAGAATGAAGAGAAGAGAGAGCATGAGGGCAGAAAAAGTCTGCCTTTCATTTGGAATATGACATAACTACTCCCACGTGGAGTTGGGATTTGGACCAAAGGAATACTGGGAATGTAGGGCTGTTGCCATGTCAACAGTTACCAAATGGTGTCGCTGCTCAAGGCAATTCCTGATACCAACAATACTGCTGTTATAATTCAACATATTTCAAAAAGTAGTTCACACAAAAAAACCAAAGTCTATATACACAGGGAATTGTTCTTTCATCATTAGCTGTTACTAGTTCTGCCGCATGACTATTATATTTTATGGAGATGAAAGTATATATTATCTCATAAGGAAAATTGGTGACTTAGAATAACCAGAGATTGTTAATAAGGATTATTATAACCCAACTATTAGGATAACACAACTTTATAATAATATTACTTCTAATAATCCCCCTGGTGTTCTGAAATATGATAGTACAGGTCCTAAAACTGCCACCCATTTCTACTTGTCTCAAGCTCTGGCCAAACCTTTCGTGCACTGTTACAGCCAATTCTGTGAATAACTGACTCATAAAAGGCCAGTGAAAGAAGAACACAGACTGGAAACAATTAAAAAAAAGTCTATACAGTCCCAAATCAAAGGACACCTGCCTGTTAAGATAAAGGACAGAGGAAGCAGTGAAGTTCTAGGTAAATATATTTAAAATGCAAATTATACCAGCCCTCAACAAACACCGAGAAGTCAACAAAATGATCTAAGTATTAAAAAGAAAAAGCAAAACAAACAAACAAAAAAACCCCAAAAACCCCAAACCACTCTTTCTCTTCAACAAGGTGCCATGTGGCAGATGCCAACATGCAGATTTTTATGAAGAGCCAAATGGGCAAGACCATTACTCTTGAGATCAAGCCCAGTGACACCATCAATAATGATCCAAGACAAGGAAGGCATCCCACCGAACAGCAGAGCTGATATTCACTGGCAAACATTGGGAGGATGGCCACACCCTGTCCAACTACAACATCCAGAAAGAGTCCACCTTGCACCTGCTGCTATGTCTGCACAGTGGCATCATCGAGTCATCACTTTGTCACCTTGTCCAGAATTACAATTGTGACAAGATGATCTGCCACAAGTGCTATTCATGCCTGCACAGAGTGTAGTCAACTGCTACAAGAAGTTTGGCAACACCAAAAACCTGAGACCCAGAGAAGAAGGTCAAATAAAGCTGGGGCCATACCTGGCTTGTGACCCTGTGACCAAATAAAATCCATTGATAGGGGCAAAAAAAAAAAAGAGAGAGAGAGAGAGAGAATGAAAGAAAGAAAGAAAAATATCAAGCTGGGCACAGGACTTAAACCCTAGCACTCAGAGACGGAGGGCAGGCACATCTCTGTAAGTCTGAAGGCAGCCTGGTCTACAAAGTGAGTTCCAGGACAGCCAGGGCTATACAGAAAACCGTGACTCAAAAACAAAACAAAATTCTGACAATTAGCTTTCCTGTGTAACACCATTATGAATCTGTAGCATATCCAACAAAAATTCATGTATTGGTGGCAAGAAAATACACTGTTAATTATGAATACTCTATGCCGGTAAAACACACCAGACATACCCACATTTGGAAAACAGCTGTATAAGAAATATAGTAAGACACACATTTAAACAACTGAAATTATTGGATTTTGTACTAAAAACAGATCTTACGAGTAAACTGTAGTGGTTTGGCTTGATGCTGCTTGTATATTATTGTTCATATTGGTTCCTCAAGAGGGGTTGCCCCCACCCCACAAGCAGAGCATCATGTACTTAGGTGATGCTATGTGAACCTTCTCTCCACTTTAATAAGTCAATAAAAGGTTAGAGCCTATGATTGGGTAGTGGATAGGGAAGGTGGGACTGGAGGCTCAGGAGGGGGTGGCAGATAGGAGAAAAAGAGAGAAGGAAGAGAAGAAAAGGAAGCCACTATGCACCAGAATCATGTGGCTGGGAGAAACCAGAAGCAATAAGGAGTCTTAGAATTGGGAAATAAGTTAGTATTGTATTACATATGCCCAATCTAGAAATATAACTTATAATTAAAATATTTGGATTGTGTGTCTTTTACATGGACTGTTAGGGTTGGAAATTTTAGTAACAAATTGACAAACCCATGTCTGGCTTAGAACCGAAGTAACCCGATACGGAAATCCACCCCCATCCACTCAAAATTAACAACTAGGCTTCACTCTAAAGCTGCTTCAGGGTAGAAATTAAGCATGAGTCTAAAGGGTGTACAGAGAGCTAACTGAGAGGCTCCCTGCCCAAGCCCCAAGCAAACCTAGGCAACCAGAGGGAGCACACCAGCCCTGAGCTGGGACACAAGGTGACGCCAATGCCACAACATAGTTGGGGTTCCCTGAGTCTGAGAGAAAAAAAGAAGGACAGGAAGTCAAGGTTGCCTGAGATGAGGCCTTCACAACTGAAAATTAGCAAATGACAACACAGCAGGTATCTTTCCAAAGCTTTCTCACAGATAACAATGGGCTGATCTAGGCATCTCTCTCCCAAGTCAACCTTCCCGTGCACACTTTGATTTCCAATATCCCTCCACTTCTAAACAGGGCACCGGACACAGGCAGCAAGACCAGCTCTCTCAACTGCTTACACTGCAGGTGTGTAAGATCAATACACAGGCTGAAGGCTATACAGGACAGTCAAAAGACCTAAAGGGCTCAAAACACAAAAGCCAGGGGTCTGGGTACAGTCAGCCCCTCCCTACTAGTGAAAGAATCTGAAAGGACCTTAATGTCCTAAATCAAACACCAGAAGGAAACAAAGATAAAAGAAACTTCAGACCAAATATAAGAATTAAAATAGTACTACTGCACTCTTTTCCTCCTTCGCTTTTTCCCACATAAGGTGCTATAGAGAATTGAGGAGTTTCTTAAGTAGTGAATATAAAAAGCAGTGATTTTGTTTTTAACATTCTTAACTTCTCAGAGTATATATGACCAAAGTCTAAGAAATTAAATTTGCCAAGGTATGTTGAAGAAAATTTTTGCATTTTCTATAGGCTAACTCTAAAAGCTGTACCAGGATCCACTCTGAAGTAACACTTTACCAGCAAAACTTGTAATTATAAACAGTATGATCTGCTCTCGTTAAGCAAATATCTTGATTGATTAGTACTTAACTTTAACTCAACGAATAAATAAAATAGTTAGATTCAGTCATCACAGAGACAACAACAGTACAATTATACAGTAATGAAAATGTAACTCTACCTTGTGTCTATATAACAAGGAACTATAATAAGGTCTAAAGAGGGGTAATATTGCACATACCTTAAGAGGCATGGACCTGGGCTGGAGAGATAGCTCAGTGGATAAGAGGTCCTGAGTTCAATTCTCAACAACCACATGGTGGCTCACAACCATCTGTAATGGGATCTGATGATATATCCTGATGTGTCTGAATACAGCTACAGTGTACTCATGTTAATTAATTAATTAATTAATTAGCCATGGACCCAGAGAAACAAGGTGAAATCATCTATACCTGTATGAAGACAACCAGGAATCAAGCACAGTGATATATGAAGAGATCTCAAATGACAAATATGTATCAGTCAACTGCACAGGTTAAAAAAAATTGACACTGACATACATATTGACAGCAATTTGCTGTCAATTGGGGCAAACATACACAACTATGACCATCAAGAAGACTCAATTAAGAATAAATTGGGTAGTAATACTCAATAAAGAAAGACAAGTGCTAAAATGATCAGAAAGATATAAACCTAGATTGGGTAAATGAAAACTCAGAAATTATTTGGTACAAAAAAAAGGAAAATAAAATTAAATAAATAAATAAATAATTGGGGGCCTGAAACAGATGGAACAATTTCACTGGGCAAAAAAAAAGGAGGTGAATAGGTGTCTTACAGTTTTATTGCTGTGAAGAGACACCGTTACTGAGTCAACTTTGATAAGGAAATCTGACTTTGGCCTGGCTTACACTCTCAGAAGTTTAGTCCATTATCGCCATGGTGGGAAGCATGGTAGCATTCAGGGAGGCATCGTGATGGAGAAGGAGCTGAGAGTTCTACATCTTCATCTGAAGGCAGGAGCAGGAGACTGTGTCGACACTGGTCATAGCTTGAATATAAAGATCTCACAGCCCACTTTCCCAGTGACCCACATCCTCCAACATGGCCACACATACTCCAACAAGGCCCCACCTCCTAATAGTGCTACTCCTTATAGGACAAGCATTCAAGCATATGAGCCTATGGTGATCATTCTTATTCAAATCATCACAGCAGATAAGTCTTCAGACAGGGAGTTCATAGCTAAAGCTATGCAAAAATTAAAATTTCCAGATATCTTCACCAACTCACAAGACAAACTACTCATTCATTCCAGAGACTAGACCCAGGAGGAGTAGATAGAACTGGTAGAAGAGGCAACTAATACAAAGGGGTAACTCGGTGATACCCTTTCTAGACTGACAATTATGGCCCTTTCCTGACCTTTCACAAATCCAAAAATGTTCTCTGCTACGTATGTACCCTTTCTCAAGCAAGAAAAAAACAGATCTTTCTCTAGGAAATCACAAGCATGCACCCCAAAGGACCTCAGGGCCAACCCTAATCCTGAGTTCCTGCATGAAGACCCTGAGAGATGAAGTGAAGCCTGGGATACTTGTACAGACTCCAAGGTGTTGGAGCGCCAAAGCTGTGATTTCTGCCAGGGAGAGTTGCTTACATGGGATAGAACCAGCCTGGAAGAGATATATTTTAAAGGCAGAAGATGGAGGGATGCTGCCATCTAAGCCTCTGATATCAGATATTAAGCTATAGCCCTGGTTCTCAACCTTCCTAATGCTGTGACCCTTTAATGTAATACCTTGTGTTGTTGTGAACCCCAACCTTGAAATTATCTTTGTTGCTACTTCATAATTGTAACTTTGCTACTGTCATGAATCATAATGTAAACATAGGTTTACAGATGGTCTTAGGGAGCCCCTGTAAATGGGTCATGACCCACAGGTGGGAAGTCTGACCTAGGGGACTTGATGTTTACATGCTGCCTTATCAGTCTTGCTTGGTCCAGCATTTTCTGACTATGCCCCCATTTCTTCTTTTAGGAAATAGTAATATATATCTTTTCCATTGTATGTTGAAATTAATTCACTTTTCGAATTCACGGGGTTTTAACGAGACTGTGGGAGACCATGGGAGACCGTGGGGACTTCTGAAGTAGGATTAAATATACTTCGCATCATAACAATGGCCTTTGGAGCCTGGGAGGGAAATGTGGTTTGAATGAGAATATGTCCCATAGGCTCTAATGTCTGAACCCTGGTGGTGACTTTACAGACTCTACCTTGCTAGGGACTAGCTCTGAGGCTAGTATATAGACTAGCCCCAATTCCTGTTCACTCTCTTTGCTTCATATTTGGGGTTTACCATGTGATCTCTCAGCACCCTGCCATGATGATCTCATGGAAGCTCACCTAAAATAAACTCTTCCATAAACTGACTTGGTCATGGTATTTCATCATAGCAACAGAAAAGCAAATAAGTCAGACTATAAGTAATTGAAGATTAAAACATTTTTTTCTTAATCTTAAAAAGTTCATGATAAAATTGGGCACAAAACAGTAAAAAGCACTCAACATCTCTAACCATTAATATAGATAGCAATTCCTCTAAATATTGCAGTTTCCCATCCTCCTGATAACAGAATAAACGGTTCCTCCAGCTTCTGGAACAAGGCAGCGAGGTGCTCATCCTACAACCAAGAAAAGACATTCCAATAAACAGCAGGTACAGCTCCCTGACACAAAAATAACTTTAAAATCCCAACACACTTACAAATACAATTTCATGTTTTTTTTTTACACTGTTTTGAACAGGTTGCTTTTTTTCTCCATCTTTATTAACTTGGGTATTTCTTATTTACATTTCTTTTTTTTTTTTTAAGATTTATTTATTTATTATATATAAGTACACTGTAGCTGTCTTCAGATACACCAGAAGAGGGCATCGGATCTCTTTACAGATGGTTGTGAGCCACCATGTGGTTGCTGGGAATTGAACTCATGACCTCTGGAAGAGCAGTCAGTGCTCTTAACAGCTGAGCCATCTCTCCAGCCCAATTCCCCCCCCCCCTTATTTACATTTCAATTGTTAATCCCTTTCCCAGTTTCCAGGACAAAATCCCCCTAACCCCTCCCCCTCACCTTCTATATGGGTGTTCCGTTCCCCATCCTCCCCCCATTACCACCCTCCCCCAAACAATCAGATTCACTGGGCATTCAGACTTGGCAGGACCAAGGGCTTCCCCTTCCACTGGTGCTCTTACTAGACTATTCATTGCTACCTATGCAGTTGGAGCACAGGGTCAATCCATGTATACTCTTTGCGTACTGGCTTAGTCCCTGGAAGCTGTGGTTATTTGGCATTGTTGTTCATATGGGATCTCAAGCCCCTTCAAGCTTTTTAAGTCCTTTCTAAGATTCCTTCAATGGGGATACCATTCTCAGTTCAGTGGTTTGCTGCTGGCATTCGTCTATGTATTTGCTGTATTCTGGGTATGTCTCTCAGCAGAGATCTACATCCAGTTCCTGTCAGCCTGCACTTCTTTGCTTCATCCATCTTATCTAGTTTGGTGGCTGTATATGTATGGGCCACATGTGTTGCAGGCTCTGAAAGGGTGTTCCTTCTGCCTCTGTTCTAAATTTTGCCTCCCTATTCCCTCCCAAGGGTATTCTTATTCCCCTTTTAAGAAGGAGTGATGCATTCGTATTTTGGTCATCCTTCCTGGGTTTCATGTGTTCTGTGCATCTAGGGTAAATCGAACATTTCGGTTAATATCCACTTATCAATGAGTGCATACCAAGTGTGTTTTTCTGTGATTGGCTTACCTCACTCAGGATGATATTTTCCAGTTCCATCCATTTGCCTATGAATTTCATAAAGACATTGTTTTTGATAGCTGAGTAGTATTCTATGTTGTAGATGTACTACTTTTTTTGTATCCATTCCTCTGTTGAAAGGCATCTGGGTTCTTTCCAGCTTCTGGCTATTATAAATAAGGCTGCTTTAAACAGAGTGGAGCATGTGTCTTTGTTATATGTTAGGGAATATTTTGGGTATCTGCCAAAGAGAGGTATAGCTGGGTCCACAGGTATTTCAATGTCTAATTTTCTGAGGAACCTCCAGACTGATTTCCAGAATGGTTGTACCAGTCTGCAATCCCACCAACAATGGAGGAGTGTTCCTCTTTCTCCACATCCTCGCCAGCATCAGCTGTCACCTGAGTTTTTGATCTTAGGCAAGTCACTGGTGTGAGGTGGAATCTCAGGGTTGTTATGATTTGCATTTCCCTTACGACTAAAGATGTTGAACATTTCTGTAGGTATTTCTCAGTCATTCGGCATTCCACAGCTGTGAATTCTTTGTTTAGCTCTGAACCTTACTTTTATTTATTTTCTTTTTACTTTAAATATTTTTTTTATTAACTTGAGTATTTCTTATTTACATTTCGAATATTACTTCCTTTCCTGGTTTACGGGCCAACATCCCCCTAACCCCTCCACCTCCCCTTCTTTATGGGTGTTCCCCTCACCATCCTCCCCCCATTGTGTAGATGTCCCACATTTTCTGTATCCGTTCAACTGTAGAAGGGCATCTGGGTTCTTTCCAGCTTCTGACTATTATAAATAAGGCTGCTATGAACATAGTGGAGCACGTGTCTTTTTTATATGTTGGGGCATCTTATGGGTATATGCCCAAGAGAGGTATAGCTGGATCCTCAGGCAGTTCAATGTCCAATTTTCTGAGGAACCTCCAGACTGATTTCCAGAATGGTTGTACCAGTTTGCAATCCCACCAACAATGGAGGAGTGTTCCTCTTTCTCCGCATCCTCGCCAGCATTTGCTGTCACCTGAGTTTTTGATCTTAGCCATTCTCACTGGTGTGAGGTGAAATCTCAGGGTTGTTTTGATTTGCATTTCCCTTATGACTAAAGATGTTGAACATTTCTTTAGGTGTTTCTCAGCCATTCGGCATTCCTCAGCTATGAATTCGTTGTTTAGCTCTGAACCCCATTTTTAATAGGGTTATTTGTCTCCCTGCAGTCTAACTTCTTGAGTTCTTTGTATATTTTGGATATAAGGCCTCTATCTCTTGTAGGATTGGTAAAGATCTTTTCCCAGTCTGTTGGTTGCCATTTTTTCCTAACCACAGGGTCCTTTGCCTTACAGAAGATTTGCAGTTTTATGAGATCCCATTTGTCGATTCTTGATCTTAGAGCGTAAGCCATTGGTGTTTTGTTCAGGAAATTTTTTCCAGTGCCCATGTGTTAGAGATGCTGCCCTAGTTTTTCTTCTATAAGTTTGAGTGTATCTGGTTTGATGTGGAGGTCCTTGATCCACTTGGACTTAAGTTTGTACAGGGTGATAAGCCTGGATCGATCTTCATTCTTCTACATGTTGACCTCCAGTTGAACCAGCACCATTTGCTGAAAATGCTATCTTTTTCCATTTGATGGTTTTGGCTCCTTTGTCAAAAATCAAGTGACCATAGGTGTGTGGGTTCATTTCTGGGGCTTCAATTCTGTTCCATTGGTCTATGTGTCTGTCTCTGTACCAATACCATGTAGTTTTTATCACTATTGCTCTGTAATACTGCTTGAGTTCCGGGATAGTGATTCCCCCTGAAGTCCTTTTATTGTTGAGGATAGCTTTAGCTATCCTGGGTTTTTTGTTATTCCAGATGAATTTGCAAATTGTTCTGTCTAACTCTTTGAAGAATTGGATTGGTATTTTGATGGGGATTGCATTGAATCTGTAGATTGCTTTTGGTAAAATGGCCATTTTTACTATATTAATCCTGCCAATCCATGAGCATGGGAGATCTTTTCATCTTCTGAGGTCTTCTTCAATTTCTTTCTTCAGAGCCTTGAATTTCTTATTTTACAGATCTTTTACTTGCTTGGTTAAAGTCACACCGAGGTACTTTATTTTATTTGGGTCTATTATGAAGGGTATCTTTTCCCGAATTTCTTTCTCGGCTTGTTTCTCTTTTGTGTAGAGGCAGGTTACTGATTTATTTGAGTTAATTTTATACCCAGCCACTTTGCTGAAGTTGTTTATCAGCTTTAGTAGTTCTCTGGTGGATCTTTTGGGATCACTTAAATATACTATCATATCATCTGCAAATAGTGATATTTTGACTTCTTCTTTTCCGATCTGTATCCCCTTGACCTCCTTTTGTTGTCTGACTGCTCTGGCTAGAACTTCAAGAACAATATTGAATTAAGTAGGGAGAGAGTGGGCAGCCTTGTCTAGTCCCTGATTTTAGTGGAATTGCTTCAAGTTTCTCTCCATTTAGTTTAATGTTAGCAACTGGTTTGCTGTTTATGGCTTTTACTATGTTTAGGTATGGGCCTTGAATTCCTATTCTTTCCAGGACTTTTATCATGAAGGGGTGTTGAATTTTCTCCAATGCTTTCTCAGCACCTAATGAAATGATCATGTGGTTTTGTTCTTTCAGTTTGTTTATATAATGGTTCACGTTGATGGTTTTCCGTATATTACACCATCCCTGCATGCCTAAGATGAAGCCTACTTGATCATGGTGGATGACTGATTTGATATGCTCTTGGATTCGGTTTGCCAGAACTTTATTGAGTATTTTTGCGTCGATATTCATGAGGGAAATTGGTCTGAAGTTCTCTTTCTTTGTTGGGTCTTTGTGTGATTTAAGTATAAGAGTAATTTTGTCTTCATAGAAGGAATTCGGTAGTGCTCCATCTTATTCAATTTTGTGGAATAGTTTGGATAGTATTGGTATGAGGTCTTCTATGAAGGTCTGATAGAATTCTGCACTAAACCCGTCTGGACCTGGGCTCTTTTTGGTTGGGAGACCTTTAATGACTGCTTCTATTTTCGTAGGAGTTATGGGGTTGTTTAACTGGTTTATCTTTTCCTGATTTAAATTCGGTACCTGGTATCTGTCTAGAAAATTGTCCATTTCCTCCAGATTTTCAATGTTTGTTGAATATAGGCTTTTATACTAAGATCTGATGATTTTTTGAATTTCCTCTGATTCTGTAGTTATGTCTCCCTTTTCATTTCTGATTTTGTTAATTTGGACACACTCTCTGTGTCCTCCCGTTAGTCTGGCTAAGGGTTTATCTATCTTGTTGATTTTCTCAAAGAACCAAATTTGGTTTTGTTGATTCTTTTTTTTTTTTTTTTATTAACTTGAGTATTTCGTATATACATTTCGAGTGTTATTCCCTTTCCCGGTATCCGGGCAAACATCCCCCTCCCCCCTCCCCTTCTTTATGGGTGTTCCCCTCCCAACCCTCCCTCCATTGCCGCCCTCCCCCCACCAGTCTGGTTCACTGGGGGTTCAGTCTTAGCAGGACCCAGGGCTTCCCCTTCCACTGGTGCTCTTACTAGGATATTCATTGCTACCTATGAGGTCAGAGTCCAGGGTCAGTCCATGTATAGTCTGTAGGTAGTGGCTTAGTCCCTGGAAGCTTTCGTTGCTTGGCATTGTTGTTCATATGGGGTCTCGAGCCCCTTCAAGCTCTTCCAGTTCTTTCTCTGATTCCTTCAACGGGGGTCCTGTTCTCAGTTCAGTGGTTTGCTGCTGGCATTTGCCTCTGTATTTGCTGTATTCTGGCTGTGTCTCTCAGGAGCGATCTACATCCGGCTCCTGTCGGTCTGCACTTCTTTGCTTCATCCATCTTGTCTAATTGGGTGGCTGTATATGTATGGGCCACATGTGGGGCAGACTCTGAATGGGTGTTCCTTAAGTCTCTGTTTTAATCTTTGCCTCTCTATTCCCTGCCAAGTGTATTCTTGTTCCCCTTTTAAAGAAGGAGTGAAGCATTCACATTTTGATCATCCGTCTTGAGTTTCAAGTGTTCTAGGCATCTAGGGTAATTCAAGCATTTGGGCTAATAGCCACTTATCAATGAGTGCATACCATGTATGTCTTTCTGTGATTGGGTTAGCTCACTCAGGATGATGTTTTCCAGTTCCAACCATTTGCCTATGAATTTCATAAAGTCGTTGTTTTTGATAGCTGAGTAATATTCCATTGTGTTGATGTACCACATTTTCTGTATCCATTCCTCTGTTGAAGGGCATCTGGGTTCTTTCCAGCTTCTGGCTATTATAAATAAGGCTGCAATGAACATAGTGGAGCACGTATCTTTTTTATATGTTGGGGCATCTTTTGGGTATATGCCCAAGAGAGGTATAGCTGGATCCTCAAGCAGTTCAATGTCCAATTTTCTGAGGATCCTCCAGACTGATTTCCAGAATGGTTGTACCAGTTTGCAATCCCACCAACAATGGAGGAGTGTTCCTCTTCCTCCACATCCTCGCCAGCATCTGTTGTCCCCTGAGTTTTTGATCTTAGCCATTCTCACTCGTGTGAGGTGAAATCTCAGGGTTGTTTTGATTTGCATTTCCCTTATGACTAAAGATGTTGAACATTTCTTTAGGTGTTTCTCAGCCATTTGGCATTCCTCAGCTGTGAATTCTTTGTTTAGCTCTGAACCCCATTTTTTAGTAGGGTTATTTGTTTCCCTGCGGTGTAACTTCTTGAGTTCTTTGTATATTTTGGATATAAGGCCTCTATCTGTTGTAGGATTGGTAAAGATCTCCCAATCTGTTGGTTGCCGTTTTGTCCTAACCACAGTGTCCTTTGCCTTACAGAAGCTTTGCAGTTTTATGAGATCCCATTTGTCGATTCTTTTATTTTTTTATTTTTTTGGTTCTTTTTTTCGGAGCTGGGTACTGAACCCAGGGCCTTGCGCTTCCTTGGCAAGCGCTTTACCACTGAGCTAAATCCCCAACCCCCCATTTGTCGATTCTTGATCTTAGAGCTTAAGCCATTGGTGTTTTGTTTAGGAAATTTTTTCCAGTGCCCATGTGTTCCAGATGCTTCCCTAGTTTTTCTTCTATTAGTTTGAGTGTGTCTGGTTTGATGTGGAGATCCTTGATCCACTTGGACTTAAGCTTTGTACAGTGTGATAAATAAGGATCAATCTGCATTCTTCTACATGTTGACCTCCAGTTGAACCAGCACCATTTGCTGAAAATGCTATCTTTTTTCCATTTGAGGGTTTTGTCTCCTTTGTCAAAAATCAAGTGCCCATAGGTGTGTGGGTTCATTTGTGGTTCTTCAATTCTATTCCATTGGTCTATCTGTCTGTCTCTGTACCAATACCATGCAGTTTTTATCACTATTGCTCTGTAATACTGCTTGAGTTCAGGGATAGTGATTCCCCCTGATAATAATAAAAGGTTGTTGAGGATAGCTTTAGCTATCCTGGGTTTTTTGTTATTCCAGATGAATTTGCAAATTGTTCTGTCTAACTCTTTGAAGAATTGGATTGGTATTTTGATGGGGATTGCTTTGAATCTGCAGATTGCTTTTGGTAAAATGGCCATTTTTACTATATTAATCCTGCCAATCCATGAGCATGGGAGATCTTTCCATCTTCTGAGGTCTTCTTCAAATTCCTTCTTCAGTGTCTTGAAGTTCTTATTGTACAGATCTTTTACTTGCTTTGTTAAAGTCACACTGAGGTACTTTATATTATTTGGGTCTATTATGAAGGGTGTCGTTTCCCTAATTTCTTTCTCGGCTTGTTTCTCTTTTGTACAGAGGAAGGCAATTATTTATTTGAGTTAATTTATACCCAGCCACTTTGCTGAAGTTGTTTATCAGCTTTAGTAGTTCTCTGGTGGATCTTTTGGGATCACTTAAATATACTATCATATCATCTGCAAATAGTGATATTTTGACTTCTTCTTTTCCGATCTGTATCCCCTTGACCTCCTTTTGTTGTCTGATTGCTCTGGATAGAACTTCAAGAACTATATTGAATAAGTAGGGAGAGAGTGGGCAGCCTTGTCTAGTCCCTGATTTTAGTGGGATTGCTTCAAGTTTCTCTCCATTTAGTTTAATGTTAGCAACTGGTTTGCTGTATATGGCTTTTACTATGTTCAGGTATGGGCCTTGAATTCCTATTCTTTCCAGGACTTTTATCATGAAGGGGTGTTGAATTTTGTCAAATACTTTCTCAGCGTCTAATGAAATGATCATGTGGTTTTGTTCTTTCAGTTTGTTTATATAATGGATCACGTTGATGGTTTTCCGTATATTAAACCATCCCTGCATGCCTGGGATGAAGCCTACTTGGTCATGGTGGATGATAATTTTGATGTGCTCTTGCATTCGGTTTGCCAGAATTTTGTTGAGTATTTTTGCGTCGATATTCATAAGGGAAATTGGTCTGAAGTTCTCTTTCTTTGTTGTGTCTTTGTGTGGTTTAGGTATAATAGTAATTGTGGCTTCGTAGAAGGTATTCGGTAGTGATCCATCTGTTTCAATTTTGTGGAATAGTTTGGATAATATTGGTATGAGGTCTTCTATGAAAGTTTGATAGAATTCTGCACTAAACCCGTCTGGACCTGGGCTCTTTTTGGTTGGGAGACCTTTAATGACTGCTTCTATTTCCTTAGGAGTTATGGGGTTGTTTAAGTGGTTTATCTGTTCCTGATTTAACTTCGGTACCTGGTATCTGTCTAGGAAATTGTCCATTTCCTGAAGATTTTCAAGTTTTGTTGAATATAGGTTTTTATAGTAAGATCTGATGATCTTTTGAATTTCCTCTGAATCTGTTGTTATGTCTCCCTTTTCATTTCTGATTTTGTTAATTTGGACGCACTCTCTGTGTCCTCTCGTTATTCTGGCAAAGGGTTTATCTATCTTGTTGATTTTCTCAAAGAACCAACTTTTGGTTCTGTTGATTCTTTCTATGGTCCTTTTTGTTTCTACTTGGTTGATTTCAGCTCTGAATTTGATTATTTCCTGCCTTCTACTCCTCCTGGGTGTATCTGCTTCTTTTTGTTCTAGAGCTTTTAGGTGTGCTGTCAAGCTGCTGACATATGCTCTTTCCTGTTTCTTTCTGCAGGCACTCAGCGCTATGAGTTTTCCTCTTAGCACAGCTTTCATTGTGTCCCATAAGTTTGGGTATGTTGTACCTTCATTTTCATTAAATTCTACAAAGTTTTTAATTTCTTTCTTTATTTCTTCCTTGACCAGGTTATCATTGAGTAGAGCATTGTTCAATTTTCAAGTATATGTGGGCATTCTTCCTTGATTGTTACTGAAGACCAGTTTTAGGCCGTGGTGGTCCGATAGCACGCATGGGATTATTTCTATCTTTCTGTACCTGTTGAGGCCCGTTTTTTGACGAATTATATGGTCAATTTTGGAGAAAGTATCATGAGGAGCTGAGAAGAAGGTATATCCTTTCGCTTTAGGATAGAATGTTCTATAAATATCTGTTAAGTCCATTTGGCTCATGACTTCTCTTAGTCTGTCTACATCTCTGTTTAATTTCTGTTTCCATGATCTGTCCATTGATGAGAGTGGGGTGTTGAAATCTCCCACTATTATTGTGTGAGGTGCAATGTGTGTTTTGAGCTTTAGTAAGGTTTCTTTTACATATGTAGGTGCCCTTGTATTTGGGGCATAGATATTTAGGATTGAGAGTTCATCTTGGTGGATTTTTCCTTTGATGAATATGAATTGTCCTTCCTTATCTTTTTTGATGACTTTTAGTTGAAAATTGATTTTATTTGATATTAGAATGGCTACTCCAGCTTGCTTCTTCTGACCATTTGCTTGGAAAAGTGTTTTCCAGCCTTTCACTCTGAGGTCATGTCTGTCTTTGTCTCTGAGGTGTGTTTCCTGTAGGCAGCAGAATGCAGGGTCCTCGTTGCGTATCCAGTTTGTTAATCTATGTCTTTGTATTGGGGAGTTGAGGCCATTGATGTTGAGAGATATTAAGGAATAGTGATTATTGCTTCCCGTTATATTCATATTTGGATGTGAGGTTATGTTTGTGTGCTTTCATTCTCTTTGTTTTGTTGCCAAGACGATTAGTTTCTTGCTTCTTCTAGGGTATAGCTTGCCTCCTTATGGTGGGCTTTACCATTTATTATCCTTTGTAGTGCTGGATTTGTAGAAAGATATTGTGTAAATTTGGTTTTGTCATGGAATATCTTGGTTTCTCCATCTATGTTAATTGAGAGTTTTGCAGGATACAGTAACCTGGGCTAGCATTTTTGTTCTCTTAGGGTCTATATGACATCAGTCCAGGATCTTCTGGCCTTCATAGTTTCTGGCGAGAAGTCTGGTGTGATTCTGATAGGTCTGCCTTTATATGTTACTTGACCTTTTTCCCTTACTGCTTTTAATATTCTTTCTTTATTTTGTGCGTTTGGTGTTTTGACAATTATGTGACGGGAGGTGTTTCTTTTCTGGTCCAATCTATTTGGAGTTCTGTAGGCTTCTTGTATGCCTATGGGTATCTCTTTTTTTAGATTAGGGAAGTTTTCTTCTATGATTTTGTTGAAGATATTTACTGGTCCTTTGAGCTGGAAGTCTTCACTCTCTTCTATTCCTATTATCCTTAGGTTTGATCTTCTCATTGAGTCCTGGATTTCCTGTATGTTTTTGACCAGTAGCTTTTTCCGCTTTACATTATCTTTGACAGTTGAGTCAATGATTTCTATGAAATCTTCTGCTCCTGAGATCTCTCTTCCATCTCTTCTATTCTGTTGGTGAAGCTTGTATCTACAGCTCCTTGTCTCTTCTTTTGGTTTTCTATACCCAGGGTTGTTTCCATGTGTTCTTTCTTGATTGCTTCTATTTCCATTTTTAATTCCTTCAACTGTTTGATTGTGTTTTCCTGGAATTCTTTCAGGCATTTTTGCGATTCCTCTCTGTAGGCTTCTACTTGTTTATTAATGTTTTCCTGTGTTTCCCTAAGGGAGTTCTTCACGTCTTTCTTGAAGTCCTCCAGCATCATGATCAAATATGATTTTGAAACTAGATCTTGCTTTTCTGGTGTGTTTGGATATTCCATGTTTGTTTTGGTGGGAGAATTGGGCTCCGATGATGCCATGTGGCCTTGGTTTCTGTTACTTGGGTTCCTGCGCTTGCCTCTCGCCATCAGATTATCTCTAGTGTTACTTTGTTCTGCTATTTCTGACAGTGGCTAGACTGTCCTATAAGCCTGTGTGTCAGGAGTGCTGTAGACCTTTTTTCCTCCCTTTCAGTCAGTTATGGGGACAGAGTGTTCTGCTTTCGGGCGTGTAGTTTTTCCTCTCTACAGGTCTTCAGCTGTTCCTGTGGGTCTGTGTCTTGAGTTCACCAGGCAGCTTTCTTGCAGCAGACAAGTTGGTCTTACCTGTGGTCCCGAGGCTCAAGTTTGCTCGCGGGGTGCTGCCCACGGGCTCTCTGCGGCGGCAGCAACCAGGAAGACCTGTGCCGCCCCTTCCGGGAGCTTCAGTGCACCAGGGTTCCAGATGGCCTTTGGTGTTTTCCTCTGGCGTCCCAGATGTATGTACAGAGAGCAGTCTCTTCTGGTTTCCCAGGCTTGTCTGCCTCTCTGAAGGTTTAGCTCTCCCTCCCACGCGATTTGGGTGCAGAGAACTGTTTATCCGGTCTGTTTCCTTCAGGTTCTGGCGGTGTCTCAGGCAGGGGTCCTGCCGCTCCTGGGCCCTCCCCTACGGGAGCCCATAGGCCTTATACAGTTTCCTCTTGGGCCAGGGATGTGGGCAGGGGTGGGCACTGTTGGTGGTCTCTTCCGCTCTGCAGCCTCAGGAGTGCCCACCTGACCAGGCTGTGAGGTCTCTTTCCCACGGGTTCTGGGAGCAGAGAGCTGCTGCGGGCAGGGATCCGTGGGCGTGGGACCTCCGGCAAACACAGGACGTGCCCGGTCCTAGATGAACTCTGCCTCTGTGTGTCCCAATCTCACCAGGCAGCTCTCTTGCAGCAGACAAGTTGGTCTTACCTGTGGTCCCGAGGCTCAAGTTTGCTCGCGGGGTGCTGCCCAAGGGCTCTCTGTGGCGGCAGCAACCAGGAAGCCACATGATCATTTCAATAGAGGCTGAGACAGCATTTGACAAAATACAACACCCCTTCGTGATAAAGTTCCTGGAAAGCACAGAAATTCAAGGCCCATACCTAAAGATAGTAAAAGTCATATATAGCAAACCAGTTACTAACATTAAACTAAATGGAGAGAAACTTGAAGCAATCCCACTAAAATCGGGGACTAGACAAGCCTGCCCACTCTCTCCCTACTTATTCAATATAGTTCTTGAAGTTCTAGCCAGAGCAATCAGACAACAAAAGGAGATCAAGGGGATACATATTGGAAAGGAAGAAGTCAAAATATCACGATTTGCAGACAATATGATTGTATACTTAAGTGATCCCAAAAGTTGCACCAGAGAACTACTAAAACCTGATAAACAACTTCAGCAAAGTGGCTGGGTATAAAATTAACTCAAATAAATCAGTAGCCTTCCTCTACACAAAAGAGAAACAAGCAGAGAAAGAAATTAGGGAAATGACACCCTTCATAATAGTCCCAAATAATATAAAATACCTTGGTGTGACTTTAAACAAGCAAGGGAAAGATCTGTATTGTAAGAACTTCAAGCCTCTGAAGAAAGAAATTGAAGAAGACCTCAGAAGATGGAAAGATCTCCCAAGCTCATGGATTAGCAGGGTTAATATAGTAAAGATTATTTTCCGTGAAAGTGAAGCTATTGGTAGCAGCTAGTGGTATTCCTTGTCCAAACTGCAAACAACTTACTTTTACTTATTAATAAATTTTATATGTTCTTTGTATTTTTCAAAATTAGAAACATAAAAAGGAAATGTTTTGCTATATACAGATGATTAACTAATAACACTATGTACTAGATACTTGTACGTTTTTCCTAATTCTCAGTATTACTAGCAATGCTGAGCTAACCAAAAATATATTGAATTGTTCTGTGCAAGAATATCTACTTCCTCTGAACAAAATTTATGAGAGTAAAATTAACTTTAAAAGTTAGAATTTATGAGCAGTGAAATATATTCTACCTGAAGCCATATTGTAAACTAAAATGAACAGAAATTATCTGGATATGTAAATATCTTTATTCATTAAAACACAGCCTTTTTCCCAGCCATGATTTTCAGATTCTGTCCTCCAACAACACTGCCTCATTTTAGGCGGAGATTGTGTATGGAGAGAAAAAAAAGGTCAGTTTTATACCATAACATACTCTTCATTGATATTTTATCAAGGGAAATGAGAAACTTGAAAACTCAAATGTCCAATTAACGAAAGGCAAAAGTATAATCCTAAGTAAACAGTATCAAAATGTGTTATTTTCAGGTTGTTTTATCAGTGCAGTCTGTCCAGAGAACATCCTCCCTACACTTTTAGTCTCATATTTAAACACTTTCCAACTTTCTACTTGTAAGAGGGGTCAATGGGGAATCTATGCTCTCCTGAATAACATTTAACATCCACTTTGTATAAAACATCAATAAATCCAACTGTCACTTACTTGTTACCATTAATTAGTTAAACAATCTACTAAAATATTCCCTTTGTCATCAGACCTAAAATGACTCATGACACATAGTATAACACATCTGCTAAACAAAATTCACCCCCAAGAAGTTCATTAAAAGATCTACATAAGGGATTTGTTAGTGTGATGCCCAATTTAATACATGAGGTTGAAGCAAAATACATTAAGGGAGTATTACTTACTGCAGACGCATGCCAAGATGTGCTCTTGAGAAATGAGTACATGCAAGAGATCAGGGGTAAGAAGGTGTGTGTGGGGGTGAGGGCCTGGAGACTGGGTAGAAGCAGGCAGACAAGAGCAGAGCCATGAGGGCAGAGAAGGGAAGACAAGGTCAGAGGACAGAAAACACTGGCATTCTTAATGCAACACTTAACTGTACTATACAACACCAAGATTACCAGATCCTGGCATGTCTCAAGCTTCCAGCCTAGGGACTAACTAGTCAGCTAGTTAAGTCATTGTTGGATCAAAAGAGGCACAAAGTTAAATTTTTCTAGGTACAAGTTAGACCACCACTGTATTAACTTTCAGAAATTAATGCAACATTTACATTGCGTTCTGTAATTCTCTAAGATTATATCAAAGACTATTATATGAAGCCTTCACTATCAAAGTCAAACTAGCTTTGTTAAGATTTATAAGAATCTTTAACACTTAAAACATATTTTATCCACACACATGACTCCTACTTTTTGAAATGCCTTTTGATTTGGTTTCTCTTTCTGACATTTGTATTAACGACATATTATATACATGAAAAACGGCTAAAGACACACGGACGTTGTCAGCTAAGTACTAGGAGTGAGAAAGACAATTTAAATGTTTTAGGGGCATATGTAAAAGGCCCTGAGAATAAATTACTAATTCTGTGGACTTTCCTCTTAAATTTGCTCTTGGCAGGTACCAGGGTGTTCCATGGCGTGTTCCTTATGAAGCCCAGAATTGCCAGATGTATCTCATAAATTCTCCTTTAGAGGCTTATTTGCTAGTCTTCATTCCTTAAGAACCAAAGAAATTTCTATTGCATAATGATTGGTTTAAATAAACTCTGAATCTATACAAATACTTTTAACAGCAAATGACTTGAACATTCTGCTAATGTGTATGTGGCAGTCATTAAATGTAACAACATGAAGTCATATGCATGAGAATGTCCTCACAGACTCCAATATTGAGACACTTAGCTGGTGGTGCTGTTTGGAAGGGATTAACAGGTATGGCCTTGCTGGAAGAAGCATGTTCCAGGAGGGAATCTTTGAGAGGTAAAGAATGTTGTATATCCCGTCTGCTCTCTCTGCTTCTGCTCACCACCATGCTTCCCATCAAGATGTCTATTAAACTATAAACAAAGTTATTTCCTCATGGGAAAAGCAACAGGAAGGTCTCTTCCTCAGGTTTGCAGCTTACTTGGCAGAGCACCAGGATTCTCTGCTTGAGAAAGTCTGCTTCCTTGGACTCAGTTTGCTTAGAATGACAAAGACCCTAGGTTGCCTGCAAGCTGGCACGCTGGGAACAGTCTCCTCGTGGCATTTCTCTACAAATAATAAAATATATATTCAAACTTAAAGCCAGGTATGGTGTATTACACCTTTAATTTCAGTGTCTTGGAGGTGCAATGAGGAGAATCAGAAGTTCAAGGCTAGCCCCTATCTCTATAATGAGCTCAGGACCAACCTCAACTACAGAACCCTAGTCTCAGTTCTTAAAAAAAAAGAATCAATAAAAGAAAAATAAGTGAGAAATAAAAATAATAACAATTCATTTGATTATTCATTTAAGAGCACGGTATGCTCACCAAAGTTTCTGAAGTGAAAAGCCGCTGAGAAAATCCTTATTGATGGTGTAACAAGGAGGGTATCAATCAAGTCTGACACTGAGAAAGATGCTAAGGCTATGGATACGCATCAGGGGTGCAGCACTCGCCTGTCATGGAAGAGGCTGTGGGTTTGGTGTCAATAATTAAGGAAAAATGCAAAACCAAGCAGGCCCCACAAGAAACTAAAACTATGTTTTCTATAAAAAATTGTCCCAAGGCAAAGTCAGTTCCCAAGTAGTGGACATTAGAGAAATAAATATCTGAAGAGAACAAAATTTACAAATACCTGCTACTTCTCCCCAATGGGATTCTTTCCTCTCTGAGAATAATCTGTCAACTCCAGAGGAGTGGCTGAAGAGCAGCCATAATTTTAAGAAATACCACACGAAAGGAATGAGAACTGGAGTTGAAGAATCTTCCAAAAATACTGATCTCTATATCGCCAATAAGAACTGAGGCTGGAGAGATGTCTCAGTGGGTAAGAGCCCTGACTGCTCTTCCAGAGGTCCTGAGTTCAATTCCCAGCAACCACATAGTAGCTCAGATCAGCTCTGTAAGGAGATCTGATGACCTCTTCTGGTGTGTCTGAAGAGAGTGACAGTATACAAACATACATAAGATAAATAAATTAATTTAAAAAAAAGAAATAAGAACAAACTAGAAGTAAACAAATCAAGTTTTCTGGAAATTAAACCCCCGACAACTTCTACTAAAAGGCCAAATACAAGGCAAGTGATACATTTCTCCACACTTGCATTGATAATCATTGCCATAGTTAGGGTTATTATCACTGTGATGAAACACTGAAGCAAGTTGCAGAGGAAAGAGTGTATTTGCCTTACACTTCCACTTGGTAATCCATCACTGAAGCAACTTGGGACAGGAACCCAAACATGGTAGCAACCTAGAAGCAGGAACTGGTACAGTGGTCAACCAGTGGTGCTGCTTACAGGCTTCCTCAGCTTGCTTTCTTATACAGCCCAGGACCACCAGGCCAGGGGTGGCCACACCCACAACAGCCTCGGCCCTCCTGTATAAATCACTGAGATAACACCCTATAAGCTTGATTACAACCTGATCTTATGGGGAAGCATTTTCTTAATCCAGGTTCCCTCCTTTATGATGACTATAGCCTAGATTGAGCTTACATAAACACGGAGAGCATATTCATATGTACAAGTTCATATTTCACTGAAACCAACAAGAATCTTAATTCACATACTCATATATTATCATGAAAATATATTAAATTGCCATTAACTGTACATGTGGTTGGGTAGCAAAGAGTGTTTCAGGCCAGCCAGGACTACATAATGTTGGGGTAGAAATCTCATTTCATTTCTAGACAAACCACAACGGGACAACAAGGTTCCATGTGGAAATGTTTAATGAGAGAAGAGTAGAAGAGGAGAGGAGTAAAGACCGGTCATGAGCATGTGGAGGGAAGGGGGGAGGAGAATGGGGAGAGAAGGGACAAAGGGGAAGAGGGGAAGCAGGGCAAGAACAAGAAGCAAGAAAGGAAGAGAGTAAGAGAATGAGGAAGGGACAAGCAGCCCCTTTTATAGTGCCAGGCATACCTGGCTGTTACCAAGTAACTGTGGGAGTGGAGCTTAGACAGAAAACTAACACATAGTGAGAACCTGTTACCAAGAAAAACAAAAACAAAAACAAAAAACAAACAAGCAAAATGAACAAAAAAGTTTTTTCCAGGACTGAAGAGATGCTTCAGTAGAGAAGAGAACATAATACTCTTGCAGAGGATCAGAGTTTGGCCAAAGAAAACACATCTAGCAGCTCACAACCACCTGACTCAGCTCCAAGAGCTCAGATGCACTCTATGATGCCAGCACCTTCATTCCCATGTGTGCATACCCACCATCACCACCAAGCAGCTACTACACACACATGCATATTATTAAAATAAAATAAAACATTTTTATAGAAAAACTTCTGAAAATTCAGACTCAAACTCTGAACATATAGATCACAAATTCTCTCCTAAAAGTAGTATAGGGAAAAACTCCAGCATTTGGACCTCATTGATAGCAACAAGAACCATGTAGTATGTGGAAAATTACTACAAATCATTTAATAGGATTATAATCTATGAGGTGTCATATTATAAAAGCATAAATTTCTGCTAATCCATAACGATCACCAGAAAATTAATAGTTTATCGATGTGTCTGTGGTCTAACTATAGAGAGGTTCTCCACTCCCCAATACTTGTCTGTTTATTTAAATAAGACTTTGTCTAAAGTGAAGAGGGCAAGGGATTAGGATACAAATAACATGATGAGGAATAGTTCAAAAAGTGAGTTGTTTTCTTCCTGTTCCAAGCAACTTTTGCAATTACAATGTGTCCTCTTTACTATGCTAACTCATTAGGAAGCAATGGTTCTGTATTGACAAGTCATCAATTATAAAGCTAGACTTGTAGGTAAAAACCACCTTGTTTGAGGTGATTGGGTTTCCAAAGCTAATTGTATGGTGTTTGCTCATCTCAGGTGAGCATCAGTGAGAAACAGTGTCTAAAATACAATGCACAAAACAAATCAGCCCATAACTTCTCTGTATTCTGCAACATTAACAGAGAAACTATCAATGATGATGTCAAAAACTTAAGCTTAAAAGTAAATTAGACATGAACTCAAATATCTACAACACATTATGCCCATCATTGGGGAATGTCCTAAAAACACTTTAGTGATTTATCAAAGGATTCTATTCTGCCAGTGCAGAACAAAAATCATACTGGAACAGACTTAGAATCCCTTTGAAAACTATACAAAACATAAAGTTACTTAAAGGTACCATCCAACCGCTACAGAGAGACACAATGGAAAGGATTTACTAGTGAAATACCTCAGCTCAGATCTTAGTCAAAGGACTGCCACCTTAGCTATTATACAGGGTATATTCAAGAGCAGTGAGCCTCAGATGTCTTCACCTATTAACGAGAATTGTGACTCACTAGTGGTCAGAAAATCCCCATGTGGGGCCATATGTGGATATTAGGTAGAGATGTGACCAGAGTAAAGAGAACTGAACGTAAATATGTCAAGCAAAGAGGGTTCCATTGTTTAATCCTGTCTTTAGCAGTCCTTTTCTTATTTAAGTTTTAGATTTAAGTTCTGAATAGAGTCTCCTCAAGGTTTAAAAGTAAAACAGTTTTGAACAGATGAGACTGATTTAAACTAGTCAGCTAAACATAGCGTAAAATTCCTCAGTGTACGGTTGCATGGGTCCCATGTCCACTCTGCCACAGGGCAAGGCTGCAATAGGCGGGATGTGGGAGATGACTGCACTTATTCCATCGACCAGTGGTTGTATGGGAAGTCAAGGGACACTGCTCTGGGGGGGATGAAATGTAGTCTGAGGCACAGGACCACTGGAGCTGCCTGAGGGATTGGGGAGGTTCCTTGGGCCTGCAACAAAGCACGGGCTGTCTGGTTCTTATGCTCTTAGTCATCCAGGTGCCCCTGAATGCCACAGAAGAGTTGAGAATGGAGTTGGGGCCCATGGAACTGGATCTAGTCCAGGGCTGAAGGGGAAAGAAGGGGGCCTCTAGCTGGTCCTTTGAGGAGAGGCTTTGGATTGGTGATGGGGGGCTTGGTTTGGCTTGGCTGTGGTGGTTGCTGTGGCTGGGAGAGCATGGAGGCCTTCTGCAGGAGATTAGATACCGGCTCTGTAGTCTAAGGCCTTCTCTGTGGCTCACCATGGCGAATCCCAATAAAAAGAGGCAGTCCATGGTTTTACGATATTTATCGGCATGGTGAAAAGTGAATGATTAAATCCGTACCCCACGTCTTAGGGTGAACTTGTGATTAAGTACCTTTTGAAGGGTTAAATATCTAGGAAGGAAAGGTTATTGGCTAAGCTTCCAGGCCTTTGGTACCTCATTAAAATGGAGATCTGTCTTGAGTCTGTGAGACCACAGGCCATTTCCTCTACCTGTGGAGGGACTTGAGGCATTACCCTTATGTGACTGATGGCCATGAATCTATGGAGGGCTGTGAGCTTGTGATCTGCCTAGTTTCCCAGGAGTCAGGCGAAATGCCTACTGTCTCTTCAGTGTCACCGGGATTTCTAGCCTTAGTTCAACCAGAAACCAGGCTGTCTTTCATGGTACCACACAGTTCTTACTTCTTGTTTTCATATGACTCTATGAAAGTTGCCCAAAGTGCCGCAATCACTGAAAGGTTCTGTAAGCTAAAACTGTAAAGAAATATTAAGGCAAAAATAATAAAGGTCAGCCAATCAGTGGCTATAAAGTATATTTATGCCCTGTTCCATTCAACATACCACAACAGTCAGCCAGCTGGCTTCCCTTCTGTGGAAGGGGAATGGTAGAGCAGCATGGATTTAGAATGTTTACAATAGGCTTCTTGACTTACAGGATTACTAAAGCATGTGTCCTCCTTGCTGGGCACAGCAGTAGCAGCTCATTCTGGACTTCAATGTACATGTTAAGAGGCCTCTCACACCCCATCAAAAAACTTCCTTTTTTCTGCTTACGTGGGCATTGGTAAGCTTTACTTAATTTTGCTTATTTTTTGTTTTTTCTGACATAGGGTCTCTATAGCCCAGGATGGCCTAGAACTCAAAGTTATCCTACTGACTCAGACTGTGTCTTGGCATACACTACCACATTTGATTCTTAATTTTAATATTTGTCGAAGGAACTATCTTCATTAGGAACAATCAGGTTTTGCAAAAGTGGCATTTCACATATTTACTAAGAAAATTACTTATACAATAAATAATAAAGAGCTCATTTATCACACCCTGACAAAATGCTCCCAAATACAGCTAATGGCATTTGTAACTCCTAAAGATATGAAGTATTAATGAAAGAAACTGAAGCTTGCCTGCCCCCTACGTCCCCGTAATTTCAACACTCAGAAGACTGAGGCCGAACAGTTATGGCTGGTTTGGGCTACCTAGGAGTGGTAATGGCGATGTTGTGGGGAGGAGACATAGGAAGAACAAGCCAGGTACAGTAAGTCACGCCTGTAATCCCAGAACATAGGAAGAAGCTAAGGCAAGAGGATTCTGAGTCCAAGCCAACAGAGGCTAGATAGCTATGTAGTTAGATCCTATCTCAAACAAACCAATAAGCAAAACAAGTAAGTGCAACTGCCTTTGAGTGACCTTATTCAGTCTCAATGCTGTGGTCATATACATATACAAAGTGCTACCCTACCCTCACTTAATAGTTACAAGAAATATTTGTTAACTAAAACAAATGTACAATGAGTTCAATGTTGTGCCCATTTTAGTCATATGACATAACACATAATGTGCCAGAAATGTAGAGAAAGCAACCTGGGGCCACTCTTAGACAAGGCGAGATAAGCTGGGTTTGGGCCCACACATATCTCTCTTCTCAGTACCTTTCCCCCTTACCTTAGCCATCAGTTTCCTACTTAGGCAGTTACTTACAACTGAGGACCTTAAGGTATAGTGCAATCCAGGGACATCTGTATTTAAAGGGGTTTCTCCGTAAGAAATCAATGGGACAGTCTTTTAAATGAAGAGAGTGAAACTGGGATATCACATGCAAAAGAAGATGGACCATTAGCTTACACTATATATAAATATTAATTCACAATAGATTTTAAAATGGACTTAAACATAAGACCAAAACTACTGAACTCTAGAAAAAGAAAATAGGTAAATATTTTGACAGTGGATTTGTTAATGATTTCTTGGATATGATATGAACATATACTCACAACAAAGTAGATAAACTAGAAAATACTCAGACATAATACTGTGAAAGCAGAAGGGGGTCCATGACAAGAATAAATCCCATGATTTTGTGTGCCAACTAAAACTCTTAACTAAACTTTTGGGGAGAAAAATTAAAAACTGGAGTTGAAGAGATGGTTCAGCACTTGAGAACACTTGCTTCTATTGCATAGGACTAAGGTTTAGTATTCAGCGCACACAAGGCAACTTGGAACCATCTGTAACTGCAGTTTCAGGCTATGCAACATTTTCTTGCCTCTACATGCATGCTGTAAGCATACAAACATGTAGTCAAATATTCGTATGTTGAATTAGTAATTATCAGCACTCAAATGCTGCCGCCGGTAGCAACAGCACACAATCACAATCCTCACCACCCGCCAAAATGCTCTAGATTCGCAAATGAAACACACACACACACACACAAAGACACACACACAGACAGACACACACACACCACATACACACACACAGACACACACACACAAACACACACACACCACACACACACACTGACACACACACACAAACACATACACACACAGACACACACACACTGACACACACACACTGACACACACACCAAACACACACAGACACACACACAGAAACACACACACAAACACACAGACACACACACAGACACACACACACACAAACACACAGACACACACACACACCTAGAGCCTTCTATTTAATATACTTTATACATCGAAATGTCTGGACCCATCCAAACATCCCAGCAACTAAAACATTCTCCCCTCCCATATGCTTTAATTATTTCTTACTAAAGCCTATATTCAATACTGGCAGCCACAGACCCAAGCCTGCAGCCATCATGCGCCATGATCTCCAACTCTTACATGTTTTCAGTGTCTCTGTGTCTTTGTCTCCCTGTCCTACATTTCTTAGGCCAGGACCTTCTCTTTCCCTGGCAATGGTGAATCCCAAGTCCCGCCTCTGTCTCCCTGCCTAGCCATTGGCCACCAGCAACTTTATTACCAATCAGAGCCAACTGGGGGGAAGGACGCTCAGAGTCTTACAGGCAGACATGTGGTTCCCATGTGCTTTTGGGAGCCTAATGAACACAAATAGCATTACAACCAATCCACAACACTCATACACAATAAAAAAATAAATATTTAAGGTAAAACTGCATCAAATCACACAGCAGTGAAAAGGCAACTTACAAAATGGAAGAAAGTATGTGAAATTATATTCAATAAGACATAAAGATAGGAGAAGCCGTGGCAGGACAAAATGGCAGGTGATGTTAAGATTCTGCTCTGTGTATTTTCAGGTTGTTATTAATGTTCTCAAGAGATGGATAGTACCGGGCTTTGTATGTTTAAGTGAGCAATTGTATCTTACCAATTGGATCTAAGATTATTGTGTTGTGTGTTTTTTTATGTGAGGGTTTGAGAGTAGGAAAGTGTGCGGCTGGGCTGTGTTTACACCAAGATATCTAGCAGATATCTTGGGGCACCGCAGTGAGGACCTAGCAGGGTAAAGACAATTACTCTTTTTATTTTTATATTTTTACAACAACAGATGGCACGCCAAGGTGATGGGCAAGAATCCATTAGTAATCCTGAGAGTTGAGAGAAAGTTTTTATTTTCTAAGTAAGAGGAGGCCGGCGCCATGTTAAGTCATGTGATATCTTAAGCATGGGAATTCAAACAAAGAAAGTTGAAGCCACCTGGGCTGGCAGGCTGTAGGTCACCTGCTGTGTGATAAGTAATGGCAGATCAGAGAGTCAGGGATTAAAAGCTGCTTTTTAAAGAAAGTTGTTTAGAAAGTCTTTCAGGATACTCACATTCTTTTTAATGTGGGCTCCACGGGAATTTTGGGTTGAAATCCTAGTTAGACAAGCTACTTCTTAATTACAGGTATTGTTAAAAGGTGATTGAGTTTGTTTTTAGAAAGAAGAGAGTAAAGAGATTACCTGAATCAGGTGGGGATTTTCATCCAGGATTCAGAACTTAAATAGGGAAAAATTAGTCACTAACTCGAAGTAGAGAGTTGTGATGAAATGTCTGTAACACCAAGGAGAGTGAATGCAGGCATATATTTTAGAAGTTATTAAGGTTAAAGAAAAATCTGTGGCTCCGGGTAGAGAGCTTAACAGGTGGATATATTTTGGGTTAAATTCCCGAGTTTTAAGTTGTTTATTGGTATTAGAATTGATAGAAGGTGTTTAAGTTTGTTTTAAGGGGAGTAAAGAGATTACCCGAATCACAAGGAGATTTTCATCTATGGTTCGGAACTTAGATAGGGAAAAATTAGTCTCTAACTCCAAGTAGAGAGATGTGATTAATATCTGTAACACCAAGGAGAGTGAATGCAGGCATATATTTTAGAAGTTATTAAGGTTAAAGAAAAATCTGTGGCTCCGGGTAGAGAGCTTAGCAGATTGAGATATTTTGGACTAAAGTCCTGGTTTGATGTGTTGCTTATTGATACTGGAATTGATAAAAGGTATTTGGTTTGTTTTATGGATTACACCGCTAAAGGCCTTATGGCTCGTTGATGCCGGCTAGCGAGGGTTTGTGGTTACTTTTCATATATACCACAACAGGACGCTCGAATTCTCTTAACGTGGGCTCCACGGGAACTTTGGGTAATTTCCCGATATCACAGAGGACAAAAGCCTATCAGGCTCATTGTTTAGCTTACTTCCTTTTTTAAAAAATTGTTTAATATTCATGATGGGTGTGACTTTGAGTTTTATGGTTATATTATTAATCTGGGAGAGAGTGCAAGATACAAGCTTTTCTGGTTTCAGACTAAGGAACACAGTATTTTGGGAGAAAGATTTTGTCTTTGTGTTTTTAAAACCTGTGATTAGGCTCTGGAAACCTCACAGAGTCATACTGATCAGATTTGATAGAGGTAGACCACCTGAAATATTTATTCAGGAGAATCAAACAAAAAGGTATCTCGATTGTAAACTTTTTCTTGAGAGTTGTATTTTACAGAGCGTGCCTACCAACTTGGAATCCTGGTCTCAAGGACTTTCAGCTGGGTCCAGTCAGGACACATCCACTACAGCATTTGCTTCATTCTTCCTACCTCCTACCCCCAAGGATATCTCAACGCCCATGTACAGCTTGAAGAAGTTATGGAGGAGTCGTCGCCCCAATTCCCTGTACGTTGGGGGGCTGAAAGTGATATTGTTTTTATGAGGAATTTAAAATTGGTTGTAATTTAACAGGGAGGAATTAGCTAGATTGAATTGTACTGTCATAATCTCATTTGGTAACTAAGCTGAAATCATATCTTTGCTTTGGTATTAAATTTATTTTTCAAAAGAGTTTAAAGAGCCAGTCCTTCTATTGTTGTCATTACAAACTTCTGAGTTGATTACACCTGTGAGTTAAGATTCAAATAGCAGAGTCATGGCTCTGAGTTTGTGAGAGAACTTTCAAGATATTATTAAGATATAAAGACAACAGTCCAGATTGTCTTATATAGATAGGTGGTTTTCAAAAACGTCAGAAATCCACAAAATTTGAGATTTAAAGTTATTTATCTTTTGTTGAGACATATCTGCTCCTAACAGTTACCCTTTGGTGAATTTAATGAAGAATGTGAACATCTCTACCTCCAGGTGAGGCAATACTTTGTGGCTAGGCAGCCACTACACAAAACTGCCTGTTTCATCTGCAGACTAATACTGTCCGGAAAAGGACAAATTATACAGAATAGTTGACTGATAAACTCTGCCAATCAGGGTTATCAGCCCTTCAAAATCTGCATTTCAAGAGTCTGTCAGTTGATCTTGGGCCAGAAGGCTGAAGACTTGTGCTCACATGTTGCTAGCAGGGGACTGTGCTAGTGGAGATTTGTCTCTAAAACCTCTCAGTTCTGGAAGCCATGTTAGGCTTCCTATGTGTACAGATATTTGTCATTCCCAGATTTCTGATGGGGTTGAAGACATTATAGTCTCATAGCCTATCAGGCTGTGTAACTCTAAATATACATATTTTATTGGATAGTTATCAGATAGTATACAAGCTAGTCAAGATATAATACAGATTTTAAGCCTTTCTTAAGCTGGAATGGATAACTAAATTTTCTCTTTAACTGATATAGTGTTGGATTGGGTGTTAGATATATTTTATGATCTTAATTACAAAAAGATATTAGTTGTGCTCAGCTTATATTTGAGAGATAAGTTTTTTTTGTTTATTAGACAAAAAAGGTGAAATGTAGGATGATGTCTCAGGTGAGGCAGGTACAGGATAGAAGGAGGCCTGTCATTGGAGGAGAAGGAAGGATGGGCTGGAGAGAAGTTTGAAGGAAGAGGAACAGACTAGGGGAGAGAAGAGGAGACAGGGCGGAGGAGAGCAGACTGAGAAGCCGTGGCAGGACAAGATGGCAGGTGATGTTAAGATTCTGCTCTGTGTATTTACAGGTTGTTATTAATGTTCTCAAGAGATGGATAGTACCGGGCTTTGTATGTTTAAGTGAGCAATTATATCTTACCAATTGGATCTAAAAAAATAAAGAGAGATGAAAATATAGGCTACTTAAAACTAATTTTATCATCACTGAAAAAGTAATCTAACAGGTTTGATGTATGGATCGCCAATAAGCACAGGAAAATATGCTCCCAGTCACCAATCATACAAAACCACTAGGAGAGGCCTCCTCACACCCAAATGGATGGATACTGGGGTTCAGGGTGTTGGGCATAATCTAAGTATTGAATCAAGTGTCATGTGTGCCCTAAGCAAGTGCTCTAACACTTAACTCTTTCCTCAGCCCTTTTTTCCCTTGAGTCAGACTCTATGTAACCCAAATAGCCAGAATTCCTGATCCTCTTACTTTCATCTCCCAAGAGAGGAAATAGGCGAGAGGATATAATGATGCTCCTACTGTGGGAAAAAACATGGCAGAAATCAAAAGCATTACTACAGCACTACATTATCTATGTCCACTTTTGAGTATAGACCGAAACTCAAAGTAGATGTGGC
Source organism: Rattus norvegicus (assembly GCF_021556685.1). Classification (NCBI taxonomy): domain Eukaryota; kingdom Metazoa; phylum Chordata; class Mammalia; order Rodentia; family Muridae; genus Rattus; species Rattus norvegicus. Next base: position 4,837,408 of record NC_141545.1, read on the forward strand.
CCTTGGTGAAAATGGGTTGAGTTCCTTCCCGGGGTCTCTGGTCTGGCAGGAAATGGGCTGAGTGTTAACAGCTCTTACAAGGAAAGCGGGGAGGTTTGGGAGGACAATACATGAGAGCTATCCAGGGTCCTGGGTCTCCTCTGCTACTGTGGCAGTGCCAGTGCCAGTGCCAGTGCCAGGGTGGCATTAGCAGCAGTAGGCTTTGCTGATGGCAGGAGGCTGCGCCAAGGTCCAGATGAAAGCTTCTGATGACAGCTTCTGGAGAGAAAGCTCTTCCCCAAGAGTTACAGCTCAGTAAAACAGACACTCTCCGATTACTCTAGGTAACGTAGCTTCTGTACTTTATTAAATGTGAATAGGAAATATACTTTTGGAGGAGTAGAGTGGGATCCAAGGGAAGATGCTTCCCACTGGATCAGTTTGAGAAGCTAGTGATGCTCTACTTGCATGGGGAAGGATTCCAGGTGTTTTTCCTATGTGACTAATAGTCCTGGTCTTCTCAGTGTGGTGTCCTGGTTACATGTTCTAGAGCAGCCAATGGCCTCATTCCTACCGTTATCAATTCTGAGATTCATGGTGTTTGAGATCACTAAACCTTCTGAGCTCTTCTGTCTGATGTCATGGTCCACTTGCTCACAGTGAAACCTTTATCTGTACACATGTATTCCCAACAGCAGCATTCATAGTAGCTAAAAGGTGAAAGCAATCCCAAATATACATTGATATACGATCAAAAAACAAAACATGCCACATACACATATGAAATATTGTTTAAATTTAGGAAATTTAGGATGTGCAACAGCATAGTCAGGAGAACAAGATGCTAAGAAAAGCAGTCATTTGTAAAGGTAAACTCCTCTACCATCCCACTCAGACCAGATACTTCAAGTATTTAGGAGATACTGAAAATAGGAGAGTGTGTTTTGGGACTGGGGTGATAAAAGGAGCATTCTAGGTCAAGATGAAAGGGACTTACTGACGAATGGTGGTAATGTCTGTTGCACACTGTATTTTTTTTTAGGTTTTTAATTTAATTTAATTTTATATATACATATATTTTTTTTATTAACTTGTGTATTTCTTATATACATTTCGAGTGTTATTCCCTTTCCCGGTTTCCGGGCAATCATCCCATTCCCCCCTCTCCTTTTTTATGGGTGTTCCCCTCCCCGTCCTCCCCCCTCCTTGCCGCCCTCCCCCCAACAATCTTTTTCACTGGTGGTTCAGTCTTAGCAGGACCCAGGGCTTCCCCTTCCACTGGTGCTCTTACGAGGATATTCATTGCTACCTATGAGGTCAGAGTCCAGGGTCAGTCCATGTATAGTCTTTAGGTAGTGGCTTAGTCCCTGGAAGCTCTGGTTGCTTGGCATTGTTGTACATATGGGGGTCTCGAGCCCCCTCAAGCTCCTCCAGTTCTTTCTCTCATTCCTTCAACGGGGGTCCTATTCTCAGTTCAGTGGTTTGCTGCTGGCATATGCCTCTGTGTTTGCTGTATTCTGGCTGTGTCTCTCAGGAGAGATCTACATCCGGCTCCTGTCGGCCTGCACTTCTTTGCTTCATCCATCTTGTCTAATTGGATGGCTGTATATGCATGGGCCACATGTGGGGCAGGCTCTGAATGGGTGTTCCTTCTGTGTCTGTTTTAATCTTTGCCTCTCTCTTCCCTGCCAAGGGTATTCTTGTTCCCCTTTTAAAGAAGGAGTGAAGCATTCACATTTTGATCATCCGTCTTGAGTTTCATTTGTTCTAGGCATCTAGGGTAATTCAAGCATTTGGGCTAATAGCCACTTATCAATGAGTGCATACCAAGTGCTTTTTTTCTGTGATTGGGTTACCTCACTCAGGATGATATTTTCCAGTTCCCTTCATTTGCCTACGAATTTCATAAAATCATTGTTTTTGATAGCTAAGTAATATTCCCTTGTGTAGTGTACCACATTTTCTGTATCCATTCCTCTGTTGAAGGGCATCTGGGTTCTTTCCATTTTCTGGCTATTATAAATAAGGCTGCGATGAACATAGTGGAGCACGTGTCTTTTTTATATGTTGGGGCATCTTTTGGGTATATGCCCAAGAGAGGTATAGCTGGATCCTCAGGCAGTTCAATGTCCAATTTTCTGAGGAACCTCCAGACTGATTTCCAGAATGGTTGTACCAGTCTGCAATCCCACCAACAATGGGGGAGTGTTCCTCTTTCTCCGCATCCTCGCCAGCATTTGCTGTCACCTGAGTTTTTGATCTTAGCCATTCTCACTGGTGTGAGGTGAAATCTCAGGGTTGTTTTGATTTCCATTTCCCTTATGACTAAAGATGTTGAACATTTCTTTAGGTGTTTCTCAGCCATTCGGCATTCCTCCGCTGTGAATTCTTTGTTTAGCTCTGAACCCCATTTTTAATAGGGTTATTTGTCTCCCTGCGGTCTAATTTCTTGAGTTCTTTGTATATTTTGGATATAAGGCCTCTATCTCTTGTAGGATTGGTAAAGATCTTTTCCCAATCTGTTGGTTGCTGTTTTGTCCTAACCACAGTGTCCTTTGCCTTACAGAAGCTTTGCAGTTTCATGAGATCCCATTTGTCGATTCTTGATCTTAGAGCATAAGCCATTGGTGTTTTGTTCAGGAAATTTTTTCCAGTGTTGCACACTGTATTAATGTTACTGAATAAGCCATGTAAAAATGGTTGGGACCAAAGAGATGGCTGAGCAGCCAAGGGCACTGGCTTCTCTCTCAGAGGACTATGGTGGGCTTACTGCCAGGACCCACATGGTGATTCACAGCTGTCTTTAACTCTAGTAGAGGAGTACCCAATGCTCTCCTCTAGCCTCTGTCATTACCAGGCAAGAATGTGGTGTAGAGACATACAAGGAAGCAAAAATACCTTTACACATAAAATGATAACTAAAAAAAGATCATCAAAATGTTACATTTTTATGTTTTCAGAAATTTAGCACTTCACCACAGTTTGAAATGCTGTATTTAATGGCTTAAAGATAAAAATGTGGATCAGAGACTGGCCACTAAGAGAATACAGACCACTCAGGAATGTTCTTGAATCTCTGATCCTTTTGACCTGACTCACCTGTGCTGAGATAGTGGATGTGCAGCATCACACCCTACCCATTTGATGGGGATTTGACCGAGAGTACAGGCTAACCAGGCACTCTACTAGCTGAGCCACTGTCTTTCTGGTGACCTTAGTAAGGGTCGAAGGGCAATCTACTTAGACAACTGTTAAATAGTCTGTTTATTCACACCATCAGACTTCTCTTTAAATTTTTAAAATTGTGTTTATGCACATGGGTCATATGCCTACACACCGGTGCATGTATTGCCCGTGGAATACCCTGGACCGGATTACCTACAGTTGTGAGCTGTCATGTGAGTGCTGGGAAATGAACATGGGTCCTCTGGAAGAAGAGCCAATGATCTCAACCAGGGAGCCATCCCTCTGCCCGCATCTCCTTACCTTCTTGCAGGAGTGTTTTATACTGTCTTCTCGACACAGTCCCACAGGATAAGTACAGTAATTACTGTTTATATCACAGAAGAGAAAATAATTTCCAAATCTGCCTTAAGTGAGGCAAAGTCACCTTAGAAGACATACTTTTCCCCTTTCTTACACTTTTCATGCAAGACCCATTTTCTGTACACGAATCATATAAGTAGTTACAGTAACAATCGCTGTGCTTTTTCTGAAGACATCTAATAAATAAGGTTAGCGTTTTAGTGTTCATTGTGGCTTTGGTGCTAGGACAGTTCTTGGAGCCATATTCAAAGGAAGAGTGAACTGGAGTGAAGTTGCTGTGAGGGATGCTTCTGATGATAACCTCACTTTGAAAGTACTGTTCTGCTGCTCCCAAGGAAAGTCCAGCTGAATTAGCTAGCCTCTTGCAACAGAAAAAACAAACAAACAAAAAAATTAGAGCAAGAAGGATTTGCACTGAGGCTCCGGGGTCTTGAGGCTGCGGTGGGTCCCAAGTGTTTTAGTGTTTATTTGACATGAAGGTTACAGCCCCAGAGAGATGAGTTTACTACTTAGGATTCTCATTTCATTAGCAACATTTCATTAGAAATAGTCTTTGACAGTTTCCTTTTGGTGTCCGTGCATGCGGTACCTGTGTCTCTGTGTGTGTCTGTACATGTGTGCGCACGTGCAGGCACACACCGACCTTCATGCATGGCTCACATTTGTGTGGAGATGCATGTGTGTGCAGACCAGAGAAGAACTTTGAGTGTCATTCCTTAGGCACTATCCACCTTTTAAAAATTATTTATTTGTTCTGCATACGTGTGCATGCTTTGACACTGTGGTAGTCACAGCACAACTTCAGAGCCAGCTCTCTGCTAATCCCCCTTCATGGGGTCTGGGAATTGAGCTCTGGTCATCAGGCTTCCGAGGTAAGTGCCTTTAACCTGCTGAGCACTCTATCCAGCTCCGTTTGAAATCATTTTCAGGCACACCTCCCTCTGACCCAGTAATCAGCAGCTAAGCCAGGATTCATTGCTGGGTGACGAGGCTTCCGGAGCTGCCTTCCTTCCTATGGGACTACAGATCTGGGACTGACAGACACCATGACTGTTTTTGTTCAGTGTGTATTCTAGGGATTAAACTCAGGTGCTCATGCTTGAATAGCAACTCCTCACACGGAACCATTTTCCCAGCTCTTCCTTCAATTTTGCAGTTCTGGGACTTGAACACAAGTCCTCAAGAAGGTTAGCTAAGTAAGTCCTTCATGAATGAGCAACACCCATAGGCACAGTAATTCTTTCATTACACCTTCCAGGTACTTGTGAAGTCAGGAACAAGGCAGAAAACACTTGCAGCAGTGGTCTTGGAAGACACAAGCCCTCAGTCTTCATTTTCTAAGCTGTAGATTAACATGGTAGTGCTGACTTTTTAGGGTTGTCATGAGAATTAACCAAGGCGATGTGTTGTTCCTGCCATGTAACGATCTTGTGGTAGAACTCCTTTATGTAGGGACTTGGTTATTTTGTTTCATGTTATTCTCTCTCGGTGTGTGTATGTATGTGTACGTATATGTTTACGTGCTACATGTGAATATGTATGTCTATTTATGGTGTGTGTGTATGTAAATAATCTATGTTTTTGCTGTATATGAAATTGTGTGTCTGCATGTTCATGATGTGTATGTATGTCTGCATTTGTGCATTATGTGTGTGTTTGTATATGTGTGTCTGTGTATGGTTTATGGGTATGATGTGTGTATGTGCATGATGTGTGTGTTTGTGTGTGTCTGTATGGTGTGTTTATATGCATATGGTGTGTGCATGTTGTGTGTGAGTGTGTAGTGTTTGTATAGTATGTGCATACTGCATTGAGGCCACTTGTGTGTGTGCATGATATATATGTGGGGTGTGTGTATGGTATGTGTGTAGGACAAGTATGGTATGTGGTTTTGTATGATTTATGTGTGCACGTAGCGGGGTGCACATGCAGAGATTGGGAGGAGATCCTCCCGGTACCAGTTCTCTCCTTTTACATGGGTTCCTGGAACTGAACTTGGATTTCAGGGCAAGGGATTTATTTACCTTTCGAGCCTTCTCTTGCCCTCTCTATAAGTACTTTTTAAACGGAGGGTTTTCCAAATTACTGTCTTGGTTTTTTTCCCCTTTGTTTTTCTTATCTTTTTGTAGGGGAATTTGGTGGGGAAAATTCTGTAGCTTTCTTGTTTTTTAACTTTTCCAAACATCCATATTGTTCTTCAGATATTGCCATAGGCTGAATGGGCTTCAGGATTTGTTCCGTTCGATGAGGTTTTGAGCACAAAATGTGTTTTCAATTACTCCTGTGGAAGGCTCTTCTGAATACTTTGAAGACCCTGGGATTGAACTCTTGCTTTGATAGATTTTGTTTTTTATTTTTGAGGTAGGTTTTAGCACACACCAATCTCCTTTGCCTGGAACATTCTGTGATCTCTACATAGTTTTCTTATATCTCATATAGTAATATTAATATTAGTCACTGGAAATGACAGCAGAGGAATAACATCTTTACAGTGTGAAATGTTTCTGCTCTCTTCATTCCCTCCAGATGTTCACATTGGGTGTGACAGAGTGTTCTACCTGGCATGCAAGAATGGCATGGTGCAACTACATTACAAAAATGAACAAATAAAGTGTTTGTTCATTTAGTTAATCTGAGATTTCTTAAACTGTCACTTCATAGAGCAAAGAGGTTATGGCCGGAAGATCTGAGTAATGATGGGTACCGTTTTTTGTTGTTGTTGTTGTTGTTGTGGTTGTTGTTGTTGTTGTTGTTGTGGTTGTGGTTGTGGTTGTTGTTGTGGTTGTTGTTGTTGTTGTGGTTCTTGTTGTTGTCCTTGTTGTTGTTGCTCTATGTGTTTTTGGTGTCAGGGGAAGGCTGTTGTGTTCTCACTGGGGAGGAGGGTGTTATCTAGAACTGAGTTAGATAGTATGTCGAAGGTTTTGGTTGATGAGGAATTTCATTTGGGTTGGAAGGACCACAGGAATGGGAACCGAGGGTGAGTGGTAGGAGAGCTTGCCCTAGTCTGGGCTGCATCCTGGGAGAGGGATAGGAGCGTGGAAGTTGCTTCAAAAAAGGACGGAAACATTGTATCTGTAGCCAGGAAGCAGAGAAAGATGGGTGTTGTTTCTAAGCTTTCTTTCTTCTTTGTATGCAGTGCAAGCCTGAGCCCAGGGAATGGTAGTGTCTATATTTAGGGTGGATCTTCCCTCCTTAATTAATCTAATCAAGATACTTTATCAGTGACATGCCTGGTGCCTGTTTCCTGGATGGTTGTATATAGCGTCAGATTGACAGCTAATAGTATGCATCACAGCTGGTCCCTGGATGATTTAACATGGAATGGTGGGTGTTGAGTTGGTGCAGAGGTGACTGTTGTTGATCAAGAACTTTGGATTTAGCTGGAGCTTTTAATTTATGGAGCTAGAGTCCACAGAAACGGTACGTGTGTAATTTACCACATGTCAGTGAAGACAGAGAGAATAGAGAATAACTAGATATATGAAAATGGGTTGAAGAAAACTGCGTAGGTGTCCTTGAAGACTACATATGTAGGAGGATACACTATGCCATCGTGAAAGCATTAGGCATTCTCTTAACTCTGCAGTACCAGGGTGAATTTGGAACACCCCAAGCACATCAGTGTCCCCACAGGAATGGGGAAAAAGTAACATACAAAGTGGTGGTTGGTGTTCACACCAAACATCGGAGGCCAGAATCAGTGGCCTTACATCTCCAGAGAATGTGTCCTTAAGGAAGACTGAGCATTGAACTTTGTCCGCCAGGAAGGAATCACCTCATTCCTTATTTTGTTATCATTTTGGTAAGGCTGAATAGACAAATCCCTTGTTGTAAAGTTGACATTCGGCTGGTTGATGTTTTACCCTTGTTGGATGGTATGTTTGAGAACCCTTCTGGTTTTCTGCCTGAACAGGAAACTGGAGACCTTGCAGCTGGGCAACTCTGACCTGATCCTCTTTGTACTGCTCTGCACCCTGTGGAGAGCTCCTCTCCTAGCTGGCACTCTCTCTTTCTCTTTGGGGAGTTTGGGAGGCAATGACTCTTGTACAGGTTTTGGCAGTGCAACTGAGGGCTTACCTTCAGAACCTGTGTGGAGGACTCTTGGAAAACTTGTCTCTGGGAATGTGAGGACCTTTCCCTTTGGAAAAGTGTCAGACAGAGGGTGTCTCTAAGGAGGGGCTCTTCAGAGCCTATGAAGTGACCTCTTAGCGATTCTGTGTGGAAGTCTGTAGCCCTGACAAGGGGTTCATGTGTGGCAGATTTCAAGCAGCTCAACTCTTCCGGAATGTACTTTGGGATCATAAACTATATTAAAAGGAAGTTTTTGTTGTTTTCTCCTCTGTTATTTGCCTCTTTTAGTGGGGATGTGGAAATTAAAAACTTGCCATCTGAAGTGAGTGCTTCGCCAAAAGGTGACACAGAAAAGACATAGAGCAAATAAGGCACTACATGTGCAGATCTCCAAGTTAAAAGACAGGCTCTCCCATCACAGCCTCCTCACTTCTTCCCAGACCTCCTCCCCACTGCCTTCTGATCTCCACATATAGACAGCCCTTATCATATGGAATTTCTGTAAATTTAGAACCTTGGTTCTCCCTTATCTTGTGATGTTGATTGTGGCCACCATACCAGGAGCCTCCACAGTTGGTTATTTAAGGATGGGATTATTAGTTCGGCTTTTTATCTCCTACTTGAACTTTGTTGTGACTGAAATAAAGCTTTGGCAGCCTCTGGCCCTACCCTGACTGATGATGGATGATGCATGTTCTGTGTGTACCTGAGTTGGAAACTTAGGGGTTTTGACCTTTCTGGGGAGGGTCAAGCCCCGCTGATGACATATTTGAGGACTACAGCCGCAACAAATGTAGAATGTGGGGACTGAATTCATGAACTTTTTTTTGAAAAACAAGGAAGGTAAGCAGACTCTTCCATTTAGAGAATACAGAGGAGCTACAGAGGTTTTTTTTTTTTTCTTGAAACCATATTAATATCTGCATTTCTTTGTCTTATTACCCAAACCTCAAAGCTGTACTTTAGCATTATGTGTCAGGAAGGTAAAAGTAACATTTGAGATGTTCTAGAACAAGACAGAAAAAAACACAAGGACACATTCATTCCTTGTATTCAGTTTTGAGGTTCTTGCTGTGTCAGTTTGTCTTGTGTAGCAAAATGAAGAGGTAATGATACCAGTAAGTGATTTCTTTTCCTTCTTGTCATCCACCTTCTTTATAAATCGATTATTTGTAAGAGAAATGTCTCCCCAGCACCCTATTAAATTGTAAAGCATATATGATCTAGTGAGAGAAGCCAACAACAGAGTCTAAGACAATGGAGCATCCCTTAACTAATTCTTTGTTGGAAGAAGGTGGTAATGGCAGAAAAGGTCCCTTTGAAAGTGATTAAATGAAATATCAGGGAGTAATTTCACAGTCACCCTGGTGTTAATTCAGACTCCAACTCTCAACTAGGTCTGCTTTGGCTCCCACAGTGTTTATCTTCATTCTTTGGCTGCCACTGTGATGCTACCCTACCCCCACTCTGATGTCCTGGACACCCCCCTTTTTCTGTGGCCTCTGCCACCATGCCTGTCCCCAGTCACTCTCCTAAAATACCAGTCCTGGCTGTTTCTCTCTCCTATAATTCAGGCTCTTGGGGCATAGTTTTTTGGCTCTGTCCTGACTGCAGTATCAAACATAATGTTCGTTTAGCGGGTACCTAACCCCGATGAATTAATATTCAGATGGGTTAGTGAGTGGAGGCCAAAGCCAAACCAGACAACCAACAGGAGCCAAATACATACTGGAAAACCAACATAGCAGGTGCTGAAGGATGGAAGGGGTTCCGCAGGGAATCACAGACCCCCAGGAGGCAGTACTTGCTGGTTAGGATTTTCTTGGGGCAGGGAAATATGGACACAGCATCAAAGCACTTAGTAGGAGTGGGGACCCTTAAACACTGTGTGGAGGGCTTAGTGGAGCTGAGCCATGGAAGGGAGATTGGGTCAGAGCAGGTGTCCTGGAATGGCTTGTTTGGTAGAGTTCAGATGACTGTCTATTGCAGGGGATGAGCTGTTGGGTCTAGCTGGTTTCCACCATTAATCATTGCCCGACCTTAAGCAAGTCCCTGGGTCTCTTTCTTCATCTGCCATGTGACAAGATAACTCATGTTGCAAAGAGATTGAAGAGGAAAGGGAGTTTGGCTGTGAGATCAGTAAGGATGTTCCTGACTGCTTCCTGACTGAGTGTTGCCAGCAGTAGGCAATGGGTGGATGCATAGATGGATGGATGCATGTCTTGCTGGATGCATGGACGTTGGATACATGGCTGGCTGGCTGGATGCATGGCTGGCTGGCTGGATGCATGCTGGATGGATGAATAGATTGATTGATGGATGGATGGATGGATGGATGGATGGATGGATGGATGCATGGCTTGCTGGATGTATGGATGGATGGATGCATGGCTGGCTGGCTGGATGCATGCTGGCTGGATGCATAGATGGATGGATGGATGATGGATGGATGCATAGATGGATGGATGCATGGCTTGCTGGATGCATGGATGGATGGATGCATGGTTGGCTGGCAGGATGCATGCTGGATAGATGCATAGATGGATGGATGCATGGATGCATAGATGGATGGATGCATGGCTTGCTGGATGCATGCTGAATGGATGCATAGATGGATGGATGGATAGATGGATGAATAGATGGATGGATGCATGGATGGTTGAATGGATGCATGGATGGATGGATGCATCGATGGATGATGCATGGGTGGGTGCATGCATGGATGCTAATATGATATATGGTTGTGAAAGACGTTCAGACACAAAATAAAAACTGAGGGTATAGGAATGAGCAAGTCAATTTTGTTCCTTGTCCAGAACTCTCAAAAGAGTTTGGACTGGAGAAGCGTACAACCTTAACACTTTTAAATAAACTGTTTTAATGTTAATTGTTGAGAATTTCATACATTGATACAGTATATTTTAGTATATCCACTTCACCCCCTGTATTTGCTCTAATAATCCCTTGAATACAGCGAAGCCTACTCATGGGTGAGGGGCCACCACTGCAGCATGGTCCACTCACTAGGGACCATACCCCTAAAGAAAACCCTCCCCTAGCAGTTCTCAACTGTCAGAATCTTCTCAGCTGCAGGCAGGGGCTTCAGTGCCCTACCACATCTGTGCTGGAATGTTGAGTGGTTTGCTCTTCTGCTGGACACCAACTGCACTGAGTTTGGGAGTTCAACGGCCATATCATGAGCACATGTCATCCAATTCCTTCCGACTTTTTTCTCTTAAACTCTTTCCACCTCTTTTCTTTCCAATATTCCCTGAGCCTTGAGGGAACTTGGTACGGTGGGAGCATCTGTGGCTGAGCTCTCCACAGAGAGTTCATTCTCAATAGTCGGACTAGTTATGAGTGTGTATTAACTACCATCCACTGTATGAAGATGCTCCCCCAATGACCACCGAGAGCTGTGTTAATCTATGAGCTTGTAACTGGTATAGTTTGATATTATATATCCATTTAAGAAAATAGTAGTTATGGTTCATTCCCAGGGCTTATGAGCCTCTCCGCCATGGTTTCTTGACCAGATTTACAATGCCAGGCAAAAGTTTCCTCTTGTAGTGCAGACCTTAAATCCACCCAGAAAACGATTGGTGATCCTCATAATATTCCTGCCATTTGTGGCGCACCCATGAGTACATCTTGCCAGGGCTTTTGTTATGTAGCCCTGAGTAGTCACAGTGGAGTGAGAATAGTCTGCATAGCATCTTCTAGCATCATAAAGGGTAGCTAGCAGGGGTGGAAGCTTCCTGCTAAGTACTGTGCAGGAAGGTCTGTGTGATTTCTTCAAGTTCTTTGACCTACTTGTGTGGTGTCATCAGCTATAGGATCTTACCATCACATTCTGATGGGTAGCCCTGAGCAACGAGAATTGACAACTCTGGTATCATCTCTGTGACATCCTCGACCAACAACTTGAGAGTGAGATGTCCTACATCTGGCTCTGGACTTTTTGAGAACTTGTAGCCAATGGAAGGAGAATTACCCACCTTGTAAGTCAATTCCCTTTAAACGTTCGTTGTAAGTTGGCAAGTAGCTTTTCATATAGCTTTTGTATTTTAATGTCCGTGGACATTTCACCTACTTGTATGTCTGTGTGAGGCTGTCAGAAGTACTGGAACTGAAGTTACAAGCAGGGGTGAGTTACCATGGGCGAGTAGGTGGTGGGATTGAACCCAGGACCTGTGGAAGAGCAGCCTGTAACTGTCTGTCTCTCTGGCCCTTCATATGGCTTTTTCAAATATCCTTAGTGTTAGTTAGTTCTTCTTCATCCTCTTCCCTGCAATCCTAAAGATTTTAAACTAGTGTTTCATTTATGTATTATTTAACTATTGATCTAAATTGGTAGAAAAGATTAAAAAAAACACATGGTTTACAAAATTATATTTGTAATTTGACAAGGGGATTCAAGATTATGTTCAAAACCAACATGGGGAAATCCTAAAAAGGATCTGGCCTCCGCCCCCTTGTTGGAACACCTTACGTGTGTTCTGATTTTCTTCTTTTGTTTATTTCTTTGTTTAAGGGTGTCTGCAATTCCTTTTTGTCCACAGCTGAACACTTTCCAGGCCGTTCTGGCATCCGATGAATGTGATTCCTATGCCCTCTTTCTCTATCCTGCCAATGGTCTTCAGTTTTTGAAACTCACCCCAAAGAATCCTACAGTGTCCAGCTGCAGCTTCCTCCTAAGGTGGGCTTCTGCCAGGGGGAAGCAGATGACGTGAAGAGAAAAGCTCTGTATTTCAGCCTGACTAACAGTGAGCAGTCGGTGAAGAATCTCTACCAGTGAGTAATGTGGAGTGTGTGACTGTGCTATGCACTGGAAGGACATTTAGGAGGGACACTATCTCTAGTGGCAAGAAACCATTTGATAATAACCTTTGGTGGCTTCTAAGAAAGGCGCTGGTTCAAAACCAAGAGCTAAGCTGGACCTCTGGAGCTTCAGGCTGAACAAGATTAAAAGATTCTTTCTTTTTCCTTCACTATCTGTCAGGCATAGAAACCAGCACCAGCAGTGATTATATGTTTTTGCAGAACTACTGGGGATTGCTGTGAAAAACATTGTTCTTGGGGCTACATAAAAATATCCAGTCATAACTAACTGCCTCAGTGGAAGCTTTTCAGGTTAATGATTTCTGGAGAGGAGGCATCATGATTCAGTCTTTCAAACAGGTATTGTTAAGGATTAAATTATGAGTAATATAATGGGGGGGAGGTAGATGAGGCTTTTAGTCGCCTCAGGTTTCTCCTGGCACCATCACCAGAAATCGTGCTGACTGGTTTACCCACAGTGTTGCCAGAGACAAATCCATTTCTTAGTCTCCCCAGTGGGTTATTCTGCTAGTGGTGCAATAGGCTATTCTTCAGGTGTCTGTCCAGTTGGTGCTCCTATGAGACTATTGACTTCATGTGGGCTCTTTTGTCTTTGTATTTTGCAATACCAGCTTAGCCCACAGTAGTTACTTTGTGGCTTCCCATAGTTGCTTCTCAGTCAAACTAGATCGTGGGCAGATAGAGTGACAGAGCAAAAATTTGCTGATCACTTTATCTGCAGAGCATTGTGATAAAACACTTGCAGATATTATCTTAATTAAAACTCTCTCAACTTATAGGTGGTAAGTATAATTATCTTCCCAGTTTTACCAATAGTCTTACCGAAATTATGAAAGGTGCTTATGTCAGAGTTAAATGGCCGAGCCATAGTCAATACTGCTCTGAAGTATGGATACAGGGGTGATCTCTTATGCAGAGTAGATAGGGTGTTTCTTACTTGGATTTCATGTTACCTGGTTGTTTGTATTTGGTTCATTTTATCAGTCACTCCGGTTACAGCTCACTCTGCCCCTCTCCTGCAATTTTGATATTTCTAGAAAGCATCAAAGGAGACAGTGAACAACCGGAGTGAATGGATGACTGTCGCGCCCACCTCGACCGGCAAGGAAGACGCAACACCGTTGGATCCTTCTCAATCAGCCTTTATTGCAGGAACACCTAATTGATAGTACGGGGACCCCGGGGAACAAAGGCACTTGCCTTAAGTACAAAACAGACAGCATGGCTAAGGACTTGTCCTCGGGGGATTGGTGGAGTAAAGACATCTTATTAACATGCTTATCAACTATGACCTAGTAAAGATGTCAGAAGAAAGCTAAAGGTGGTAGTAATACAAGCGACCACTAGATGTCAGTGCTATAGATAAATGCTCCCAACATCTCCCTCTTTTTTGTTTTATTAAAAGATGAGTCCATTAGGTGGAGGTAGTGGTCTGAGAGAGATCAGACATGCCTCACAGAGTGCCCAGCTCGGCCATGACGAGCCACTCCTGCAGTTAGGACTGCACCCCAATGGCTAGAGATGACTGAAATGTACAACACACCGTTCTGGGCTATTGGTGTGCTAATAATAGGGGAGAGACAGAGCAGAGGGGCATGGGACCAGCCCGAATGTACAAACAGGGCGGGGCCACCTCTGTTCATGACTGGTCTAGATCTGGGTGTCACGTCAATACACGTCATTGCTCCTGTCTTAGGTCGTTCCTCTCAAAACTCGGCCTTACCCGTCACTGGAAATTAACCCTATCGCCACCAGGCTCCTGGCTTAGGTTGGTCCGAGCCTGAGGAAAGTTGCCCGTCTCTGGATACAATGACCTCACATGACAGTGACAAAATATGATCTAGGGCGAACTCTCAATCTTTTAGAGAGGCCAGCCACACACTGGGAGAAGCACCGCTCTCAATGGCCGCCATAGCCTGGTAAACAATCGCTTTGTGTCTAGCATGTTCTCGTTTTAAACGGCAAAAAAGCCATAGGCATACTCCACATCCCAAGAGGACAATGGCCCCCCAGGCAAACATGCCAGCCCATTCTTTGAAAAATGAGAAAGCATTGGTGATCCACGAGGTGAAATCCCCAATCGAGATGGGTTCCATTCTGGTGTTGTTAAGGACAGCAATCTGCATCAGCAATTGTCTTGATAATTGTTCCGCTTCCATGGACCAGTTTCCTTTCAAATAGTTAGAGATTTCTTTGCTCTGTTGAGAATACTGAGAAAAGTTAGCTTGCAATGGAGTAACACATAAGCCTCTAAAGGAGGAAACGCAGGACAGCTGCGTCATATGATATAATGCCTCAATTTGTTCTTGAAGCAGATCTATTCGTTGGTTAGCTAATAGAAAGCCAGATGCCAAGTGGGTATTGAATTCTTCTTGTATCTCCAATGCTACTGTGGTTCTTTCTACAATCTTATTGATAGTCTCAGCCGTCTGTATTTGATTAGTCATAGCAATCGTGGCTGTTGTAGCTGCAGCGGCTGATAATACAATGGCTGAACTTATAGCTGCCGTAATACCAAAATCCCTTTTAGTTCTTAATAAATGAAGTATGGGAAAATTATCTGGATTTGCTACTACAGGGATAGGCACAAAAGAGGGAATCTTTACAATCACTGCGGTATCATTGGTGCCATCCCAGCATTCAGCTAAATAACAAACTACGTCAGAGCTATTGCAATTTAAAGCATAATCACTTGCATTAGCGCTTATCAGAAAAAAGAAAGGTGGTCTAACACATACTGGAGCGCCAACAGCGGCATCATTAGCTATTAGGCTATTAATCTTGACACCTACTAAACTTGTATTGTTATTGGTTCTAATGGCTGAAATGTTATATAATGTAAATTCTTCACCTAATAATCGAGCAAAAGGAGTTAGAGATGTGTATGCTCCCTGCTCATTAGATAATACCCATTGATACCAGGGCCAAAAATTACGTTTGCCAGTCTTATTTCTCTTCCTATCATGTTGGGCATTGCTAAGAGGAGGGGAAAATTCAAATCCCGGTAGGAATTGTTTAGGTCTATGGAACGGACTCTGACATGGGGTAAATTTAGGTGGAAAGGCTTTATATGGGGGGCAAGTAGGTAGGACTCTACGACAGGTAGAGTTAACCAGTGTGCGAATGCCTTGCCCCGGGAGTGATGGAAAGCTACCATTATGCATCATAATCAAAGTTGTAATGTACGAATTAGCAGAATTATCAATTGATGTATCTCCATTGCCTGAAGAGGCCCCTTGTGTAATTTTACTCAGAGCAGCCTGGATGGCTCCAGTGCCCATAGCACGGTTGCTCACAGGATCTAACCAGTTTGCCAAAGTGGTCCTTCGCAGCCATATACAAGGCTGGGAGGAATTTCTAAGAGTGAAACATAAAGTATGTAACAGTGAAAGATTAGTGGCAGTATATCGTTGAGGCAATTCTCCACTAGGCACTATACAAGGAACATCACGCAAACAGGATGTGGAGAAAAAGGTTGGCAAAACAGTAGAATTGCTATGAACTGGCATAAGTACTGGCCAGGATCTGGCGATAGCCCACAGCGTAAGTGAATCAACCTGGATCATCATTTCCAGTAGTAGTAGTAGTATTCGTAGTCTCATCTTCACGAATAGCAGGAGTCAGTTTGTGAGTCAAACGTTCAGGCACCCAGATTGGAGTGTCTTGATTCTGTGGAAAAACACAAACAGCTCCCCTAGATCTCGAAATTACGGGATCTGGGCCACACCATTCACCAGTTAAGACATCCTTCCACTTTACATCTGCATAAGTCATGGGTTTCGTGGCTGCATGGTGATCTGCAGCAGAGCGGCCATGCGCATCCAAAATTAAAAAATTTAGAGTAAAGAGAGCTAAAGACAACTGTTCTTTTGGTGTCCTGGCATAGGCAATTCCCCCTTTTTGTTTTTGTAAGAGCTCTTTTAAAGTACGGTGTGCTCTTTCCACAATTCCTTGACTTTGGGGATTGTATGGCAATCCGGTAGTATATTTGACCTGCATTGTTTGGCAAAATGTCTGAAAAGACTTTGCGTTGTAGGCAGGTCCGCTGTCTGTCTTGAGGCTGTCAGGCTTTCCCCAGGCTGCCCACGCCTCTAAGCAATGACTAATGGCGTTACGAGCCTTCTCACCAGTCATTAGAGTGGCATGTATAATGCCAGAGCAGGTATCAACAGAAACATGTGCATATTTTAAATTTCCAAACTGAGATATATGTGTAACATCCATCTGCCAGAGCTTTAATGGAATCAGACCACGAGGGTTAATTCCCACCTGAGGAGGGTGGTGAAATTGAACACAATTCTGGCAACGTAATACTACATCACGAGCTACAGCTCTAGAGATTTTAAATTTTTGTTGAAGAGTGAAAGCAGGAACATGAAACTTTTGATGAAATTCTCTAGCGAGATCAACTGGAGCTGTATGAAAAATGAATTCTCTGCGAGTCCTAGCATCCACCAAAGCATTATTACTGGCCATGGGACCAGGCAAATTAGTATGAGCTCGAATATGTTGTATGAAAAACTTATTTTTTCTGGCCCAAATTAATTTTTGCAATTCTAAAAGAATTTGACATACTGTACTAGTCGACCTAATTGGCCCTGCAATTTCAAGAGAGCGCACAGCGTTAACTACATAAGCAAATCAGAAATTAAATTAAAAGGATCATGAAATCTTTTGAAAACCTCCAATACAATTTTGCATTCTGTAATTTGGGGGGTGCCTGGATTGAATTGAATTAAGACTGGTTCTTGAGAATTAACCATATAGGCACCTACAACTGTTTTGGAGCCATCTGTATAAATATCTAATGCTCCAGACAAAGGCTCTGAGGCAGTGACCTTAGGAAAAATTACTGGATGCTCAGTAAAAAATTGCAACAAAGGATCCTTAGGATAATGATTGTCAAACTCTCCATCAAAACTACAGTGTAATATAGCCCAATCATCTATCAAGGCACACAATGTTTCTACCTGAGTTGCAGTATATGGTACAATAATCCTCTTTGGTAAGATGCCAAAATGTTGAATGCAAGATTTAACACCTAACATAGCAAGCTGCACAACAGCAGAAGGATAGTATTCAAGGGTCTTATTAGGAGAAATATGAGGATAAATCCACAGAAGTGGTCCCTGTTGCCATAGCACCCCTGTAGGCTGACGAAAAGTTCTCAGTATACACAAAAAAAGATCCTCATTTTCCTTGTATCTTCTCAGCATTGCTTTTTCTAGTCTTTTCTCCACTTTCCTTAGAGACATCCGTGCTTCCTCAGTTAAAGCACGGGGTGAAGTAAGCTGAGAATCCCCTTTAAGGATCTCATAGAGTGGTTGTAAATCTGCATTAGGCATGTTTATATAGGGTCGAATCCAATTAATACTTCCCAGCAACTTTTGAAAATCATTTAATGTTTTTAAATGATCTTTTTGTAATTCAATTTTCTGAGGGGAAACATTATGAGGAGTAATCTTTGCTCCTAAATATTCTCCCTTTTTGCCCATTTGAACCTTCTCTGGTGCTATAAACAATTGATTACTTTCAAGCATCCTTATCACTTCAGCATAGGCCGTTTCTAGGGTACTACAGTCTTTAGCAGAAAGCAATATATCATCCATAAAATGTATTATTCTCAATTTTGGGAATTGATCACGTATAAGCTGTAAGGCTTTTCCCACATACAGCTGACACATAGTAGGGCTATTAGCCATACCTTGAGGTAAGACTACCCACTGATAGCGCTTATCGGGTTCTTCATTGTTCATAGAGGGTAAGGTAAATGCAAATTGCACGCTATCTTATGGGGCAAGAGGGATGGAAAAAAAGCAATCCTTTATGTCAATAATAATAATAGGCCAATTATTGGGAATACTGGAGAGCAATGGTAAACCCCTCTGTATGGGGCCCATTATTTGCATCTGAGAATTGATAGCTCTTAAATCATGCAACAATCGCCACTTGTCTGATTTTTTCTTAATGACAAATATAGGTGTATTCCAGGGCGACGGGGATGGCTGTATATGTCCCAATTCTAGC
Organism: Rattus norvegicus; assembly: GCF_021556685.1. Classification (NCBI taxonomy): domain Eukaryota; kingdom Metazoa; phylum Chordata; class Mammalia; order Rodentia; family Muridae; genus Rattus; species Rattus norvegicus. The sequence goes on from NC_141545.1 coordinate 4,855,873, forward strand.
TGTTCAGACACTAATTCAGTAGCAGCAGTTAATTTCTCAGAGGATAAAGGCCATTGAGGAATCCACACATGTTCCTCTGAAATCCATGTAATGGGTATGCTTCCCTCAATGGCCCCTAGGAAAAACCCAGACCTGTTCTGTCTTTTTTAGATTCCAGTAGCACTGGGTCAACTCGTCCTTGTAAATTTTTTCCCAAACCTTTTTTGGGCATGTAGCCCATTTTAATCATCATGTCCTTGGCCTGTGGAGAGTACTCATTAGTCAGCCTTAAGTCCAGATTTATTAAGACATCTCTGCCCCACAGTGTCACAGGAATGTCTATGATATAGGGAGTAAACCTTCCTGACCTTCCTTCTGAATCCTCCCATGTCAATTCCTTTGAGCTAATTAGAGGAGCCATTTCGTACCCAAGGCTGCGTAGGGCCTGAGAAGATTTTTGTGTAGGCCACCTGGATGGCCAGTCATGTACAGAGATAATGCTACTATCTGCTCCAGTGTCTAATAAGCCGAGAAAAGAGCGTCCTTCCACAGTCAAGGTTAACATTGGACGATTGCCAAGCTCTAATGAGATGAAAGCAAATCAGGAGCCTGTAGATCCCAAGCCCCTATCTCCTCTAATTCTATTATCAGCAGGAAAATGTTTATGCAGGCTGGGCAGAAGCAGCAGCTGGGCAATTCTGTCTCCAGGGGAAATAGCAGAAATTCCCTGGGGAGAGGCTACCAGGATTTTTACTGTGCCCAAATAATCAGGATCAGTTATTCCAGGTACAATGTGTAAGCCTTTCAGGGCAGAAGAGGAGCGCCCCAACAACAGCCCAACTGTATCTTTAGGGAGAGGTCCCTTAAAATCTGTGTCTATAGGCTGTACTCCCATTTGGGGGGTCAATACGAGTCTGGTGGTGGAGTGGAGGTCCAGTCCTGCGGAGCCCTTAGTGGCTCTCCTAGGTCCTTCGGGTGGTGAAGAGAAGGCCAGGACCTCCGTCTGCTCTGTCCCTGCCTGTCGTTCTGTAGAGCCCCATATATTTGAGGGCCCTGGGGACGTGGGCCCCGTCGTCCGTTTTTTGGCCATGCACTATCATCTCCTGTCACCAGAGGTCGGCCATTCAAGTCCTTTACAGATCGACATTCACTTGCCCAATGGTTCCCTTTTTTACAGCGAGGGCACAAGTTAGGTCTTTGATGTTTTTTAATACTCTGTTCCTTATTATTTTCAGGGCATTGCCTTCTGTAATGCCCTTTGTGGCCACATTTGTAGCAGGTATCTGCAGAACCCTTTCCTTTTAATTGCATCATTGCCGCTGCTAGTCCAACATTAGTTAATGGCCCGCCTATCTCCCTGCAGACCTTCATCCAGACTTCCAAACCTTTATGTTTGTACGGCGTTATAGCAGACCTACACTACTTAGTACACTGTTCATACACTAGTTGTTTAATAAGAGGCATAGCTGTATCAGGGTCTCCGAAAATCTTAGTAGCGGACTCCACCATGCGGGCTACAAGGTCTGAAAATGGCTCAGTGGGTCCTTGCAGAACCTTGGTAAGGTTCCCAGAGACTGCGCCTCTATTAGGCAATGCTTTCCAGGCTTTAGTTGCTATATCATTAATTTGAGTATAGACCTGATCTGGATAACCGGTCTGGTCCAAAGCAAATCTGCCTATTCCCAATAGCATGTCAGCGTCCCAATGTCTCTGAGGGTCGGCTCCTGAAGCCAAGTTGATTGCAGCCTGAGTGTTAGCATTTTCATAAAGAAAAGATTTCCAGTCCAGATATTGACCCGGAGAGAGACAAGCTCTGGCTAAAGTCCCCCAGTCTCCAGGGGTGAGACAGTATCTGCCAAGAGTCTCAATTTGAGCCATAACAAAGGCTGCGCTGACTCCATAGGTTTTGACTGACTCTGCTAATTGTTTTATTGTCTTAAAGTCAACAGGTTCATGATGTCGCTGCCCGTTTGCATCCAGAAAAACTGGAAAACTCAGTCCTAACTCTTTCCACACTTCTGGGCAAAAAGAAGTACCTCTTGCAGACTTCACCATTGTTTTCCTTTGAAAGTTATACGATGGTGCAGGAGGTGCTGTTGGCATAATTGCCTTCTTATCTAAGTCCTTGGCTTGTTTCTGCACAGCATAAGTGTTTGGCCAGTCAGAATGATAAATCTCTTTCTCATAATGAGCTACCTCTTCCTCAAGGTCAGCTAGGTCACTATCACTAAACTCTGAATCACTAGACATCTCCAAGGTCAATGCTTTTAATGAGGGATAAATTTTCTTTATTCCTTGATCTTGATTACTTTTCCCTCCTTTGTCTGTCCTCTCCTTGATCTTTTCTGTCTTTTCTCTTACCTCTTTTCCTCCTTTTCCTTTCTTTCCTTCCTTCAAAACTTTCTCTCCTTCTGACATACTCTCCTGTTGTTCTGTAAGGATTCTCTGACCTGTCCTAACAGCTTCTTCACATCTTTTATCTTCCAAGCAGGCACGGATGATACGCCAAAGCGGCTTTGTCCCTGGTTTAAGCTTACCCACTGTAGTCTCCTTATCCAGATCTTTTCCCAGCCTCTCCCATGCTCTCAAAGTGAGCGACCCTGACACTATAAACCACGGGGCACAATGGTTACACTCATCAAGAAAACTCAGCAGGATTTTCTTTTCAATTTTAAGCTTACGCTGACCAAGAAGCTCCTGAAGAGCTGACAGGAGCGGGGTGGAGTGTGAGCTTCCCATGCTTTTACGACCTTATTTACGATCGATTTACGAGCAAGGCAAGCTGGCGTCCGTGTTTATTTACACACGATCTTGTGGCTCATCAGTGGACTCTTCCCAACAAATGCATTCGTGCCCTGGGCGGTGGCAATTCATACAGAAGCAACACCACAACACAAAAAGAGTATAAGGCAAAAGTGCTAGTCCAACTCACAAAGGATCAAATGGAAAAGACAACACTACAGTGCTCCACAAACCCCTTTTTGCCTCTAAATCAAGGCTATTATTGTCTCTGCTTTTCCAGAGAACTTTATTGTCCTACTAGGGAAGTTTTACAATCCCTTATCCCAGAGCTTTACAGTCCCAATTCTAGGAACTTTACCGTTCCACTTCTAGGAACTCTATTGTCCCAATTCCAGCAACTAATTGCCCCTACTGGGAACTTACCAGCGCCGACCGTCCTGAGTCTGAAAAAGTTCTGGATCCAGACGAGAAAAGATAATTTTCTCGGGTCTCCGTACGGGCCACCAGTTGTCGCGCCCACCTCGACCGACCGGCAAGGAAGACGCAACACCGTTGGATCCTTCTCAATCAGCCTTTATTGCAGGAACACCTAATTGATAGTACGGGGACCACGGGGAACAAAGGCACTTGCCTTAAGTACAAAACAAACAGCATGGCTAAGGACTTGTCCTCGGGGGATTGGTGGAGTAAAGACATCTTATTAACATGCTTATCAACTATGACCTAGTAAAGATGTCAGAAGAAAGCTAAAGGTGGTAGTAATACAAGCGACCACTAGATGTCAGTGCTATAGATAAATGCTCCCAACAGATGACAGTGTTTGTGTGTGTGTGTGTGTGTGTGTGTGTGTGTGTTTGTGCACGCACGCATGCACGCACGTGTATGAAGGCCTTTATGGGTCTAGTAGGAAAACACAACTTTCTCCTCACATGCTTTTTGCACAGACACACGGGCACACACATGCACATGCACAGCAGCTTCTTATGGCTATGCAGGTAACAATTCTCATTCTAATATTCTGTGATTGTTGGTCCTTCCCAGATGCTGTTGGTGTCCAGGGGCTCTGCCTTTAAAAATCATAGTATTTCAAGCACTCTGCCCTATTTCCAAGGGTTCTACATACAAGTGTCCCCTCCTGTTCTGAGATCCGTACCGGGTCTTGGTCTCCATCTCACCCGCTGTGTAGTCTAGACTCTAGAACAGACTTAGCATTTGGCCTCTATCCTTTCTCCTCTAACCTCTTACCCTCTAGCTTAAAGACTCTCTCTCCCCAGGTTGTACCTAGGGCCCCTTGGAAGGAGGGCTGAGTGCTCGAAATACTATGATTTTTAAGACACAGGCATGTGCCAAAAAGGAGCAGTGTGAGACATGACCAGAGTTATTAACAGATTTGGTGTGCCTCACGCTTAATAAAATGAGACAAACTACAGACAATGGAATAACATAAAAATGCAAGTCAGAATTATCCTACCACTACTCTGAGTGACAACTCTGCTACCTCCCCTTTCAGCGTGGGCTTTGCCTCCCATTTCAGTGTTTCCATACTTAACACTGTCTCCTAGGCTTCTTTCCTCCAGATTCTGTCAGTATCGTTGTCTTAAGGGTTGAAACATTGCATCACACATGCCCGGTATTGAGGACAACATTTGTAAACTAAAGTATCTCAGGATCATGGTCCTAGCTCCCTCTGGATGCTTTGCTGTACCCCTCCAAGGAGAAGAACATTTTCCTAGTCCTGGAATCTCTTCCTCCAGCAGAGGTCATACATTATTCATGTTTGCAGGCCTCTTCTGAAACATATGCATATTCAGGTAGAGAAGAGAGTAGTTCCTGGGAAGGGATTAGTCACAGGCAGGCCAGCATCGCTGTTCTGTTTTGTGATACAGTTTTTCTTTCTAGGAGACAAATTCTATCTGTGAGCATTCAAACCTACCTCAGTGTGGAGGGTAAATTAACTGTTTAGATTCCCACCAGGCACTGTGGCAAATGCCAGGATATTGATTTATGTCTCATTAGAAGGCATTTATTTAGCTCCACTCTTGCATGATTTGTATTTTCTTACTCTTTGAAGCTTTGAAGCTGTCCACTTCCAAATTCAAGAGGTTTCCCAGCTGCAATACCCCTGCTGTGGGATGGGCTGGGGCTCTAGGGTCTCTTCTTACTGATTGGTTTCAGTTTTTAAAATTACATTACTGTGTGGGAGTTGGGGGTTGGAGGCAGCTGGTGGGGAGGTGTCTGGGTCGGAATCCAGTTTGTCAGCGTTTGTGTTCTCCCCCTACCACGTGGATTCTGGGTTTGCTCTAAGCTCTTGTAGGGAAGTGGCTTTCCCTGAGTCATTTTTTCAGCCTGGAGTTTTGTCTTCTGTGGTGTGTTTTATTTGCAACCATAATTTCTATAAGCACCAACTGAGGGCAAGAGTTGAAGCTCTGCTGGTAGAACACTTGCCTTGGGGACACAAAGCCCAGAGTTTTGACCTTGGTGCCATACAAACAGGGTTTAGTATCACACCTGGTATCCCAGTGTTTGGGAGGTGCAGGCGGGAGGAATAGAAGCTCAAGGTTATCCTCAGCTGCATGAGACTGTGTCTCAAAAAATGAAAAGAAACCTTAGCAATTGAATATAACAAGTCACAGAAGGGACGAACACTGACCAGACTCGGGGAGGAGAGGGTTTATTTGGTTTACTGTCTTGGGTCACACAGAGCATTAGGGGAGCCAAGGCAGGAACTAAAGCAAGACAGGAACCTAGAAGGAGGTAGGAACTGGAGCAGAAGCTGTGGAGGAACATTATTATTGGCTTGGTTCCTCTGTCTTACTCAGCCTGATTTCTTACACAACCAGAGATGGTACCCTAGGGTGGTATCACCCATAGTGAACTGCTCTTCCTCCCACCAATCATTAACCAAGAAAACGCCCCTCCCCCAGACTTGCCTTCAGGCCTGTGTGATTGAGGCAATCTCTTCTCTGGTCTGCATCAGGGTGACGAAATCCAGCCAGTACAGCAGAGTATCACGAATACACTTGGGTACAGGTAGTGGCTAGTGGACAGTGCACAGAATGAGAGAGAGATAGAGAACTGAAGAAAACCTCAACTCTCTTCATTATTGCAGTAGAAACCTAGACTAGAATGATGAATACTTGCCCCAGTGAACAAAGATCTTGTTATATGATTCAGTGGATCTTAATACTTCTTTTTAGCCATTCCCTCTTATTCTTGATTGTTGACTTTTGAGGAAATTACATAGTCTGGGAGAATTTGAGCTTAGGTATTTCGTGCAAACACAGGATTGATATCATTGGGTAGGTCCCACTTTCCAGAGTCATTTTTTTCTCCATCTTTATTAAATTGGGTATTTTTTATTTGCATTTCAATTGATATTCCCTTTCCTGGTTTCCAGGCCAACATCCCCCTAACACCTTTCCCCTCCTACTCTATATGGGTGTTCCCCTCCCCATCCTCCCACCATTACCCCCTTCCCCCCAACAATCACGTTCACTGGAGGTTGATGAACGTGGCAGGATGCAGGGCTTCCCCTTCCACTGGTGCCCTTACTGGGCTATTCATTGTTACCTATGCAGTTGGAGCCCAGGGTCAGTCTTTGGGTATTGACTTAGTCACCTGAAGCTCTGGTTGGTTGGCATTGTTTTTCATATGGGGTCTCAAGCCCCTTCAAGCTCTTTCAATCCTTTCTCTGATTCATTCAATCGGGAGGTCCCGTTCTCGGTTCAGTGGTTTGCTGCTGGCATTCACCTATGCATTTGCCATATTCTGGCTGTGTCTCTCAGGAGAGATCTACATCCAGTTCCTGTCAGCCTGCACTTCCTTGTTTCATCCATCTTATCTAGTTCGGTGGGTGTATATATATGGTCCACATGTAGGGCAGTCTCTGAATGGGTGTTCCTTCAGCCTTCCAGAGCCTTCCTATCCCGAGCTTTCTCTTAGGGTTAGGAGTCGTCTTGCACATGGCTGTCCTCTTCACAGCAAGCATACATTGACACTGAGATAGTAGGTGACTGAGCTGGCAAGAGTAGTGCCACATCCCAGCAGAAGATCTTGAGTTTCAGGATAGCTGGGACTATCTGGTGAGACTACTCTGAGAACAGAGATGCTTGGGAACTAAGAGGGGTTCATGGTCTACAGAGAAAATGAAGATCTGTTCCCAAAGACCGAGCCTCATTTTGATTAATACATTTGTATCTTACCCATGGTGAACTTTTGCTCAAAAATTGTTTTAGAATTGGTCATTAAAAAGTACTGATAGATCTGTCATCCTCTGTCATTAATACATTAGTCCATGTGAATCAGAGTACACAGAGATGTTTGGAAGATAAAGTTTCTTGTTAGCATGAAATTCTTGCCCTGGCTTTGCCAACTTTTGGCTGTATGATCTGAAGACTAGCTAACCTCTCAAAACCAACTTTTTCCTCACTAAGATCTAGCACAGCTACAACCCCTATCTTGCAGAGCACAGTGAAGACTGATAAGCACTGGTGTAGGCACGGCTTGTAGAAATCAGTACTATTTAAGTGTTTTAGGAATTTTAAGCTTAAGTAAGCTTGAGTCCGATATAAGTTTTCATTCACGTCGAGAAAGCATAAAATATTCTTTCATTCCATGTTTGCTCTCAAGACAGTCAGGTTTTTGACAGAATATTTGATTTGGGCTTCTGGAGGAGACATATAACCTGATGGCTTAGTGTTCCATACACAATGCCAGACAAAAGGCAGCTTATAACAAAGTTCCTGTATGGTATTTATCTGTTACTTAGAAGCTTTGCCTCTGTTTGACACAGCAGGGAAAGTTTGACCTTGATCGTTAAAGTCTTTTGATTTCAAAATAAATTCTGAAGGAGGATCAATGGACTGGTTAAAATCCACTCTTTCCTCTGTTCTTAGACTAAGCAACCTAGGGATTCCTGGGGCGTGGGCTTTTCACATCAGCAGCAGGCTGGCCCTGGAAAATATCTGGCCAGCCACGGTCAGAGGTGACCATTCCACAGCCTGCTCCTCAGCGCTGGAGCACTCCTTCAACCATGCTGCAGCCCTGGAGATCTGTACTGAGGACAGTTGCAATTATCACAATGAGAATGGAGAGCATGTAGAATACCCACCAATTGAACCAGGGGAGGCCCTGGAAGGCCACAGCACAATCGGTGTATTGATGTGTCTTTCAAATGAAAGGCTAATCCAAGCTTTGTGGATGTTGGCACCACATCTACGGATTCTGATCACGCTTCTCCTTTGCCACACCCAGCACCTGGTAACTGGCCATCCTACCAGGAAACAGAATCGGCTTATTTGGTCCATCAATTCAAACAGGGGCCACCTATGGGAGAGGTAGAGGTTCTGGAATTCAAGGACCCAGCATTGCTTTTGGATCCAATGGGCACCAGAACCCCAGCTCCTCCACAGGCAGATGCAGTTTTCCTAACTCCAGACAGGAAAGACCTGGGGAACAGAAACACCCAGTCCTATTCAGAGGCATGGCCAGTGCCTTCAGAGCCAGATGCTCCCGTTGCTCCTTTGGAAGGAGAAATCCTTCCTAATTACCCCGAGTCTGGTCACATGCCACCCCTGAGTGGAGGGAGATATGTGGTAGGACTGGATGACCATGTGAGTTCTAAACCTTAAGGCAAGTGCATTGAAAAACTTGGCATTTGAGGTTTTGTTTAAGAAAATAATAGCAGAGTTGACAAACTAGGCATGGACATTCACCTGGGCCCATCCCTGTACCGGGCAGGCTGGGGCAGGCTGGGGCAGGCTGGGGCAGGCTGGGGCAGGCTGGGGCAGGCTGGGGCAGGCTGGGGCAGGCTGGGGCAGGCTGGGACAGGCTGAGACAGAAAGATTGTCTAGGTTCAAGAGTATCCTGGGCCATATAGAGAATTCTAGGCCAGCCTGGATTATACAGCCAGCTCTCCTCCCAAGTTTAATGAAAAATTTCGGTTTGCAAGTTCAGAGAAGGTGAGCCATGTCGAGGCTTCTTAGGCATTGCAGGATGGAGGGTACAGCCATTTAGCTTTGATTGTGGTAGTTAGCTGTGCAGGCTTAGGCAAACATGCTGAAGAGCCTTAGGGAGAGAATATGGTATAGACACCTGTGTCTGCTATTAGTTCTGGTTCTTGTCCCCACAGCTGTGGCCTTCACCTCCCCTGAACCACCTTATCCTGGTTCTGTGACTCACTAGCACTAAAGGTAGCAGGAAGAAGGCAGGGGAATGCCCAGAGGGAACAACTTTTCATCCACCCTGATGGACTGGGAAACTGGTCCTAGATTCATCCTCCCCCACACCTATCTCCTCCTCTCCCTGCTCAATGATCTCTGCCAGGAGGAAGTGTCAGAGGTCACACCTCTCTCCACAGCATTTCAACTTCACAGTTTTTCTGTCAGTGTTTTGACCAAAACATTAACCTAGCAAAGAGGACCTTCTGGTTCTGCTGGGACATTTTCTGCAGGTTCAGGAGTTGTTTAGAGAAATAGTTCAGGAGGGAAGAAAACACTTTGTGTTTAACAGGGTATAGAGTAATAGTTAGGGTAGGACTGTTGTTGTCAAGTTTGAATCTTGGCCATGCTAAGGCAACTTATTTCACCCTCAAGTTTCTGATTTTCATTTATACATGTATTGCCAGGATTTGTTGTTAGTATATGTTATGTTTTGAGTGCCTGCATTAGTCTGTTTCTTAGAAGACAATTACAGCCATCATTACTAATCTTTAGAGGATTTAAAACATAGCAAACTGGAGGATGGTGGGGGGGAGTGAACAGCTGGGCTGGAAAACAGAGAGACTGAAAACAGAAAGTTTCATTAAAAAGCTTTTACCTCCTGACTCCTTTTCTGCTTGATGAAGTTTGATGAACATTTGTTTTTGTAAGGCCAAAGGCATGGATTTCTTTTAAACGTTCTAGAACTTTCAAATTCTTCTAACAATCTCCTAAAATATTCAGTGTGAGTTCTCTCTATCTAAAGAGATTTAAAGGCATGAATCAAAAGTTTCCTCAAAGAGATTTTGTGTTACAGATGTGTTTCTGAGTGGCCTTTTTTTGGGGGTTGTATTTTCCTGGCCCAAGAAGAGCACACAGTTATTGGAAAGTGGGTCTATGTACAGTTTGAAACCTGAGGAGTGGGCTATGGCCCAGCACAAAACTGTAAACTGATCTAAAACCTTCAGAGAGTTTTCTTTTGCAACTCAGTCATGGTTCTTGAAGCGTGAGCTTTGTGACAGTGTGTCACAGTGTCAAAGGTTGTGCGTGGCTGTTTAAGAGCTCAGAGAGGCCTGAAATGGAACCAGTCACTGGGAACTGAGGGTAACAGCATAACCCAGGAGGGACATAATCTGTGGTATTTAATCAGCTGCCAAATGTAGTCAATGCTGACATCTAAATGCTAGAATGTTTATGAAAAAGACATTCAGGGGGAGATTGTCCAACTGGAAGCTTTCAAGTCATAGAGGAGAAAAATACCTTTAAATTTTATTTAAAAAATATTTATGTGTGTTCATGTGTACAAGTTCATGTGTGGGAAAGCCTAGCCCTTAAGAAAGAATGTTTGGTGAGCTGTGTGAAGCATAGAAACATGTAATTGTTATTATTTATGTTCAGAGGAAACCCTGGTGTCCCGGAGGTTTATCCAGCAGCTGTGGGCTTACTCTGGGCAGCTGTTGACATGGGGCTGAGACCTTCTAGTACCAGCTCAAGGTAGGTAATGAGTGGCTTCTGGTAGTGGATGGACTTGAGTTCCCCCACAGCTCTGTTGTGTAATTTGAAGACAGATGTTGTTTGAACCTTATTTTCTGAATAGAGAGCACCCTTCCCAATAAATTTTAACTTCCCCTTTAAGCATATAGTATTTGGTTTGCTGAGTCAGGGAATTAGGATTTTGTTAAAGGCTCAGAAAATTTCTCTTCTTTTTAGTATTGTTTTCATTAGGGTGTGTGTGTGTGTGTGTGTGTGTGTGTGTGTTTCTGTGCACGCCTGCCTGCCTGCCTGTTCATATATATATATATATATATATATATATATATATATGTGTGTGTGTGTGTGTGTGTGTGTGTGTGTGTGTGTGTTGTTTCCTCCCCACGGTTATAGGAATAGGAGCAGTGATCTGAAGTGGCCCCAGGGCAGCTTATGCAGCATGATGGTATAGACAGGTTCCATGCTGCCACCCTGAGCAGTGTTTCTTTGTCCTGAGAGCTGGCTGCAGCCCTGCTCATATTGGGAGCTTTCAATTCCAGTCTGCAGTACATTTTTGGTTGTCACAGCAGAGAGTATCTGCATTCTCACCGTCAGGGAGATGGACTCCATTTGCAGAGAGAGAGATTCATGGGGAAAGACTGTTAGTCTCAGCAGATTGAGCAGCTGTGAACTTTCCCTTCACTAAGGCCATCCCTAACTCCCGCCTTGGGAACTGTTCCCTACAGCTTTTACTCTGGACTGAGTTCACCCTCCCTGTTGCCTGCTCTATTGTCATCTTCCACCAGGTTCCCGGCAGCTACACACACAGACCAGTTCTTTTAGTCTTGGGCAGGGATTTTGTTGCAGCTTTCAACCTGGAGTAGCAAGCGCTGCTGAGGTGCTGGGGTCCTCATAGCTGGGAGAACTGAAGTAGAGGAGGACGGTGAGGCTCAAGGTCGCAAGCTCTGGGCCAGGATGTGGTGGTCTCACAGGTGGCCATTTCTGAGCACCATCTCCACTGCTGTTTCTAACCCCCTGGCTTCTGATACCTGAAGGCCTTTTCTGACTTTCCCATGGCGATGCAGGATGGGGAGGGGTCTGTGGGCAGCAAGTAGACACACCACCCAACCCAGATCAGGTGACCCAAGGGTGTCTGTTAGCCCCGCCTCGCCCTCTCCCCCATGTCCCACCCCCAGACTGCGGCCAAGCTGCTCAAGTGGTTCTAGCTGTTGGCGGGGTCCTGCAGCTGTGATAGGCTCCTCCTCTCTGGCCCCTCCTCCCCACCCACCTCTCAGGCCCTCCTGGGATAGCTGTCCTCCTCTGGGGCCCTGCACTTGCTCCCAGCATGGTGGCTAGGCTCACTGCCCTCCTCCTTTACCTCATTTTCTCCTTGGCCATCCTGGTACAGACAGGTAAGGTGAGTGAGGGCTGGGGCACTGGGGGAACCTGCCCTGGTGCCTGGGGGTCGATCTGTGCATGAGCAACTTTGTCTCTACCTGGCTGGCCTGAGGTGTGGCGTCAGGGTAGGAATAGGGAGACCTGGCTGCTCTGGGCCTAGGGGTGAGGGTCTAAGATTTTCTGGAACTGAACCAACTCTGAATTGAAGATGAGGGATGGGACCTTTTTAGGGCTGGTATGAAAACACTAGGATGTTAAAATCCTAGCCAAGTATTAGTGATAACAGCTGTCCAGAACAGTGTACCTTGGGAAAACGTTGGAAAAAGCAGTCATTTTGAAAATTGAGGCCACTTGCAACAAAAGCATCTAGAGAGCTTCCCAGGAGACTCTCTGGCCACTTTCATCGGGAACTCAGAGGGTTAGTAGAGAGACAAAGGGAAATTAGGTTGGGGGCGACTTGTACTTCTTAATAGCATCCTACGTGCTTTTGGTGTCTGTCCCTACACTTCTAGAGACTCTGGTAATATTTTGTGGAGGAGGTGGACACAGAAATTGTGCTGAATCAAGGGAACACATTTCTTTCACCTTGTGCAACTCAATTTGTAGACCAGGCCTAAGTGGCATCACCTGGGGTCTAAGGTTAGAAATGCAGTAGCTCCTGAGTTACTGGGTCAGATCCAGTGAGCTATTTAGAATAGAAATCAGATTCCCAGGAATTTGCAGGCACATTCAAGTCTGAGTAGTATCTTCTTATGATAAATACAGTCTGTGATTGAGAATTGCATCTTAAGCATGGCCCAGCAGAGTCTTCTTTCATTTATTATGTCCCGTCTCCACATCAGGAGGGGAAAAATGGCTTCAAGAAAACACTGTAAGTGTAGTTGATTCAACGCAGCATTATGCTTTGAGCTTTCCAAAAATGAAGGCAAACCCAACCAGTGAGAAGCACAGGCTTAGGCAAACCAAACTTGGCCTTAGCACTGACTTCTAGCAAGGTTTATGTCACATATAGGGAACACTAGGAAAGAGAACTCCTTGTCCAGGTCATTATGATGAATGAATGAATGAATGAATGAATGAATGCATGCAGAAATGGTCTTCCTAAGGTAATTCTGTTGGTGTTGGTACAAGAACCTTTCAGTGAGCTAGGGAGAGATGGCCAGTCTGGGTTCTAGGAACTGATGCTGCAGAGGGTGAAGACAGCCAACACTTGTATCTCTGCGATGACAATATGGTAGAGGAAGAAACCCAACATAAATGTCAGATCTATGTCATGGACTGCTAAGGAGGGAAGAAAGCAAACAATCACAGGGATAAAGAGTGGCTCATGATTTTAGTCTCCCTTTGTGGATAAAATTTTTATTGTCTAGTGTCTTTTTGTAGAGAAAAGTATCCAGTCGCACAACTTATCCTTGAGCTTTGTGTCCCAAACATTGCAGGAGATGACTGAGACTGTAAATGTCAATTGTTTTTACTTTGCTAAGTTGAAATACAAAGCCCTGTGCATGGTAGATAATTGCATCTTATACAGTGGAGGTTTGGAAACTAGACTCTGAATGCCCTTAGGTTTTCCTGCTTTGAAGTGAGAGAGATGGGGGAAGCTGGTAGAGGTGAAGTCATACAGTGATTAATTGGCAGCTAGAGTTTGCTCCCAGGCTTCTGTGACTCCACAGTCACCATCTTAAAACACGCGGCATAATTCATTTAGACCTAGAGGCTGCCCCACTTCTAACCTTCTGTGGCTTTCTGAAAATGAGTTCTCGAAACACGTTCAATCAGTCCATATAATGACTCATAATTGCAAAAGATGTCTCTGGTCCAGGAATGTGTCCATCTTAGATCAAGTACTACTCCCTGGTGTTTTTGTGCCCATCGTATGTCTTCCATCCTTGTTTGCTTGCTTTCTTTTTTTAAAAGATAGAGTCTCAAATTTGCTATGTGTTCAAAGCTGGCCTTGAACTCTTGATCCTCCTGCCTCTGCTTCCTGAGACCTAGGCTTAGATTCCTGATTCTCTTGCCTCTCCCACCTGAGACTTGGAGTTACACTTATGTACCACCATGTCTGACATGCATCTTGTTTTGAATCAACACTACAACTCTTTAGGGTAGATATCCTCACTTCCAAGTAAGGGGACTGTGGCTACACGTCAGAAAGAATAGCAGGGTTCAACCAGATAAGAACGCCACTCTGTGACCTTTTTGTTTTGTTTCATTTGACCTAAGAATACTGAACCAGAAGTATCTTTGCTTTAAAGTAGGGACCTAATTTTTCTGCAGCAGGGTCCAGGGAGCTCTGCCCCAGTGTCCCTTTATTCTTGTTCTTGGTCCTCAGAAATGGGTTGTACCTGAACAACCCTAGAAGGCATGCAAAAGGTTCCAGAAGCACTTTGGAACTCCTGGAGGGTTCCAATGTCCCTCCAATGTACAGAAAGGTAATGCTGTACGTTCTTAAAGTATCATAAAAATCATTGAATTACACACATTGAAAGGGTGACTTGTGTTATGTGAGTCTATGTTCATTTAAAAAATCTCCAAAGGCTGAAGATGTCACTCATTGTCAGGTAGAATATATATTTAACATGTGCAAGGCCCTAGGTTCTATCTTCAGTCCCACAAAGAGAAAGGAATGAGCAGATAAATATAAGTTTTTTAAAAGGTAAGCTGGATGTGTTGGCCTATGTCTGTAATCCCAGCATTTGGGGATGATGCAGAAGGATTGCTGTAAGTTTGAGAGCAGCCTAGATTACGTGATGAGGTCCACGCTAGCCTACGGAAAGGAAAGAAATCCAAAATGCCATATCATGTCCAATAGAAAAAAATGCTTTCCTAATTATACCCTACATGGTGACACATGCCTTTTAATCTCAGTGCTCCAGGAGCTGAGTCAGGAGGTTCTTGAATTTGGGCCTAGACTCCCCTCAGCAAACAGCCAACCAGAATAAGGTGTACATAACTGTGGGTAAGAGCACAATGACCCCGGTGCTAATTATACTGAATGGACAGGCTGGGTTTCTAACAGGAACTTGTGCACTGATTTGGGGGTATCAAGCTTTATAGATGTGCCCCAGAAAGAGTGTGGGATTGACATCAAGCTCCTTGAGTGCCTTCATCAGTCCTGGGAATTGGACATCATGAGAACAGAGAGAATTTCCTTTCCCTCAGTCGTACTGGGGTCACCATTTTGTCAGCTAGTCCTCCACAGGGTCTAGAGCCTCATTCTTGGGACATTTGATAAGTTTTCAGCCCCTCCTTTTGTGGTATAGGCCATGTCTTCATTTTTCAGTACACGACAGACACCAGGTACCTGTATCAAGTATACAGAAGCCATTTGAATGGATATTTGTGGGTAGAAATAAAAATAAAGTTATGATTGGGGGTCTCCACAGCGTGAGAAATGGTGTTAAAGGGTCACAGTGTACAGTGTGAGATGACAATGAAAAGGCTCCTCAGAGGGGCCTGAAGCCAGGAGATTCACTGGGTTCTGAGAGTAGACTTTCTAGACACACTGACTTTCCTGTCTCCAGTTGTGCTTCCTACCTAATGGTTTGGCTTTTCCAACTTTGTGTCTAATGTCACTTTGTACATTTTGAATGTTGTTCCTCTGCTGCTCTTGGGTTCCCAGAAAGTCTGGTTCAGAGGCTCCTGAACCTTTGTTTGTTTTAGACTCAGCTCTCCCAGAAGCCTGCTCAGAGGTCCAGTGACTGAGGATTTGTTGTTCTAAAGTAGGTATATATAAGATCACCATTGGATTTCTGGTGAATGTCTGTAATTTCAACACTCAGGAGGTGGAGGAAGGAGAACCAGGTCTTCAAGGCTAGCCTCAACTACACAGCCAATCAGAGGCTACATGCTGGTATATGAAACCCTGACTCCACTTTTCCATACATCTACATATCTGCCCTTTGTGGCCTTCACAGTCACACAGTGTTACTTTCATTGAACTCTACACATTGTAAGCCCCATAGGATGGTGGAGAGTCTAGGTCACGGTACATATTCCACCATGAAAGTGGAGGAGTGACCAATGAATTTTAGCCCCAGTTTTTCAACAGGTACAAACTCATGGAGTTGTAGGGTCCTGCTGAAATGCTGCACCCCTAAAGTTTTCCCCAGCCTTCCCAGTGGCAGTGACTGTATACCTCTAGCATGAAGCTGGTCCCTTTAGTTCTTTGAGTAGCAATGACCATTAGAGGTATTTGGTGACCTGCACATCTCTTTATTCTAGCCCTTTGAATGAGGCCATGATGTGTCTGTCAATTGTCGGTTGTCACGTTCCCCCTCCATTGGGGTTGGGCGTGAGCTAGTTGGATCCAAAGATTTTTCCAGAATTTTCTTTATGGTCGAGGCTTCATACAGAGAGTACAATGTCCAGTTGAACAGCTCCCTTAGTGGAATTGGCAGAGCATCGGTCTTCAGAAATCTAGATCAGGAGCTGGGGCAACCTGGGGGCCCTTGTCTATGACAGAGAAAAGTTACTTAGGTTTGCCTGTTTCTAGATGCAGATAGCAGAGCAGTTCCTTAGCACCAGGCCTTTGAATTTTAGCCTGGAAGTTGTATGCGGGTTGGGTAGCATAGTGTGAGAAACCTGTCTAGCATATACGAGGTTCTGGGTTCCAGGAAGTAGTGGTGGGGCAATAACAGGAAAAGGAAAGTTGGTTGATTGATAGTAGATATCTTGTAAGCAAGGGATACGTGGGTGCTGTCCTGTGTGGTGTAAGATGTTTGGCACATAATCTCTTGCCTTTACCCAGCAGGTACAGCACCCTGCTCACTTGCCGTGCAACCTGAAGACGACTGCAGAGAGCGTCCAGTGTGTGCCGAGCAGTAGATTTCTACTGGTGGAGCACTAGTGATATTGACAAAGATGTCTATCTCATGACTCTTGAGATATCTCTGTATGCGTGTGGTTCTAGGGCTGGGAAAGAGGAGAGCCTTGTACGTATCACACAGATGCTCTACTACTGCCAAGCCACAGCCTAGACCTTGGCAGAGTTTTTCAGAACAGGATCTGGGTGTGTATGTCAGGCTAGTCCTGAACTTATAAGCCCCTCCTGCTTCTACTCTGAAATGCAAGGATAAAGGTTTCAGACAGTTTGCAGATGTGTTTTTGTTGTTGCTTTTTTTTTTTTATAGTTCCCTCTCTTGATTTCAATATACTCAAACACCCAAGTTTTCTGTTTTCCTTGCTGCCTCAGTACAGACGTGTTGGAAGAAATGAGGTCAGGGGCCATCTTTGTGGGTTGGTGTCAGCTCCACTCATCTCAGACCTAGCCTGGACTCTGGTGAGCTTTGGCTGTCCTAACTGTACAGCAAGTCACTGAGATGGGTAGATGATAGGTCTCGCCAGTCTCAGTGCCTGATGACTCTTATTTTATTTTTGGTTTTGTTGTTGTTTGTTTGTTCTTTAATTTGAAAATCTTTTATAACAAAAGTTTTTAAAAAATGTGCTTTGATGGCTAGTGGAAGATGTACTCTGGCTTATGCCTTAAAAATCTATTTTAACCTGTCATATGATAAATATCAATAGTCAGAAAACATATTTAAAAAGCACATGAAGGTTTTCAAGTGTTTTAGCATCTAGAGTTGTAAGACCAAAAAGTTTGATGCTTCCTTTGGCAAAATTATAATCAGGAGAGTGGTTTCTGCTGTGCACAGTGTTTATCACTTTATTGTTATGAAGTGATACCCGACTGTCTCCTGAAGTGGCTGTTTTGGTTCTGGCCACCAGCAGTGTACAAAAGTAGCCATTGTGTAATGGTCTTGCCAGCACTTGTCAACTTTATCATGAGCTAAACCCACAAGATTTACACATTTATTATACAATTATATTATAATTATATATTTGTAATTATATTTAATTTAAATGCTTCCGATTACTGCAGGGTTGTCTAAGATAGCTTCTTCTTTAATGAATTGCCTGGTCAAGCCTTTGGCTCAGATCCTTGTGAATATTTTCTCCTGGTTCCTGCTCACAATGCTCTTTTTTCCTGTTTTCTTCGCTGTATTTTTTTCATTATCATTACAATATCTCTCTATTGATATGTCTGTCTGTCTATCTATGCAAGTCATTCCCATTGTTTGCCCTAATCTTAAGTAGTATATGAAAGGACTGATAATTTCCTTATTGACTTATTTGAAAAAGTCAGTATCTTTTGTTTATCAAGTCATGTACTTTGTGTTAACAGACAAGGACATAAAATATTCTTCTTTGCTCTCAGTTTATAATCTAGTACAACAAAACCAAGAGAATATAATATAAACAAGGGATTGAATATAGCATAGTCGCTTACTAGCCAAATGCTTCTGAGCTCTATGCACAGCCCCAACCTTGTCTTTCTAAAATTATGCTTTGTTTTTGAGATCTACTTACCTGCAAGTTTCTGCCACGTACAGCTGAGAATAAAATTTTCAAAGTTTTAAATGCTATTAGGATTCCTCCCCACTGCCACTGATTTTTTATTTTTTAGAGAAGATCTTCCTGTGTAGCTCAGTCTGCCATGAAATCTCAATCCTCTGCCTTAGTGTTTACAGTGCTGCCACTGGAGGCCTGCCCCACTATTCCTGGCCTACCTTGGGCTTTAAAATATTGTTTTAGATTTATTGTTTACTATTTTATCACTAGAAATATTTTTCCTACATGCATGGATGTGTATCATGTGGTGCTTTGCGCCCTCAGAGGTCAGGAAGCTGTTCGATCCCCTGGCACTGGAGTTACAGATATAAGCAGCCATGCAGATGCTGGAAATCAGTTGCCAGCACCCCGGTCAGGTCACTTACAACCACCATAGCTCCAGGTTCAGAGTATCTAAGGCCCTCTCTGTAGGAACTGCACTAATACAGATTTAACCCCTCGGCCCCTGTATGCATAATTTAAAAAATCTTAAAAGATGTAATTTTCTTTTACATTATTGATATTTCCCATTCAAATGTGATCTATGTAATTCTTTTAACTTTGGGTTTGTTTTCATATTCTTATTCATTTTCATTTTTCACAGGGCTGTTGCCAAGCATTGTATAGTATAGCTTCCTGTTATGAATAGGATCTTTTCCTCCACCTCCATTTCTCTAACTCATGAATATTGTTGCCTGAGAAAACTTAAGATTTTTTTTTCATATATCTGAAATTAGCAGCAACACCCTTAACTACTTTCTAAAGTTTGTGTGTGCATGTATAACATGAACAGCTTCTGATGATGGACCATAGTCTCTAGTCTATACACGCATGCACAAACATACACACACACATGAGAAAGAGAGAGCTAGAGAGGCAGAAAGATAGAGACAAAGATAGAGAAACAAAGACAGAGAGACAAAGACAGAGAGACAGAAAGACACAGAGACAGAGACAGACAGAGATGGAGAGAGGGAGACCGGGAACACTTCACTGACTGAGCTACATTCCTCCTCCCATGTTTTGTTTTGCTGTGTAGCCTAGGAATGTGCCAGGATGCTTGGTTTTGACCAAGTTTTTGAAATGTATAGTTAAAGAATACTATCCATTAAGTCTAGTTGAATATACGATTCATACACAAATAGGTTTTTGGTCTGTTTTATTTACTGTTATATCCCTAGGACGTGCAAGAGGGTAGGTGTTTTTCAGTTCAATGGAAGGAAGAACAGATAAATACCAAATTTTCCATTCACAAGCACAAAGCTATAGTGATTTTGTTTTGAACCAGGCATAGTGGGGAAGTTGAAGTAAGGAGATGATCTGTGTGTTTTCTTATTCTCTGATTCCTTTTATATGGTAGCTCTCTGCCTCACCAGGCTTCTTATTCATGAAATTTCATAACAGCTTTATTTGAAATTGCCTGATACTGGAATGAACGCATATGTCCCAGACAATGGAATGAACTGTAACAATCACTTGGTGCACTCCATTGGGAGAGATGGCTTCACAGTTGGGGTGAATGGACTCAGACAGTGGTAAACACTTCAAGCAGTATGATGCCACAAGTATGACTTTGTTGGAATTACCTCACTATGGAGGCAAAAAACAAATTAGTGGTCATTTGGGGTCTGAGATGGGTAGTGGATGGAGACCTGGGAGAGGTAGAGACAAGTATGTGTGTTAATCGGAGGTGAGGAGAAGGGGCCATTATAGTGATGTAACTGTTCTTTGCCTGGACTGTGGTGGGGTCACATGACACATTTGACAAAAGTATGGATGAGCAAACATTCTCGAATGAACGAAGATAAAACAGCGGAAGTCTAAACCCAGTGTATGGTTGTGTGAATTTCAGTATTTTTATTGTGATGATAGACTATGTCTTGCCATAATGTGACTTTTGGAGGTAACTGAGCAAAGCACAAGAAACCTCTAATGTTGCTTCTTACAACTCTGTGAACCTGTAGTTATGTCGGTAAACTTTTGAGATCATGTGGTTCAGTAATTCTGAAGACATCTGCATACATGTCATGGGTAGAGGGCAACACCATGTGTCTTCAATTGTTCTCTACTTTAAAAAATATATCTATTTATTTGCTCTTTTGTGTCTGTTTTGTCTGCTCATTCGTAAGTGCATCATTCAAATTACAGTGCCAGAAGAGGGCGCCAGATCTCCTTAAACTGGAGTGCGGGTGGTTGTAAGCCAGATAACACATACCCAGTGCTA
The DNA here is from genome assembly GCF_021556685.1 of Rattus norvegicus. Taxonomy (NCBI): domain Eukaryota; kingdom Metazoa; phylum Chordata; class Mammalia; order Rodentia; family Muridae; genus Rattus; species Rattus norvegicus. The sequence continues at coordinate 4,876,273 of NC_141545.1, forward strand.
GATTTACAGCCGAGCAACCACCACATCCGGCCTTTACATGGCTGCTGCACACCTGAACTCAGGCTCTTATGCTTGTGCAGCAGTAACGTTACTCAGAGGTCTCCCTAACCCTGTTTGACTGTTTGAAATAGAATAGGTTTTTCTGACATTGGAATCATAGCACCCAGTTCCTCATGCTCATGTGCACAGCTGGTTTCGTGCTTGGGCAGTCAGGCTTAGGTTTTGGTTGGAAGCCAGGTATATTTATGGTCCTTAAGACATAAGACCTCCCTCTCTCCATCTCACACCCTGAATACTTGGCCATTTCTCATCCTTCTTCTCAGCACACATTATACAGGGCATCACTGCTGCAGATGGGAGCTGCAGAACTCCTGATCCACTAAGATGTGAGACATGTCATCTGCTGACTCCTGTGGTCATTTACCGAGCCACTCTGTTAGGCTTCCCTCACCATGATGCACTTTATCCTCTAAGACTCGAGTCAGTGTGAGGCCTTCCTCTGTAAGTTGCTTCTGTCAAGTGTTTGTCCCAGCAACAAGACTAGAAGTCAGAAAGTGGAGAGATGGGCTGGGCTGTTCCTCACTTGGTTCAGAACTTGCTTGGTCCCTACATCAGGTAATCCCAGGCACAGAGACTGCAGTTACACACGCTGTCAAGGTGCATTCTAGCTGCAGCATGGCTCTGGATTCTGTGCCTTTGCACCTGACTGATAGCCCACTGAGTAGCTGGACTGCATCATAGGAGATGACCTGTCCTCACCTTTCTCTAGTTTTACTTCTCTCTTTCTTCCTTCTCCTCTCTCCCCACCCTGTTTCTTCTTGTATTCCTTTCAGCAGACTGGACTGCCCCAGTGATCCTGCACTTCTGCTTGTCATGCAATGGAAGATGGCTGTGTTGCTGTCTGCTCAGTAGTGTTACAAGTGATATGTGATTGGCCAGCATCACCCTTTTTATTGTCCTTGGGTAATTTTCCGTATTCCACATGTTTCTCCTGAAAATAGGTGTTTGAGTTACTTTGTTTTTTATTATAAATGAAACATGTCTGAGAGACCAAGGAGGGGCATTCCTGACTAATGGAGCACATATATATTTAATGTCTTAAGAAACTTCTGAGGGTTTCTAAAGTGTTCCTACCATGTTCTACTCTCAGCAGCAACGCATGGCACATTCCATTCTTCCTCAGAGTAAGAGGAACTTCCAGAGAAACAGAAGTGGCTTAAATAAGAAAAACAAATTCACTCAAGAAGAGCTTTGAATCACTAATAAATGTTGACTGAAACACAGAAAAATGGTAGAACCACTTTGGAATGCTTCCTGTGTCTAGCTATTGTCTGTGGACACCCATGTGCTCTTTTTTTTTTTTTTTTTTTTTTTACTGTTTCCCAGGTGTTTGGACAGACCAAGAATACAGATATGCATGCCTGAGGACATAATGTTTTAATTACACAGATGTGTGTGGCATCCAGCTTGAAGTTCTCTGTAAACAGGGCCAGCTGTTCCTGACATTTTCCTCTGCTTTTTCTTTATATAGAGGCAGATAACGAAAAATGATGATTTCTGTTCCCTCTGATCAAAGACTGTTAACCTTTCAGCTATAGCCTTATCACAAAGCCAAGAACTACTCATTGAAGGGGGGAAATGGGTCTGTTGACCTTTTACAGGATTTTTTGCAATGTTAAAGATCTTTTTGAGGGTGGGGCCAAGGGCACAAACACCTGTAATGTGTGCACTGTCCTGAATGTCCTTACATTCTCAGGAAACAGGCAGCTACTGCTTTGTCTGTACTCTTGGAACAAACACATACCCTCCTGAAAGGACCAGAGTTTGTTGTGCTGATAGAGGGGGCACGTGGTAGACTGTGCTGAGTCCTTCACAGCCTCTGTTGAGGGAGTAGTAGTGGAGGGGCGAGCCTTTCTGTCTGGTATCATTAAACAATGCTTGTCATCTTAGGCTACGACATGGCAGGACACTTCCATAGAGCAGGACACACAGAGCAGATTCATATGGTACCAAAGTGGCAGGAAAGCAGTTTCCTAAGGGAGAAGGTCTTGGTTTTTTTTCATTTAAGAATTTAAGAGGAGGGCTCAAAACCTGTTCACTCTGTAATTTTGGTCAATCGTCATTGGCTATCTGTTAGTCTGGAAGGCATGAGTTTTAAAAACACGAAAACAGTATTGGAAAAGGATGTTCTGGCTCAGGGGGAAACCCAGGCTTTGGCAACCTGACTTTAAACATCTTTTTTCATAGAACTTAGCACAGCTAGTTATGCTGGGGGTGGGGTGAGCAGTGTAGGGAAGAAACATAATTATGCAAATTTTGATCTTAAAGCTTTATTCGCATGTTTCCTGGCAGCCTGTTCTTTAATCTCTAGAGCAAGATTGCTCAGAATTACCATATATTCTCATTTATTTCATTAAAATTATAGCAAAGGTTGTTTTTGCTATAATCAAGAGTGATATTGATTAATACTTAGGAAATCAACCCCCTCGCCAGCAGTGGGAATGAGAACAACCTTCTCAGTCAGTCGTCCTTTCTCTTCCTTCTCTCCCCTTCTTGCAAAAGGCCAAAGATACAAATTCACCAGAGGGATTTTTAAGAGTCTGTTTGCTTTTCCAGATAGTTCTAAGGCAATCACTCCAAAATGGGAGTCCATTTTCCTCTCTCTTGAGTGTGAAGAAAGAACACACAAGTGCACACCAGCCTGCCTTGGCTGGCAACAAATAGTGCCAGGAGCACACACCCTCTCTTACAGGCTGACTGTTAAGTCAGCAGAGAATGCTGGGAAAATCTAGAAGATGAAGAAGCTAACATACCCATGTACCCATGTAAAGAGGACATGAAAATTGCAGACAGGTATTAGATAAAAACTAAAGGACCAGTCGAAGATGATCTATCTTTGCTTTTAGAAACCATAGCTATTGAGGCATCCCACATTATAACTTGCTCTGACTCCAAAGCATAGTTTGACACGTGTGTTTTTGTGCTTATGATCTGTTCATGAGCGATCATTAGTACACTGTGTACAGTGTGAGGTGGAGTAGTTCATTGAGGGACAAAAAGACACTGGAAAGATAGTCATTTGACACGCTATAGTTTCTAATGTTTCAACCACACCCTCCTCCATTTTCCCTCCCTTCTTTCCATTCTTTCGAGTACTGAGGCTGGAAACCATGACCTTGTGTGTGCTAGACAAACACTCTGTCAATGATTCTCTGTTGACTCCTTACTGATCTGTGTAATAATTTTTGATCACAGGATAGGTGTAAAGTAGTGTATCTTCACTATCTCCTCCTTCAAGGAGTGCTCAGTACTCTAAAGTCTTTTTCCTTGCCAACCTCTATGGTTCCTGATTTTAGGAAAAAGTGGGGCCAGCTTACAGGTTCAGGGGTTCAGTCCGTTATCCTCAAGGCGGGGGCAGGGCAGTGTCTACACAGATGTGGGGCTGGAGAAGCTGAGAGTTCAACATCTTCCAAGGGCAGATAGGAGAAGACTGGCTTGCAGGCAGCTTTTAGGAAGTCTTGTCAGACTATTTCTTATGTTTGGACACTGTAGGTATCTGTGTTGCACTGCTTTCTTAGGGCTACTGGGACACAGTGGAGTTAAAGTATACATTAACAACTGGCCACACAGCAACATTTGATCCATTAAAGACTGAATACATGACAGTATGTATTATTTACTTCTTTATTGCTTTGAAAGACACCATGGCCAAAGCAAATTAAAAATAAAATTAGGATGATGTTTCCAGAAGGTTAGAGTCCATGACGGCAGACAGAAGCCATGGTGTCAGGAGCAGCTGAGAGCTTACATTTTGGGTAATTTAGTGTGAGCATGAGTGAGTGTGTGTGTGTGCGTGTGTGTGCGTGTGTGTGTGCGTGTGCTTGCATGCGCAAGAGTGTGTACATTAATGTGTATGTGTATGTATATGTGTAAGAAGAGAGAGAGAGATAGAGAGACAGAGAGACACACACACAAAAAAAAGATTGATATGTACCATGGTGCCTGTGGAAGTCCAAGAAAAGTTATGGAGTTGATAATCTCTCACCTCTACATCGGTTGAAGGAATCGAGTTCAGGTTATCAGGGTTTCTGCTTTTTATGCAGAAGAAAACTGTACAATAAACTGGATAACTTAAAATTTGAAAAGAAATTATAATTTTTTTCCAATTCCCCACAATAGAATTCCCCAGAGTTAAAAATATCAGCAGAGCCATGCTCCTGAGTGTTCCTGGATTTCAATGGAATCCTTCCTTCCTCCCCATGCCCCATTCTTAACTACTTTGTATCTCACTAAAATATAAGAACAGGTAACCAGTTTCCTGTGGATAGATGTGGTGTCTTGGAAGCCTTTCTTCTGGATTTAGATTAGTGTGGGCAAAGGATGTGTCCCTCAGGTGAGTGGAATGCCATTCTTTGTCATCTCAGCTTTCATAAGTCCTTTGTAATCACAGTATTTGCAAGAAGCTGTGCAGATGAGAGGGCCATGGTACACAAATGCCAATGTGTAGCAAAGGCTTAATAATGCACTAGGTGTGAATGATGAACCTCAATTAAGGCCTTTGCCAGTCATATTGCCCAGTTAGAATATACATAATTGTAAGTAGGACTCCATTTTTTTTTTACAAAAAGAATATTTTCTTTTTAAAAGTGTGACATTCAAGAGGTAGCTTAATAGGATGTGGAGAGATTTCCCAATAAATACTGCAGACCTCAGAAGAACAAAGGTGAGCACGTGGTTTATTTTAAACAGATGTCACCTGCTGTGGAAACTTCTTTCAGGCAAAGAATACAATGTTCTTACTGTTCTCCAGGCCTGTGATGGATTGTTATATAGATAGGAGAAAGGGGGAAATAGTCTCTCTATTTCTGCTTTGAACTTAGATGCCGAAAGCTACACAAATCCATCCATTTACATTTTGGTTATTAGGTGGCTGAAAGATTCCCACTAGAATAAAGTTCAGCTTTAGCAGCGTTGTCCTCCTCTGAAGGCTCTAGTTTCTTTGCCTTTCCTGAGTTTGCTCTCATTGTTTGTTCTGTTTCTTTTTGTTTTGTGAAATGTGTCTTCATCTCATGGATCATGGCTCCTTCCCCTGATCCACTGACCACATGTTGTCTGATTATCACACTTCTTTCCTTATCATGACCCTAGAATTCACTTTGAGCCTGTCCAGATAATACAAGATAATAACTGTATCGCCAATACCTTAGAAGCTAGCTTAGTTACATTTTATAGTGATTTCTGCCTCACAAAATATCAACTGTGTATGCCCTGACACTCGAAATGAGAACACCCCTGAGGGATTGCATGCATTACAGGAAATTGAACATTATATCATTAGCATTGTGTCATGATGTCACAGTTTTTATTTTACATAAAACCACAATAGATTCTCAGAAAAGATCATATCTAGACAACTTCCATATATGGTTTTAAAAAACAGTGTAAGATCTTCTGAAAACCGTAAATGAAAATTCAACAATATGTGTGTTAAGCGAGGGGACAGCTGAAATGACTCAGACCCATTGCAGGGGACTAAGTACTTTTTTGTTCCACTAAGTGGTGGTTAATGAGCACACAGTAAGCTAAGTGAACTGTGCATGCAGTCTTCTTCTTGTGTAGCATGGGTTCTGCTATTTTTGCACAGGTCTGGTATTCATGTTTTTGCATGTGTCTCATTTGGTAATATCTATGTTACTCACAATGCAGGTCTAAGTGTGAAAAACATGTTGAGTGTACAGTGGGGTTGTGTCTCAGCGGCTCTACCACAGGTGTCTTGCCTCAGGTCTCTTGGGCTTTCTTTGTGCAGAAATGTTAGAACTCATCTACCCAGTGATCCCACAGGGATGTGGGGTGATAGCCAGGACATAATGATTCTCTGGTTGGGGCGGGGAAGGGACATGATACTTTAAGTGTGTCTTAAAAATTATCACTTTTACTTTTGAAATTATAACATAATCCCAACATTTCTCCATTCCCTCCACTTCTCCTCCCACCAAACCCTTCCATGTGGGCTGGAGAGATGGCTCAGTATTTGGAAGTGTATTTTACTCTTCCAGAAGAACTGAGTTTGGTGCCTAGTACCCTTGGCAGATGGCTCACAACTGCCTGGACTTCTAGCTCACAGGCTCTGATGCCTCTGGTTGCCTTGGGCATTCACACATACACAGGATGAAAATAAAATAAAATAAAATAAAATAAAATAAAATGTTAAAATGACTCCCATCTACTCTTCCTTGCTCTCTTTCAAGTCCATGACCTCCTTTTTCATTAACTGTTGTTACATGCAACTATGTATAGATTTTCCTACATACATAAATATAACCTATTCAACCTGTCTGATGTTGCTTCTATGTTTATGTTTTCAGTACTGACTACTTGGTATTGGGTAAAAATTGACCTGCTCTTCCCTGGGGAAGACTATCAAAGTCTGAGCATTTCTTAGTCGCATGTAGTTCTTTGTGTAGAGTTGAGGCTCCACCAGCTTTCATCCACTTTGGCGTGTCTATTAGCTTGGTAATTCAATTAATTTATTGAGGCTTAGTTACTGAGAAGAAACTGTGTGACTGAAAGGCAGCCGGATCACCAAAGCTCACCACAGAGGCTGGGGAGAGTGTTCAGTCCTTAAAGTGATTGCTGCATAAGCACAAGAGTCTGAGCTCAATACCGAACATCCACGTGATGAGCCAATGCTAGTGGCACACATGCTAGTGCGCTCATTGTTGGTGAAAGGGGGAGAGCAGATCCTTGGCACTGAGTAGCAAGCTGACTTGACTTAATTGCTATGTTCTGTGTATGTATGAAAGATTTTGTCTCAAAAAAAGAAGGGCCTTCAAATACCCACAAAGGTGTGTGTGAACCCAAACCTAGAAACATACACACACACATCTGCACATACATCTACAAAGTTTGGTTTTGAAGTTCCACCCCAGCATGGGTGATGGCTCACCAAAGCTGTCGCCACCGAGCCCTCTGAACAATTTACAGGTAGCCCGAGGAACCAGAGGCATTTTGTTAAGTTTTATATGCCCTATGAATCTACCTTCTCACTCTAGGAAGGGATTAGCAGTGACTGGCTTTATGGAGAACCATACTTTGAGCTGTTGGAAGGGACAAAAGTCCTTAAAGAAAACGGTGTGCAATAAAGAGCCACAGGGTAGTTTGTAGCTGGACTGAAACTAAAATCCTTGCCCTGCCTTGGCTAGAGCTGCTTCACTCCAGTCCGTTTCCATCTTCAAGAGGCCTCCTTCATGATATACCTTCCTCCTCCTCTTTGTAGGGTTTCAGCGTGTAGCACTGCCTGGCCAAGGACTTGACATGTACACCAAGTTGTACTTGAAATCGCTGTGAATACCAGGCTTGCCTTGCGCCTGTAGTACAACTTCTGCTGACTCCCAGTTCCTGGGAGTAGAGAGGCTCTCGGGAGGACCTGGATTCAGTTCCCAGCATCCACACGATAACTCGCAGATGCCTCTAAGTCCAGTTTTAGGGGATCCGATGCCCTCTTCTGATCTTCAAGTATTCTTGCACACTCGTTGATTTTATGTGTGTGTGTGTATCAATAACATATATTAAATAAACAAAAAATATATTTATATATATTTCTTGCCTATGTAGGTGCAGAGTATCACTCTGCCTTTGCTGAGGAAAGGTTTCATCTTTCAAATTAGCTGCCCCTAAGCCATCATCCAGCTCACAAACAAGTCTTGAATCTCCTTATGAGCAGCAGTAATTAGATGGACCAGAAAATGAGAGGGGAGCGGAGCAATAAAACAGGCAAAGTAATTTCGCATTATTTCCAGACTGGTATCTCAGGGAAAACTGCTTAATGGGCCGCTTGTTCTGTAAGTTGGGTTGGCATTCAAGTGTGTGTTTCTGGGGTAGTGCTTTGGTCCCAGGGCTAGAGAGAGAACTGTCCATCTCTACTGGTTTATGGTAGTGTTAGTGTCGGTCAACAGAATAAGATCTCCGGTCTGAGTGGAGACTTGTTCGATCCCTTTGGTAAGGGATCACCATAGAAAGCTTGGCTCACCAGCTAAAACCTTACTGAAAAGATAGAATGGTTTTTAAAATGAGACACTGTATTTTTCTTTTCCACGATCCCCACCACCATTGTTCAGAAGCTTACTAACCAGTCATGTAAAAGGTCCTAAGTCTACCCTATGAACAATCAGAAAAGCATACATATTTTTCACATTTTCTATCTCTTTTCTAAGTGTTCTTTCCTTAGTACTGGGGTCTTTATCCCCAGCATTTTGGGCCTCCCTACTCTTTCCTTAAACCCTGTAACCCTACATGTGGCTGCTTGCTGGCCATGAGCCTAACCTCCATGGCAGCTTAAACAGCACGGCTTGGCCCTTCTCCTTTCTTGTCCTCTCGGAGCTGCTAGGGCTCTACAGCTTGCCAGTCCTGGGGTTCTTCTTCTGAACTCTAATAAATCGTCCTTGTGGTTCTTCGTGAGTCTGTTTTTAAGTCCTGTTGTCAGTGTGACTCGGAATCCCAGAAGGGACCTTGATCTCCCCTGTGTCACTGTGGGAGGAAGATTATAAGAGTTGGACTTGATAATACTGAATCCCATGTTCAGGATTTGGAAGTAATATGTAAAGGACTCTGAAAAGAAGCAAGACTTGGCTACTAGGCTGTAAGCTTCTGACTCAGAAACTTTTTCTGTGCATTTGTAAGCTTGGCACTAGCAGTAATCGCCAGGTTGTGGATAGGGTCCACATGACCCTGTAGCTTTGGGCAGGTTGAGTATGGTACACTGGGTGGTTCCATTTAAGTGGGGCTGACAGTGCTGTTTGGAGGGGTATATGGGAAGATTTGGAGGGAGGGAAGAGAGAAGTGTTGTAGTTACAATCTCAAAAATAAAGGGCCTTTTGCACACACCAAGTAAGTGTGCTATCACCAAGCCATTACCCTAGTCTAATAACGTTTTCTGTATTCATTTACCTATATAAAGTTTGAGTGAGTTTTTTTCCCCTTGGCTACTGTGAATAGTTGTGCACTGACCATGATTGTGCAGATGCCTCTGATTTACCAACCTCAGTTCCCAAGCTTCATATAACTGGATTATAGGATAATTCTATGCTTACTTTTAAGAAGTGTCCATACCATTTTCCATGGGCTAGGATTAAAGCTAGCTTCATTGTCCTTGCAATTTCTGTTTCCTCAAAGATTAGACTTGTCGTACATTATCTTTTAATTCATCGGTTGACCATAAACATCATTTCTTTATGGAAAATGTCACTTAATTGCATGGGTCATTCTTTAGCTGTGGTGAAGCATTTTGGTTAGATGGATGTTAGTCTCCTGTTTTGTGGTGCTGGGAGTTGAACCCAGGGCTTTCCACTTGTGGAGTGAGCCCTTGGCCTGTAAGCTCCGCCTCACTGCTGCAGTTTGCTCTTTTGCCTAGGCTTTGGGAATGCTCTTCAGGAAACCATAAGCCAGACCAATGCCTGCTACTTCTTTTAGTAGCTCTTCAGCATTCGGTATCACATTTAATAAATTGCAAATTAATTATGATTCAGTTACTGTATTGGAATAAAGGTCTAATTTTATTCTTTTGTGTTTTCCCACCAGTGATTCCTGAAGACACTATCCTCAACCCTTTGTGCATTTTCAACTCTCCGTAAGAGTTACGTTCAAGTTTATTTCTAGGTTGTGTATTTTACACTACTATTATTTTGCTTTTATTTTTGGCAGCTTTGTAGCATTCAGGTCGAGTACCGCTTATACGGATTTTAGATCATTTTCTAGTTTTGACTTTTATATTATTGCCAACTTGTAGTTCGTGCCTGTCACTGACCAATGTTGGCCCTGTCACTTTCCACACTGGCCACACAGGGCTTTCACTTATTCTGAACTGCGTCCTAGGATTTGTGATGTGTGATTTTATTTGTTCTGTTCCTTGAGTGCTTGTTTAAAATCTAGACTCAGACTTGAAAACTAGCTTAGTCATTAAGATTTTGGTTCCCAGCATCCATGGCGGGCTGCTAGCTCTACCTCCTAGGGAACTGACATTCACTTCTGGTTTCTAAGAGCACCTGTACTTATGTCCACAGATACACACATATGTGTAATTTTTAAAAATTAAAAATAAATAAAAATTAAAATCTAGACTCTCCCATTTAAGACAAAGTGTGTGATATTCAGCTTTCTGAATTAATCCTTATATATAACCTCTTCTTCTGTGGGGTTCCTGAAATGACCCAGCAGTAAAGATCACTGACTGCTTTTCCACAGGACGTGGGTTTGTTTGATCCCTAACATCCACATGACAGACCACAGTCATCTGTACTCCAGTTGTACAGGACTTGACACCCTCTTCTGGCCTCTAAAGTCATTGCATGCATGCCATGCAGAAACATACATGGCACCCCTAAACATAAACACACACACACACACACACACACACACACACACACACACAAACACACAAACACACACACACACAAATAAATAAATTTCAATCGTTTCCTTTAGACCCACTTTGTTGTTTTTTAAAAATGCTTTGCTCTGCTTGGCTTTCCCTTTGTTCTGCTTTCTAGCTTTCTGAGGTGTAACATGAGGGCTGATGTATTGCAGGTGAGGACTGCTTTCTGATTGAATGTATTGTGATCCCATTTGCCCTTGTCTCTGGATCCTGTTTGGTTTCCGTCTAGTTGGTTTTCCTTGACTTATGGATTGTTGAGAAGAGTGTTGTTTAATTTCTACGTATTTGTGAGCTGTCTCTCTCACCATTCAGTTTTAGTTTCATGCTGTTGTAGTCAGAAAAGAGACTTGATATGATCCCACTCTTCCATAATCACTGCTGGAATGTGCTTCGTGTATTATCACATGATCTGTGATGTTCCCTATGTGTGCATTTGCAAAGAACACTTGTAAAACCCACTGTTTCTCCCCATGCTTAGGTCATCCATTTGCTGATGGAAGTTTCTTATTACTGTGTTACATTCTATGTTCATATCTATTAATGATTGACACATATGTTTGGGTGCCTGACAATGGACACACACACACACACACACACACACACACACACAAACACACACACATATCTCAAATGCATTTGACTTTTTGCTGAAGTAGCCCTTTTGCATTTTGTAATGATCTGTTTCTTTCTATCAGAATGGAGTGTTTGACTTCTGCTCTATTTTTTTTTTTCTTGGCGTAAGTATAGCTACTTCGGATTTTCGTTTTCCATTTGCATTCACATCCCCTTATTTTTTTAAATGACAAACACCATGTCAAGAGTATATTTTAGCATCAGCCTCAGTGGTGAACACTTGCCTAGTACATTCTAGGTCCTAGGTTGAGTTCTCAGAACCACAAATTAAAATGGTAAGCACAAAGAAAATATTACAATTTTTCCTTCAGTTTAAAAACTACCTAAACTTAAAATTGTCTTCTTCTTTGCAGGATATGGAGACTTTGATGATTTTAATCTGGAGCATGCGCTGAAAGAAACTTCCTCAGTAAAGCGTGACTCAAACAAACAAGTCCACCAAGCAAGCACAAGTGGTCGGCCGTGCACCACACCGACAATCTTGCCTTCAGAAAAGTACAGGCATATGACACTAGCTGTTCCTCCATCCACCTGTTCGTTCTGTTGTGCAGGCTTGTGTCATCTCGTCATACGTGTGTCATCTTCCTTTTTCATTTACTTTATGTCGAGCCCACGAGAGAATGTTCATCTGCCTTACCCTTTTTTCTGCTGTACAAAAAGAGAGCTCCGACCAGTTTCATTCCTCTCGCTGTTTTGTTTTGAGACAGGGTCTCTTGATTTAGCCAGGGTTATCCTGAAATTCTCTGTGCTGACAAGACCGCCTTTGACTTGGGTCCAGTGCTAGAGCAACAGTGACTCTTGGGCACTGATGTGCATTTCTAGCTTCAGAACCCATGACTTTTTATGATGCTTCAGTGTGATCCCCTCAATGGCCTCGGGGACCGATACCGAGACCCTTCTCAGGATGTGACTTCTGTAAACCATTAAGCAGCCGCTGTGTTTTACAATCTGCTTCCTTTTTCCTCCTTTCTCTCTTCAGAGAGCCACTTTAGCACCACAACTAGAAGGACAGGAACAACCAGAGCCCCATCAAATCCAGCAGGTAACGAGGTGTGGGAAGTGAGGAAGGCCAGACTCACCTGAGAAGGGACTCAAGGAGTGACTTGTTGGAACTCCATCTGGGACAGGGTCAAAAGGAGCCTTGTAGAGTTTTTAGCTGCACATATGAAAAGTTAGCAAAGGCACCCATGTGAATGTTAGATTTAATTCAACAGAATCCCATCTGGTTGGTCACTGTGCCTTACTTGAAAGCCATGCATTTCCACTTCCCTATTGCTTTGGGTGATGATGGCTGCCAGAATCCAGGTACAGTAGGCAGAAGGCGTGAGCTGGGCTTGACTGAAGCCCCAGACTATCCCCATAGCTCCCAGGTTAAACATGAGTCATGGATAGTCAAGCAGAGTGGGGCAACCTGAGGCCTAAGGAGAAGTCTTCAACGAAGATATTCAGACGTTTTCTTGAAATTCTCTAAGTTTTTGAAGATCTCGGGAGAGTTTGTGTATGTGGGTCATTCTATAAATACTTCTCATCTGAGATCTTAGAACTAAAAACTGATATTAATCTGAGGAAAATAAAAAGCTATATGCATTCACATATGTGGTGGGTTTTTTATGAGAAATAACTGTGCCTATAAGGTGACAACATAATTTAGAGTAATGAATGACATTATTTTATAGTTTTCTGTAATGTCTGGCTTCAATAGAATGCATCTGGCTTCCGTGTGTGTGTGTGTGTGTGTGTGTGTGTGTGTGTGTGTGTGCGCATGTCTGTGTCTGTGTGCGCCTCTGTGTGTGTGTGTGTGCGTGCATGTCTGTGTGTGTGTATGTGTGTGTGTATGTTTGTGTGTCTGTGTGTGTATGTGTGTGTGTGTGCATGTCTGTGTGTGTCTATGTGTGTGTGTTTGTGTGTATGTGTGAGTCTGTTTGTGTATATGTGTCTGTGTGTGTGTGTTACTGTGAGACAGACCTAGGAATCACTATGCAGACCACACTTTACTAGACAAACCAGACTGGCCTCAAATTCACAGAGATCTATCTATCTCCCTCCACCTTCCCACCCCCCAACCCCTGTGCTGGGACTACAGATGTGTGTTACCACTCCACCTGGATTTTTAATATCTGCATCTGGACTGAGCAGTTATAAGTTCCTGAGGTTCAGTACAACATGCAGAGAAAATCCAGACTCATGCAGATGTGTAGCAGAAAAGGGGAAAGAACTGAATGTGCTTTTTTTCTTTCGTATTTTCTTATTTATTTATTTACTCCCTTTTTGTCCAAATTGCTGCCAGTTTCCCTGCTCCCTTACACCGTCTATCCCTCTATCTCTCCCCTTCTCTTCAGAGAGGGTGGTGCCCCCAGGGTATCCTCCCCCACTCCCCAACCCCACACCTAGCTGGCACATCTAGCCTCTTTGGGGATGAATTCATCCTCTTCCACTGAGGCTAGTAAGGTAGCCCAGTCAGGGAAACAGGATTCACAGGCAGGATTCACAGGCAGGCAACAGCTTTAGGGACAGCCCCTGCTCCAGTTGTTTGCAGACCCACATGCCCAAGCTGCATATCCGCTACATATGTGTGGGGACTTAGGGCCAGATGTGCATGCTCCCTGGTTGGCGGTTCAGACTCTGAGAGCTCCAAGGGTCCAGGTTAGTTGACTCTGTCCACGGTCTTTTGCAGTCCGTGTGCTCTTCTGGTCCTTCAGTCCTTCCTCCAGCTCTTCCATTGGACTCTCTTATTCTTTGAATGGATCATTCACAGTTTGCTAGCACTGTGCACTGGTCACTTGGAAACACTGGTACCCCAACCAATGCACAATGTAATATATTACAGAATCACATTGATTCCTGTTGCCACCTATCTCATTGAACAAACCGTTCAGTAAGTCATACGCGGTGGCACCACCTGTAATCCCAGCACTGTGGAGGCAGAGTTGGGGAGAATACCAAAAGTTTGAGGATAATCCTGTTCTGTATTGCAAGTTCCAGGGTACTCAGGGTTACAACAGCAAGATTCTCTTGTCCAAAAACAAATAATCAAATAAATGATGAGTAAAACAATGATTTAAAAAACCATCTAGATATTGAAAAGCTGCTCATATCACAACCACCAGCAAGTTTTCGGAAGACTCTGTCTTAAATTGCAAGTTTCCTTACTGGCAGCAGATATGATCAGGGAGGCTGCAGGGATAGTTCAGTGCCACAAAGCATTAGTGCCTGTGTGGCAGCATTCCTCTTGGAGGCTCATCAGGGGAGTGATTTCTCTCCTTTTGCCATCTACATTCTTTAGCTTATGACTACTTCATTCATCTTCAAAACCATGGATATGCCAGTGTTTCCTTTTTCAGTTTGTCTATTTCTCCGTATCTGTAGCCCAGGCTGATTTGAAACTTGTTATATAATTCAGGCGGCCCTCCAAGTCCTCCTCCTCCTGAGTCTGCCTGTCAGATTCTGGGATCATAAGTGGGCACCACCACACTTGGTTCTCGTGGATCTTCTGTGCATACAGTCCTGTCACCTACAGACCGTTTTCAATATCCTTTCCTCATTCTTGCTACGACTGCTGGTACTGCATTGAATAGAATTGGTAGATTGGACACGGTTGTCTTGTTCCTCGAGTTAGAAGGAAATCTTTCAGTGTTTCCCCCTCGACTATGTACCCTGGTGCCTCATCCTGTGTGGTCTTCATTCCGTTTGGTGACATTGCTTTCATCTTAGTTACTTTTCTAGTTGCTGTAAGAAAACGCCAGGGTGGAAGCCGCTTACGGGAGAGTTATTTTTGCCCAGTTTGAGCGATGATGGCGTACACTCAGCTCAGTCCATCACCTGTGTACAGGATAGGATCTCATACCGAAGAACCATGTCATCTGCCGTAGGTGCTTCTTTTCAACACAGTTTACCGAGTCAAGATGTTCTCCTACCATATTTCTGGAGGCCTCTCTCTCAGGAGGTTCTAGAACTCATTGAGTTGACAACTCCTGCTAACCACTCTAGCTTCTATGGCTGATATGTGGAGAATTGTCATCAAAAGATGTTAAATTTTGTCAATTTCTCTTTCTATACTTACTGACATGATCACATGATTTTTATGCTTCATACTTTTAATGTTTAATGATTTAAGTTATGTTGAGCAATCCTCTGTCCCAGGCATGAATCCAGTTTTGATTATAGGGTGCAATCTTTTAAATGTGCTGTTCATTCTCTTTGCTAATGTAATGTTTCCTTGATTTTTGCCTCTATTCATGTAGTTTTGCTTGTTTTTGGCATTGTCCTCTGGCTTTGCATGAGGGTCATGCTGTTCTCATGAAGTGAATTTGGAATTAGTTCCTCCTCTTCAGATCTGCAAGGATTTGAGAAGGATTAGCTTTAACTTTTCTTTGAATTCATTTTTATAACCTTCTCCGACCTGGATATTTCTTTGTTGGGAGGTTGTTAATTATTCTAATTATCATTCATCCATTTATATTTTGATGTTTCATAATCACCTTAATAGTTTGTGTGCTTCTAGAACTCTATCCATTTCCTCTAGCGTGTCTGATTTGTTGCAATACATTGTCCATTGCAGTTTCCTTTGTACCTATTTAGTATTATTTGTAATGCCTCCTCTCCCATTTATAACTTTGAGTCATTAGAACAAGTTTTGAATCTTGTTTTCTTTTCTCAAAAAGCCAATTCCAGATTTCCTTTCTTTCCTCTCCTCCCCCTTGTTTTTCCCCGTTTGTTCTGAGGAAAAACCTAGGACCTCTAAGTAAATGCATGCTTGCTTCTGAGCTACCCCACCAGCCCTCAAGAACCTTAGCTCCTTAAAGCTTCCTGATGGTTTTCTTCTCTAGAATTCGTTGTCCTCCCTCCTTTCTACACATCCTATTCCTGTGACACTTCTTCCTCTTTCTCCCTCTTTTGAGACTGAATCTTACTATCTTGACAAGCAGTCCTAGCTGGATCTCTAATGCCAGATCCTCCCACCACAGCTTACTGGTTCGTGGCCGTGCACCAGGTGGCCTGCTCTTTCCAGCTTCGTTGTTACTCTTCCTCTTTTTTTTTAAATTTTTTTATTAATATGAGTATTTCTTATTTACATTTTGAGTGTTATTCCCTTTCCCAGTTTCTGGGCCAACATTCCCCTAGCCCCTCCCCCTCCCATTCTTTCTGGGTGTTGACCTCCCTGTCCTCCCCCCATTGCCATCCTCCCTCCAACAATCACTTTCACTGGGGGTTCAGTCATAACAGGACCCAGGGCTTCCCCTTCCACTTTTGATCTTACTAGGATATTCATTGCTATCTATGAGGTCAGAGTCCATGGTCAGTCCATGTATAGTCTTTAGGTAGTGGCTTAGTCCCTGGAAGCTTTCGTTGCTTGGCATTGTTGTTCATATGGGGTCTCGAGCCCCTTCAAGCTCTTCCAGTTCTTTCTCTGATTCCTTCAACGGGGGTCCTGATCTCAGTTCAGTGGTTTGCTGCTGGCATTCGCCTCTGTATTTGCTGTACTCTGGCTGCGTCTCTCAGGAGAGATCTACATCCGACCTATCGGCCTGCACTACTTTGCTTCATCCACCTTGTCTAATTGGGTGGCTGTATATGTATGGGCCACATGTGGGGCAGGCTGTGAATGGGTGTTCCTTCTGTCTCTGTTTTAATCTTTGCTTCTCTATTCCCTGCCAAGGGTATTCTTGTTCCCCTTTTAAAGGAGTGAAGCATTTGCATTTTGATCATCCGTTTTGAGTTTCATGTGTTCTATGCATCTAGGGTAATTCAAGCATTTGGGCTAATAGCCACTTATCAATGAGTGCATACCATGTGTGTTTTTCTGTGATTGGGTTACTTCACACAGGATGATATTTCCAGTTCCAACCATTTGCCTATGAATTTCATAACGTCATTGTTTTTGATAGCTGAGTAATATTCCATTGTGTAGATGTACCACATTTTCTGTATCCATTCCTCTGTTGAAGGGCATCTGGGTTCTTTCCACCTTCTGGCTATTATAAATAAGGCTGCTATGAACATAGTGGAGCACATGTCTTTTTTATATGTTGGGGCATCTTTTGGGTATACGCCGAAGAGATGTATAGCTGGATCCTCAGGTAGTTCAATGTCCAATTTTCTGAGGAACCTCCAGACTGATTTCCAGATTGGTTGTACCAGTCTGATATCCCACCAACAATGGAGGAGTGTTCCTCTTTCTCCACATCCTCACCAGCATTTGCTGTCACCAGAGTTTTTGTTCTTAGCCATTCTCACAGGTGTGAGGTGAAATCTCAGGAATGTTTTGATTTGCATTTCCCTTATGACTAAAGATGTTGAACATTTCTTTAGGTGTTTCTCAGCCATTCGGCATTCCTCAGCTGTGAATTCTTTGTTTAGCTCTGAACCCCATTTTTTAATAGGGTTATTTGCCTCCCTGTGGTCTAACTTCTTGAATTCTTTGTATATTTTGGATATAAGGCCTCTGTCTGTTGTAGGATTTGTAAAGATCTTTTCCCAATCTTTTGGTTTCCATTTTGTACTAACCACAGTGTCCTTTGCCTTACAGAAGCTTTGCAGTTTTATGAGATTCCATTTGTCGATTCTTGATCTTAGAGCATAAGCCATTGGTGTTTTGTTCAGGAAATTATTTCCAGTGCCCATGTGTTCGAGATGCTGCCCTAGTTTTTCTTCTATTAGTTGGAGTGTATCTGGTTTGTTGTGGAGGTCCTTGATCCACTTGGACTTAAGCTTTGTACAGTGTGATAAGCATGGATCGATCTGCATTCTTCTGCATGTTGACCTCCAGTTGAACCAACACCATTTGCTGAAAATATTATCTTTTTTCCATTGGATCATTTTGGCTCCTTTGTCAGAAATCAAGTGCCCATAGGTGTGTGGGTTCATTTCTGGGTTTTCAATTCTGTTCCATTGGTCTGTGTGTCTGTCTCTGTACCAATACCTTGCAGTTTTTATCACTATTGCTCTGTAATACTGCTTGAGTTCAGGGATAGTGATTCCCCCTGAAGTTCTTTTATTGTTGACGGTAGTTTTAGCTATCCTGGGTTTTTTGTTATTCCAGATGAATTTGCAGATTGTTCTGTATAACTGTTTGAAGAAGTGGATTGGTGTTTTTATGGGTATTGCATGGAATCTGTTGATCGCTTTTGGTAAATCAGCCATTTTTACTATATTAATCCTGCAATCCATGAGCATGGGAGATCTTTCCATCTTCTGAGGTCTTCTTCAATTTCTTTCTTCAGAGTCTTGAAGTTTTTATTGTACAGATCTTTTGTGTGCTTGGTTAAAGTCACACTGAGGTACTTTATATTATTTGGGTCTATTATGAAGGGTGTTGTTTCCCTTATTTCTTTCTCCACTGGTTTCTCTTTTGTCTAGAGGAAGGCTACTGATTTATTTGAGTTAAATTTATACCCAGCCACTTTGCTGAACTTGTTTATCAGCTTTAGTAGTTCTCTGGTGTAACTTTTGGGATCACTTAAATATACTATCATATCATCTGAAAATAGTCATATTATGTCATCTTCTTTTCCGATCTGTATCCACTTGATCTCCTTTTGTTGTCTGATTGCTCTGGCTAGAACGTTAAGAACTATATTGAGTGAGTAGGGAGAGAGCAGGCAGCCTTTTCTAGTCCCTGATTTTAGTGGGATTGCTTCAAGTTTCTCTCCATTTAGTTTAATGTTAGCAACTGGTTTGCTGTATATGGCTTTTACTACGATTAGGTATGGGCCTTGAAATCCTATTCTTTCCAGAACTTTTATCATGAAGGGGTGTTGAATTTTGTCAAATGCTTTCTGGGCATCTAATGAAATGATCATGTGGTTTTGTTCTTTCAGTTTGTTTATATAATGGATGACGTTGATGGTTTTCCGTATATTAAACCATCCCTGCATGCCTGGGATGAAGCCTACTTGATCATGGTGGATGATTGTTTTGATGTGCTCTTGGATTCGGTTTGCCAGAATTTTATTGAATATTTTTGCGTCGATATTCATAAGGGAAATCGATCTGAAGTTCTCTTTCTTTGTTGGGTCTTTGTGTGGTTTAGGTATAAGAGTAATTGTGGCTTCACAGAAGGAATTCGGTAGTGCTCCATCTGTTTCAATTTTATGGAATAGTTTGGATAGTATTGGTATGAGGTCTTCTATGAAGGTCTGATAGAATTCTGCACTAAACCCGTCTGGTCCTGGGCTCTTTTTGGTTGGGAGACCTTTAATGACTGCTTCTATTTCCTTAGGAGTTATGGGGTTGTTTAACTGGTTTATCTGTTCTTGATTTAACTTCGGTACCTGGTATCTGTCTAGGAAATTGTCCATTTCCTCCAGATTTTCAAGTTTTGTTGAATATAGCCTTTTATACTAAGATCTGATGATTTTTTGAATTTCCTCTGATTCTCTAGTTATGTCTCCATTTTCATTTCTGATTTTGTTAATTTGGACACACACTCTGTGTCCTCTCGTTAGTCTGGCTAAGGGTTTATCTATCTTGTTGATTTTCTCAAAGAACCAACTTTTCGTTCTGTTGATTCTTTCTTTCGTACTTTTTGTTTCTACTTGGTTGATTTCAGCTCTGAGTTTGATTATTTCCTGCCTTCTACTGTTCCTGGGTGTATTTGCTTCTTTTTGTTCTAGAGCTTTTAGGTGTGCTGTCAAGCTGCTGACATATGCTCTCTCCTGTTCCTTTCTGCAGGCACTCAGAGCTATGAGTTTTCCTCTTAGCACAGCGTTCATTGTGTCCCATAAGTTTGGGTATGTTGTACCTTCATTTTCATTAAATTCTAAGAAGTCTTTAATTTCTTTCTTTATTTCTTCCTTGACCAGTTTATCATTGATTAGAGCATTGTTCAACTTCCACGTATGTGTGGGCGTTCTTCCCTTATTGTTTTTGAAGACCAGCTTTAGGCCGTGGTGGTCTGATAGCACGCATGGGATTATTTCTATCTTTCTTTATCTGTTGAGTCCCGTTTTTTGATGAATTATATGGTGAATTTTGGAGAAAGTACCATGAGGAGCTGAGAAGAAGCTATATCCTTTTGCTTTAGGATAGAATGTTCTATACATATCTGTTAAGTCCATTTGGTTCATGTCTTCTCTTAGTCTGTCTATGTCTCTGTTTAAGTTCTGTTTCTATGATCTGTCCATTGATGAGAGTGGGGTGCTGAAATCTCCTACTATTATTGTGTGAGGTCCAATGTGTGTTTTGAGCTTTAGTAAGGTTTCTTTTATGTATGTAGGTGCCCTTGTATTTGGGGCATAGATATTTAGGATTGAGAGTTCATCTAGGTGGATTTATCCTTTGATGAATATGAAGTGTCCTTCCTTATCTCTTTTGATGACTTTTAGTTGAAAATTGATTTTATTTCATATTAAAATGACTACTCCAGCTTGCTTCTTCCGTCCATTTGCTTGGAAAATTGTTTTCTAGCCTTTCACTCTGAGGTAGTGTCTGTCTTTGTCTCTGAAGTGTGTTTCCTGTAGGCAGCAGAATGCAGGGTCCTCATTGGGTATCCAACAACTTTTCCTCTTATGGGCCTTGTTTCTGTTGACGAATATCTGAACTCTTTACTAAGCATTCAGTTCTGAAACACTTACTTCTGAAAATTTAATGATTTAATATTTAAGCAAATAGAACGTATCCATTTGCAGTTAGTTTTATATAAAATGAAACCCATTGCTTTTTGTTTTGGAAGTTTAATTATTCCACCACCTTTTGCTGAAAAGATTTCTTCTTCCTTTGAGTTGCTTTGCATATGTATAACAAAAATCACTTGAGCAGATCTGAGATCTTTTGAGCTCTTCATTCTGTTCTGTTGCCTGTATCTATCTATCTGCCACATCTTTGATAAATGTTAACTACGATATATTAGGTAGAGTGATTCATCCCACTTTATTCTTTTTAAGGTTTAAAAAAGAAAATCTCAGGTTCTGCCTTCCCCAAATAGTTTAGATCAAATTTGACTATTTCTGGAAAGAAACAATCAGTGGGACTTCTATAGGCTTTCATTTGACATAGAGAGTGTGGGAGCTGATGTTGCCAATCTGGTGTGTTTTCTAGTGTGTGTCTTTATTTGGATCTTCTTGGCTTTATACCTTTAGGTTTACTTTACATTCATAGTAATTTCCCTCACCTCTGCTTTAAATACTTTGCTTTCTGAGACACTGCTGAAATGAGTTCAGTAGCATCGACATGTAATAGTGATGACAAGGCAGCATCCCGTCCATCACTTACAAAATGCCATAGTAGTTCTCCTTTACTTTTAACCTGGGCCCAATATGACCCCACTGCTCATGTTGGAGTGACACACAGGAAGCACAGAGATAGAGACAGGAAGTGGACTAGTAAAACTTACATGTCACCATCTAGTGACGTATTCCCAACAATTGGCCTGTAGGGTCATTTCACGTTTGACTACAACACCCATTTGTGTTTTGTTCGGTGACGGTGCAAGTGAGTTGTTTGGAAATCCTAGTTGTTTTTTCTTTTCATTTCTTTCTCTTTTTGTTTTTTGCTTTTTTGTTTGTTTGTTTCTTTAATGCAGGTTTTCTCTTGGCTGTCCTGGAACTCACTCTGTGGACCAGGCTGTTTTCAAGTTCAGAGATCCTCTTGCCTCTGTTCCTTGGAGAGCTGTGATTAAAAGAGTGCATCGCCATAGATCACATGAAACTCAAGAAGGAAGACCAAAATGCGGATACTCCACTCCTTCTTTAAAAGGGGAACAAAAGTACCCTTAGAAGGGGATAGGGAGGCAAAGTTCAGAGCAGAGTCTGAAGGAACGGCCATTCAGAGCCTACCCCACATGTGGCCCATACATATGCAGCCACCAAACTAGATAAGATGGATGAAGCAAAGAAGTGCAGGCTGACAGGAACCCGATATATATTTTTTCCAAAATGTTTTCTGCTGAGTATTTAGAAACTAGCTCTCAGAGTTAAAAAGGAAGAAAGGATTTTCCACATCAGCTACCTGTCTCAGTGGGTATCCTATTTTGTGATTCTACAGTGATAATTAAACACCCTGATCAAAACCAACATAGAAAAGAAAGGGTTTATTTTATTTGGCTTATGACCACCAGCATAGAGATGGTACCATCCAGAGTGTACCGTGTCCTTCCCCACTGACCGATCACTGAGAAAATGCCTAACAGCCTGAGCTTATGGAGGCCTTTTCCTAAACACAGTTCCCTCCTTGTAGATGGCTCTAGCTCATGCCGACATAAAAACTACCCAGTACAGCAGTGATTATCTCTTTTGTTCTGTGGTCCCCAGAACTTGATGGGTTTGACTTGGAAGATGCCTTGGATGATCGGACCGATCTAGATGGCCCCAAAAAGAAAAGTACAGGAGAGGGAGGAGGTAAGTTCTAGATGCTCAACATCACAGGCCAGTGCTATAGTTCCTGGTATGGTTTGCCTTATACCTGCAATGGCATTCTGAGACGTCCAGAGTACTGTAGATCTGGGCCAGATCTGGGCCACCTCTAGCTGTAGGAGAACCCCACAACAGTAGTACTGATATATTTTGGTCTTAGGATTCTCCGAATTATTGGGAATCTCAATAACTATTGTCTGTGTGTGTCATATCTATCTCTGTTTATCATCTATATATTTAATTTTTTAAAAATCAGTATTGTTATTATAAAATGATAATAGTAAACCTATACATATTAACATAAATAGCACATTGTATGAGTCTGTGTGTCGAGAGAAAAACAATTTGTCAGAGAGTGGCATTACTTTATACTTATTAGAAATTTCTAGAATGTCAATCTTGCTAGGAGATACCTGGATTCTCATATTGAGATATGCAGCTTGAAATCTGTCCTCTGACCTACACACACACACACACACACACACACACACACACACACACTTACTTAAATACAATTAAATTCAAAAGGATTTAAAACAGACATATAAATGAATAATACATTTTAAAAAGTGTTTAGTAACCTTTCCTCACTTAGTTCTCCTTTCATTACTTTTCTGGTTGCCCTGACCAAGTACCTAGCAAGCGAAGAGGAGAGGAAGGATTCTTTCACCTTATCATTTTAGAATTGATGAGGCCCCGATATGACTCTGCTACTCGAGTTGTATCCACACAGAGGAAGTGGAGAGACGGAGACAGGAAGTGGGCTAGTAAAACCCAGATGTCACCTTTCAGTGATGTATTTCCAAAAGCAGGCCTCAAGAGTCCCAGCAAACGAGCCTATAGGAAAATTTCACGTTTGAACTACAACACCCATTCAATGGACTTGTGCCCATTTGTAGTTTTCTAGCATTGCAGGTTAGTCTTTTGGAAAACCTTGTTCTCTTATGGTTTATAAAAGTTCAGTGTAATGCTGCGTGCTAGAATAAAAAAATCTAACTTGCTGCTAACACCACCCATACCACTGGAAAAGACTCACGGTAGCTTACAAAGGCTTCACCCGAAATCTTGTCGACAAGCACCATCAGTGGCTGTCTTAGACTGACGGATTCATTTCATTCAGTTTTAAGAAATACTTCCCAAGTCATCCAGTTGGTACGACGTTCATTCTGCCTGGCAAAGTGGTTTCATGACACAAAGCAGAGAAAGCCAAGTAAGAGAAGGAACAGTGATGCCAGGGGCTTAGGAAATCACCCCCCTGTCCTCTGGAATACAGCGGGACGGCTCTAAATACACTTTGCACACAGAGCATAGGACATTCAGGAAGATGTGTACTTAATCACTGAACTATGGTTAATAATGATTCTGCTTCTTGTATTAGTCATCTGTGATTGTGTCGCAGATCATGAGAAAGTTGAGACTTATTTTTGCAGAAAGGCATTAATCTCCTTGGTTCAGTTAAGAAGCAGAGTCTTCTATAGAGTCAGAGCCTCAGAGAGCTGCCATTGAGGCAAGGGGATGGCATCTCATCTGAACTTAATTATAGGATTGCATTTCTTCTCTCTGTGGTCACACAAACACTCAAGATGATTGGCTGTTCTACAGAACATATACATCGGCAATGAGCTGTCTGAGGGGCCGGTTGAAATTTTGCCTACCCCCTTTCTTCCTTGTTCATTTCCCTCAACCTCCTTCCCTTCCCCCTCCTCCTCCCCCTCCCCATCGATCCTTAGTTTAGCACAAGGTGTGGTTCTGAGACCTTACATCTGCTGTGCCACTGAACCACACTCTCAGTTCCATGAAAACACTCACGTGTCATGGACAACTTTGACTAATCCAAATGTTTGCTGCTGAGATTTTTTTCTTTTGGCTACTGAAATGTGTGGTTTTTCTATAGGTTGGTCAGACAAGGTTCTAGAAGATATCTTGGGAGGCGCGGGATACAAACCTGACAAGAATAAAGGTAGGAATGTTGCTTTGTCTGGCAACACATGGATTCTCCTTAAAATGCTAACCATCCGGCCGCCAGGTAAACATGTCACTCTCAGCCTCTGGCAAATCAGGCTTCGACATGTGCACTTGCCGTGTGCAGTGGGCTCTCATTCCTGTGGGTGGGGACTCATTTGTGAGCCATCCTGAGATGCTACCCATTTGCTCTGTTGCTCTTTAAGCCTGAGCTGGTGTCCCCACTACCTAGATGCACCTCGTAAGCCAGTTTTCCATGCAGTGTGAGGGTTCAAACTTAGCATGGCACACATTTTAAAGAAGCCCTTAGCAAATCAGATGTTTACAAAATTCCTTTGGATTCCATTTCCCCTTCCCAGGAAGATTCACATTTCCCTCCTATTGGCTCCCAGGAAGTGGAAACTCTCCTTGGGGTGTATCGTGTGAGCGAAGAAACTATTTTCAATTAAAAAGACAAAAAGTTGGGGGAGGGGAAGGGGAGGGAATGGGGCCGATGGACAGGAAGGCAGGAAGAGGAATAACATCTGAAATGTAAGTAAAGAAATATATCTCATAAGAAATTAAAAAAAAGAAAAATTAATACAAAAAGCATTTATAAAAAAATTATCTAATGAAAAATTAAAAAAAAAAGAAAGACAAAAAGTCGCACATCATTCTTTGCTGGGTCTGAGGCCCAAGTCCTGTTTATCAGCTGATAGAGTCCATTCTTACCTTAAAGATCATGAGAGCTTTGCTACTTTGCAACAGAATTTCAAGGTAGCCATCCCTGAGGTTTAATTAGGAAAATTAAACCACAGGATCAGACTGTTTAGAGGTTTCAATCCAGTCTGACACACAAAACAAAACACAAAACAAAAACAACCACCTGAAAAAAAAAAGCCCTTAATACTAAAAAAAAAAAATAAAGTGGCACCAGTTCAGGAAAACTACGGAATCTTCATCCAGCCTCGCCCAAGGAGCCTCCATTGTAGAACCATAGAGCTGGTTGTTCTAAATTGGAAGTTGTTATCTGTGAAATAAAGTCACCTATTGACATTTTGGAAATTATGTTAGATCTCATTTTGTTTGTGTGTGTGTGTGTTTGTGTGTGTGTGTGTGTGTGTGTCTATGTCTGTGTGTGTGTGCCTATGTGTGTGTGTCTGTGTGTGTCTATGTCTGTGTGTGTGCCTATGTGTGTGTGTGTGTAAGTCTGTGTGTCTGTGTGTGTGCCTGTGTGTGTATCTATATGCATGTGTGCCTGTGTGTGTATGTGTGTCTTTGGGTCTGTGTTTGTGTGTGTGTGAGTGTGTGAAATTTTATCGCATGTGTAGATTTCAATAGCCCTTAACACAACCAGGGAGAGATTATCATAAAATCTCTTCTGCATGCTGCCCCTTGAACAGTCATGTCCTTCCCAAGCCTCATGTTTGCAGTTTCCACAGCTGTTCATGACTGAAACCTTTCTTCACACATCTGTCAGATGGGACCTTAAGCTTGGATGGGGTGAGATGTCTGAGTCTTGTGTGGTGAAGTACGTTCCTGTTGGAACCCATAGGTGTCACATGTCACAGTTGTGACCTTTCAAATAACCACTTTTGACAAGATGTTGGAATGTTGTGGTGTTTGAAACCCTTTGTTTATTATTCCAAGTTATGATGGAGAAATTGTAGCAGGGTCCGAAGAATTCAAGCTTTGAGTCCATCAAGACCCCTCTTTCCGAGTCCAGGCTGAAGTTGAGCATTTGCTTTGTTCTTGCAAGCGCTGTGTCTTGCATATGGGAACAGTGTTCTGTTGCTTAAAATGCCCCATAGTCATGTTTGTCCCCAGAAACACCTTTCCAGATCGTATCATCTCGAGGAAAAAGCCCAGGGGTCAGGAGGACACAGAGCATTTAAAGGGTCACAATTGGTATTTCCAGATGGGGAGAGAAGGGCAGTGGTTACCTCTGGTAAGCGTGCAGGGGAACGAAAGCCTGAGTGACAAGCCGGGGGCTTCTCTTCATTTAATGTACTTGTTTTAGCAAGGAAGAGATGTCCGGAAATTCTTTAATTGGGCTCACGTTGGAGCTCATCTTGTAAAGAATAATAAATTGTTGGCTACGGTTACTCCCTCCACCACCCATCACTGTAGGTGTCGGAAAAGAAGATCAAAGGGTGACAAGGGGAACACGGGTGACATTCACAGACACCGTCCTTTCCACCGAAAACCAAGCTCATGATGAGGAGCGAAGGGGAAGCATCACATAATTTCCTTACATTACAAACTCAATTAGCAAACTTTCTCGACTCGAGTCTTTACGACATAGCTTCAGTCGTTCTGGCGTGGATTTGTCAAGTAAAATGTTATCCGTTATGTATTTTTTCCTCAAGACAACATTGTTGACACACTGCGAGTGTGTACCTAAGTCCTCGAGCATTTCTTGAAGTGAGTGGCTTGCCAACCCTCTGTTCTTCCTCTTCCTTTGACATTTCAGGACTCACACTGTTGCCAGTTTTTTTTTTGCAAATGGCCTTGTTCTTTTCGTAGTATGGATGAGAGAAGGTCCAAAGAGGTGTCTTTGGAGTCGTTTCCACAATATTTCTGGCTTAAACGTGGGGAAATACTGTTCTATGGTGAGGAGACACATTGGACACCCACAGTCGCTCCAACAGATCAGGGAGTGCAGCATGAACATAGGGATGTTGTTGATATTTTCTTTTTTTCTTGGCAGGGTTTTGTTTTACAGTCCCAGCTTGCCTGGATGTCAAGAGCTTTCTGACTTAGACCTCTAGGTTCAAGGGTGGCGCCACCTGGCGTAGCTTTATTTATTGACTTTAAAAACACCATACCTCTCTTGCTATTTTTTGATACAATAAAAGCACATTTTAAAAATATTTAAAAGCCCTTGCTGTTTCTTGCTGGAAGCCTGGGACACTCACAAGGTCCCCAGCAGTTGTTGACATAATCACTCCACCATCCCATGATTCTCTGTGTCCTTGGCAACCAGATGTCTCAGGCACTCGATGGGAGCCACAAGCTAGGTGGCCATCAGAGAGGGACAGACTCCTGCCTCATGTCCCTGCCTCTCCCAGGAAGTGCCTCCACAAGACTGGAGGCTGACATGTATATGTGTGTGTGTGTGTGTGTGTGTGTGTGTGTGTGTGTGTGCATTGTCATCTTTGTTTCTGAGCTGCTGAAAGTCTGACACTTCTGTTAACAGCAGAGCTTATTCATAATTTCTTAACCCATTGTCTATAAGAATAGTAAATAATAAATAATAATTAATAGTAATATTAATAAAGGAAAGATGTTTATTTAACTCCATGTTCTGAGAGCTGGGTTACCAAGATGGGTAGCTATATCTGGTGAAGGATTCACGTTGTACCCTAACGTGGCAGAAAACAAAAGGGCAAATGGGCACAGACCCACAAGGTAACACAGCCTGCTCTTGTGGCACCGAACGGAAGCATCACGCTTTTTACCTCAAGTTTCCGTGGGGACAAGATTTATTCAAACCACTGAGCACAACTTCCTCACTGAAATAATTCCTCTTATTCTATAGGGTCCACCCAAGTAAAGGTGGTTGCTATAGCGACAAGGTCCCTGTAACCTCAAGCGGGCAAGCATCACAGTTTTGTAATCTTTGCAAATACAATCAGAACAGGGCATTTATCCTGGTCACAGTTTCATGTCTTTGAATACATGTGTTTTTAGAAATTCGGTATACATCGTGATCTCATGTTCATGCCCTTGACCCAGTTTCTCCTCATCCTTTTATAATAATTTATATCACCGAGCCTTTTTCCATATATTACCAAACATTTTAATTTGCTATTTGTCAGTGGATGGACTGCCAGACCGAAGGCCGTCATGAAAGAACTGTGCTGCTGTGAACATCTGTATATGGGCGTATAGAAGATTTCACACAGGAATAGTTTTTAACTGTCTTGAGTACATGTGGGCATTGGCATCCGCTCAGCATCTGATAGGGTCTCTGTGCTGGGTCCAGACATGGCTCCGTTTCACTTGTGGGTGGCCCTTTAATACCCGAACAATATATTATATATTGTCTCTTTACTAATCTCACTGCACTTGCCCAAATTTCTCCTCCTGAGACTTAACCAGAGAACACAGTCTCTGCTGGGCTTTTCTGAGACTTCCTTTGGCACTGCAATGAATCTGAGTCTTCACCTTAGCCTCAGGCAGACTCTTCAGACAAGGGCAAAAAGCAGCTACATTCATCACCAAAACACCACAAAAACAATCTCCAGGCCACACACTGAAATTCTTCTCCCCTGAAGCCTCCTGGGCCAGGTCTATGCAGTTAAATTCACTCACAGCCACAAAGTCTTCCTGCCAGGATAGCTCATTGGGCCCCACTCAAACCATTTCATGGCTTTCCAAATCCAAAGTCCCAAAATTCACGTTCTTCCAAACAAAAGTATGATCAGGCCTATCAACTTCTGACTTACTTAGGGTTTTACTGCTGCGGACAGTCAGCGTGACCAAGGCAGCTCTCACAGGGACAACATATGACTGGGGCTGGCTTACAGGGTCAGAAGTTCAGTCCGTCATCATCATGGCAGGAGCAGGGCATTGTCCAGGCAGGATGGTGCAAGAGGAGGTGAGAGTTCTCTATCCTCATCTGAAGGCTGCTAGCAGAGCACTGAGAGATTTACAACCCACACCCACAGGGCCAAGCCCACTCCAGCAGGGCCACACCGTCTCCAGCATGGCCAGACACACTCCAGTCAGGGTCACACCCACTCCAGCCAGGGTCACACTTATTCCAGCAAGGCCACAACCACACCCACCAGTGCACCAGTACCTGATGCTGGGAGATGTGTGGCTTAGTGCTGTTCTGCCTAGAACCCATCACTCCTGCCAGCCGGGCACTAACAACTGTCACCCAATCCAGGGTGATAGAGTGGCTGATGTTTTGCCTCTGAATAAAAAGTCCCAAAAGATGGGACCACTGGTCAGCTGCCATGGAATAGATTCTCCACCGGTTCGGGGCAATCTGGTCACTTTGCTGCCCAATCCTGACCCGGAGCCACCATAGCATGAGTATCAAGTACTGGCAGAAGCCAATGGGGGGGAAAAAGACCTCTGCGACTGGCTGATTGATCCCTGCTGAAAGCCGAGGCTACCTTGTCTACCGATGGAAACAGTTCTCTTCATAAAGGTCAGAGATAAGTACATGCTACAATGAAGGACAACACAAACGTCATCTGGGATGGACAAACCTCTACCCCCCACCACATCAGCGCCACAGATGCCTTACAATGTCTTGGATGCCCTGATGAAGCCAAAAACTGTGAGTATTATTCGTTGCCCAGGACATCAGGAAAGAAGAGATTCAGTGACATGGGACAGTAACAAAACAGATAAAGTGGCTCGGGGAATGGCTATGCAGGAGCCTATCCTGGTTACAGGCCTACAAGAGACAGCCACTGTGAAGTGGAATTAGACTAAGGGATGGCCTCACTTAGAATGTACAACAGAAGAAAAGGCCCAAATTGCTTATCTCCTAGTGTTTGTAGATACCTTTTCAGGAATAGATAAAAGCTTTCCTAACCAAACCAGAGATGGCCTCGATAGTCATCCAGAAGATACTGGAAGAAATCTTCCCCTGATTTGGAATGCCCAAGGTAATCTGGTCAGACAATGGCCCTACATTCGTTGCCAAGCTAAGCCAGGGTGTGGCCAAGTATTTAGAGTTCGATTAAAAATTACATTATATCTACAGACCTCAAAGTTCAAGACAGATAGAATAAATAGATAAAGCTCTAAAAGAGACCCTGACCAAATTAACCATGGAGACTGGTGCAGACTGGGTGATATTCCTTCCCTCTTGCTCTATTCAGAGCAAGAAATCTCCCTTCTAGATTCAGCTTCACCCCCTTTGAGATCTTATATGGGGCCTCAGCTCCTCTGACTGTATTAGATGATGTTACTGAGACAACATGTCATAGTAATAATGATTTGTATACCAGGCTAAAAGACCTACAGCTGATACAGAAAGAAATCTGCTCACAGCTGGCAGCAGCCTATGCCCTGGGGACCCCCCCGAGACATCTCATCAGTTCCAGGTCAGAGACTGCAGCTACATACAATGACACGGAGCCCAGACACTCGGGCCTCAGGGGAATGGACCGTACCTGGTGCTGCTGACCTCCCTGACAGCTGTCAAGTCTCAGCCTTCACTAGCCACATACTAGCCGTTGGGGCTGAGAGCTGGGACCTAGAGAGACACTCAGATCTTCAAAAAGCTCCCTAGACTTACACATCAGAGATGGTTCGAGAGCTGGTTTAGTAGATCTCCTTAGATGACTACTCTGATATCTTCCCTTATGGGACCCTTCTTAATTTTGCTTCTGTTTTAGACTATAGGTCCCTGTGTGTTAAATAAGCTAGTTACCTTTATTAAAAAAAGAGGAGTACTGTTCAGATTTTGATGTTACGTCAACAATATCATGTTTTACAAGGTTAAAAAATAGTATAAAGTTACAAAAATTTAGTTCTAAGATTAGAACTAGCCACTAGAAGAAGTAGGGAATGAAAGGTAAATGTTTTAAAGTTGCCCCCCTAGACACAAAGTTTAGAGCAGAAAAAAAAAAAAAAAAAAAAAAAAAGCAGGTTAGGCCCCAGAATTGTATGTTCCAAGAAGCCTCTCCTAGGGCTATAGAATGGATAATTACATTGGCCAGCTCAACAGCTTTCTCCCAGAAACTAGCTGACCATAAATCTTAGAGAACAATCTTGAGAAGCAGGAAACAACTTCTCCTAGGAACTAGCAGACCATGAAGTTAAACAATCTGAGAAGTAGGAGACAGCTTCTCCTAGGAAACAATCTTGGGGGACAGAGAGTTCTTCCTTGTGATTTTTCACTGTTTTTCTACACACTTTCTAATGACGCCATCCCTGCCCCTCAAGTTGTGGTTTCTCCCTTTAAATACCTCTTCTCCCAGCCTCTCGGGGTCGAACTCCACTGCCCCTGCGTGGGATACGAGTTTCGACCCCAGTGCACTGGTTGCTATCGATAAATCTCATGTGATTACAACGACAGTCTTTTGTGAGTTCTTGGGGGGTTGCGTCATCCCGAGACTTGAGTGAGGGTCTCACCACTCTGGGGGTCTTTCATTTGGGGGCTTGTCCAGGATGGGTAACCACCCTCGTCTCCAAAGACCCACTTGGAGGTGAGATAGCGTCTGTGGCTTTGTCTGTGTCTCAGTTTTGTGCCAGCTAAATTCTGGGTCTGTATTTGCTGCTCTGGGTCTGTATTTGCTCGCGAGTTCTGGAGTTCTGCTTTCGCAGTCACTCCCATCTCGGGCTGAGAGTGAGGCTCGTGTCTCAGGAGAGAAGCGAGTGTGAGCGGTAGACGTGCCTGGGGCTCACTGATTGCACTGCCCTGGGAGATGTCCCAGGAGGTGAGGAGGGACCCCAGGGACACCTGGCAGATTCCGATCTGGGTGCTTGTGAGGATTCGGTGATTCTCCTGGATTGGAGAAAAGACCTGCCCTACTGGCCATCTGTATTTCCAGAGTGGTTTTTGTCTGTGTGTCTTAGGTCTTTGTTTTGTGTTACCACTAAATTGAACACACAACTTGTGAGTTGAGATTCTGGTTGGGAAAGAGGAGTGATGTGGAATCCGCTCCCCTTCATCTGTTTTTGGTGAGCTCACAGAAGCTCCTATCTGAATCAGTTCGGTTTTGTGGTAATCTTGCAGCGGCCACTTGTCTTTTGTTTTTGTGCACACTTCTGTTTTTTTTTGTCTGTTAATCTTTTGGTTGTCTTTCTGTGTGACTGAATGCTTTTGTCCTTTTTGGTGGACCTCTATTTTCTGGACTCTCTTCTTGTTTTCTCACCATCCCACTTGAGATGCTTGTTAATAGCTGTTACAGGTGAAAGACCCTCAGAGAGAATCTTCCCTCAGGAGGGAGATCTTCGAGCCCAATGACCAGTCCGAGTCCACAGGCTGCAATCAGCAAGAGGATTTTTATTGATCAAGATACACAGATATCTGTGGGCGTCTCAGTCAATTCGGAAGACTGACGCGCCTAGCAGAACCAAGGATGGGCTTTTTATAGGGTTCTGGGAAGCAGAAGCAAGCATACAGAAGCAGATGCATGGTTACAGGGGTCAGCCCAGGGGCAAGTTCTCTATAGTGTCTTCTTGGAACATAATGGTTGACTCGGCCTCCCACCAGGGTGTGGGACCTCTCCCGGGGCTTTCTACATTTCTTTCTAATTGTCAGGCGCTCAACCACAATCATCCTGTCGCTAGGCTCTCCACACATATCCTGCATGGCAGCTGCTGTGTACTCAGTGTTCTGACCTTTCCCTGAACCAGTCTTCCTAAATATAGCCTTGTAAAATGGCATTACTACTGCTAGGCTGGGGTCTTTCCGTTACTGCTATTAGGCTGGGGTCTTTCACAGGAAATACAGAATCCTACTAGAGGCCAGAAAATAAATGTTCCAGACACGGATGTAAGACCCTAACTTCTGCCTGTTGGATTCAATATGCCTGAAGGTAGGGAGTGCTCCGGGTCTGCCCCCAGGCTCCAAGGGTGGGTCTCCGAGGGGCTAAAAAATGCCCCACCAATCTGTCTATGATAAGGAAAATATATGAAGAGAAAGTTACAGAAATTTAAAGGGTTAAGAAGTTAGAGAGCTAAAGAGAGATAAAAGACAAGAGAGGAACATATACTGGCCACAGTAGTTAGGGAACCTAAGAAGACAGTACTTGACAACAGAAGAGAATTCCTGGCTAAAGATCAGTGTGCCTAATACAAAGAAAAATGATACTGGGTCAGAGACTGCCCCAGAAAGAATAAGAGGGGCCACTGGAGAGCCTCTTGGTCCTAGAGTGCTGGCTATGTGCAGAGATAGAAGAGAAGTCCGCCCAGTTGTTTTATGGATACAGAGACCCAACGCTCTGTGCTCCTATGCCCCAGTGGGCCAGTATCCAAAGACCTTGGGTACAGGGGGCTACTGACAACAAACAATACTTATGTACTACCCGAAGAACAGTGGACCTTGGTGTGGGCCGCGTAACCCACTAGCTCATGGTCATCCCTGACTGCCCCTATCCCTTACTCATGAAAAATTTGCTCTCCAAGATGGCTTGTGTGGGCTAAAATGGCTGGGTGAGGCCATGTGTATGCATATCTGCAGACTGTGTATGTGGAGCTTAAGACTGTCTCAGTGCACCAGTACCTGATGCTGGGAGATGTGTGGCTTAGTGCTGTTCTGCCTAGAACCCATCACTCCTGCCAGCCGGGCACTAAAAACTGTCACCCAATCCAGGGTGATAGAGTGGCTGATGTTTTGCCTCTGAATAAAAAGTCCCAAAAGATGGGACCACTGGTCAGCTGCCATGGAATAGATTCTCCACCGGTTCGGGGCAATCTGGTCACTTTGCTGCCCAATCCTGACCCTGAGCCACCATAGCATGAGTATCAAGTACTGGCAGAAGCCAATGGGGGGGAAAAAGACCTCTGCGACTGGCTGATTGATCCCTGCTGAAAGCCGAGGCTACCTTGTCTACCGATGGAAACAGTTCTCTTCATAAAGGTCAGAGATAAGTACATGCTACAATGAAGGACAACACAAACGTCATCTGGGATGGACAAACCTCTACCCCCCACCACATCAGCGCCACAGATGCCTTACAATGTCTTGGATGCCCTGATGAAGCCAAAAACTGTGAGTATTATTCGTTGCCCAGGACATCAGGAAAGAAGAGATTCAGTGACATGGGACAGTAACAAAACAGATAAAGTGGCTCGGGGAATGGCTATGCAGGAGCCTATCCGGGTTACAGGCCTACAAGAGACAGCCACTGTGAAGTGGAATTAGACTAAGGGATGGCCTCACTTAGAATGTACAACAGAAGAAAAGGCCCAAATTGCTTATCTCCTAGTGTTTGTAGATACCTTTTCAGGAATAGATAAAAGCTTTCCTAACCAAACCAGAGATGGCCTCGATAGTCATCCAGAAGATACTGGAAGAAATCTTCCCCTGATTTGGAATGCCCAAGGTAATCTGGTCAGACAATGGCCCTACATTCGTTGCCAAGCTAAGCCAGGGTGTGGCCAAGTATTTAGAGTTCGATTAAAAATTACATTATATCTACAGACCTCAAAGTTCAAGACAGATAGAATAAATAGATAAAGCTCTAAAAGAGACCCTGACCAAATTAACCATGGAGACTGGTGCAGACTGGGTGATATTCCTTCCCTCTTGCTCTATTCAGAGCAAGAAATCTCCCTTCTAGATTCAGCTTCACCCCCTTTGAGATCTTATATGGGGCCTCAGCTCCTCTGACTGTATTAGATGATGTTACTGAGACAACATGTCATAGTAATAATGATTTGTATACCAGGCTAAAAGACCTACAGCTGATACAGAAAGAAATCTGCTCACAGCTGGCAGCAGCCTATGCCCTGGGGACCCCCCCGAGACATCTCATCAGTTCCAGGTCAGAGACTGCAGCTACATACAATGACACGGAGCCCAGACACTCGGGCCTCAGGGGAATGGACCGTACCTGGTGCTGCTGACCTCCCTGACAGCTGTCAAGTCTCAGCCTTCACTAGCCACATACTAGCCGTTGGGGCTGAGAGCTGGGACCTAGAGAGACACTCAGATCTTCAAAAAGCTCCCTAGACTTACACATCAGAGATGGTTCGAGAGCTGGTTTAGTAGATCTCCTTAGATGACTACTCTGATATCTTCCCTTATGGGACCCTTCTTAATTTTGCTTCTGTTTTAGACTATAGGTCCCTGTGTGTTAAATAAGCTAGTTGCCTTTATTAAAAAAAGAGGAGTACTGTTCAGATTTTGATGTTACGTCAACAATATCATGTTTTACAAGGTTAAAAAATAGTATAAAGTTACAAAAATTTAGTTCTAAGATTAGAACTAGCCACTAGAAGAAGTAGGGAATGAAAGGTAAATGTTTTAAAGTTGCCCCCCTAGACACAAAGTTTAGAGCAGAAAAAAAAAAAAAAAAAAAAAAAAAGCAGGTTAGGCCCCAGAATTGTATGTTCCAAGAAGCCTCTCTTGGGGCTATAGAATGGATAATTACATTGGCCAGCTCAACAGCTTTCTCCCAGAAACTAGCTGACCATAAATCTTAGAGAACAATCTTGAGAAGCAGGAAACAACTTCTCCTAGGAACTAGCGGACCATGAAGTTAAACAATCTGAGAAGTAGGAGACAGCTTCTCCTAGGAAACAATCTTGGGGGACAGAGAGTTCTTCCTTGTGATTTTTCACTGTTATTCTACACACTTTCTAATGACGCCATCCCTGCCCCTCGAGTTGTGGTTTCTCCCTTTAAATACCTCTTCTCCCAGCCTCTCGGGGTCGAACTCCACTGCCCCTGCGTGGGATACGAGTCTCGACCCCAGTGCACTGGTTGCTATTGATAAACCTCATGTGATTACAACAAGGACGGTCTTGTGTGAGTTCTTGGGGGGTTGCGTCATCCTGAGACTTGAGTGAGGGTCTCCCGACTCCGGGGGTCTTTCAAACCAATACGGAGGAAAAATGAGTGGAGCTCAGAAGCCAAAGGGGGATGAAGGTTGTGACTTCTGAGCCATTGTGATGCTAGAGCCACATAGCTCGGTGTAATTCAGTTTCTGATTTGTCATACAGTACAGATGGGTAAGAGAATTATATCTGAGGAGCACTTGTGTGTGTGTGTGTGTGTGTGTGTGTGTGTGTGAGTGTATGTGCACACACTTGTGTGTGCACATCTGTGTGTATATGTGTGTGTGCATGTTTGTGTGTCTGTGTGTCTATGTGTTTGTGCATGAGAGTGTGTATGCATGTGTGTGTGAATGTGTGTGCATGTGTGTGTGTCTGTGTATGCATGTGTGTGCATGTGTGTTTGCATCTGTGTGTGTGCATGTGTGTGTACATATGTGTGCATGTGTTGTCTGTGCATGTGTGTGTCTGTGCATGTGTGTGCATGTGTGTGGGTGTGTGTGTCTGTGTGTGTTAGTCCTACACTTTTGTCATGTGGTGATAGCGTATCACCATAATCCGATGAAACCTTCTGTCACAATGACCTCTGTCCTGTGACCCTTATCAAAGTGTCTGACGTCCTCTGTCCACATTCCCGGGTTTTGCGTCTCTCTGACCTTTAAGAACTTGTTAAGTGTGAAAATGTCAGATGTAGTCTCACATGTTTGCGTTTGTCTGTGCTCCAGCTCGTGTTTGGGATAGATGTGGAGAAGATTTGCAGTGACCTTGAACTACCTTTTGCTCATCTCTCATATAAGAACCCTGGCTCCCACCCTTGTGCTCATAGATGCTTTTAGTCTTTGGACCCTGAGTAGAGACAGTTTACACACTAGACAAGAGAGAAAATGAGTTTGAGAAAAACAGTCCTCTGGACTCTCCACAGATGCTTTGGTGAAAGAAGGAAAATGAGCTTAAGCTTTTTTGGAGCTCTCCTGGGGACAGAAGGAGGTGGGAAACCTCTTGCCTCCTTGCTTTCTCCTTTTGGAGAAGTGCTTATGTCTGGCTCTTGGTCCTTTAAGTAGGATATCTGGGACCTTTTGGTGGGACACCATCTAGCTCCTTCCCTCTATGTCTATTGTCTCTCCTTGGTGTTCCAAGCTGTCCATGTATGTCAGTTTATGGCTGGGTTTTGCTTCTAGTTGCTTGAATGTTTTGTGTTTCATGTTTAAAAGAAAAAAATGGTTAAAACTTTAAATGCTGGTTGATTCCTCCATTGATTTAGTTTTAAGTCCTTTCAAGAAAGGAACAAATAAATAAAAAGCAGTTTTAATTGACCTTTGAAGACCTGCATCATAGATAACTGGTTATCTCTGGTGTCAACAGTCATGCATGTCTCTGACTGGATCTGGCATCAATGGAGGAATGTAGCTAGGAGCCTAGGTCTGTCCACTGGGGAAGCTCCCCAGGGGGCTGGCTAAATGTTTACACAAGCTGAATTAAAGGTGCCAGCAGCTTCAAAGCTTCTATGGTAATGGAGCTGTTAGCTGTTTCTCTTAGAGAAATCTTTGACTGTGATTATTGGATTCAACACGTAACAAGGTGCTTCTTAAAAGAAAATGACAGCTAGAAAAAGTAAAAATGGTGTTTAATCTAAATACTAAAGATATGTATTGTCACTTCATTTTTTTTCTGTTTGGTTTTCAATGTATAATGCGCTCTACATGTCTTGGCTATAGGTGACTGGCTTTTAAGTTACTGGGTATGGTTAAAAATTTGTAACATTGGAAACAGAAAGTTGGCTTAAAACTGGAGTCATTCTAGACAACACGTGGCATGAGCCAACCAAGGGAAACAGGTCTAGATTGGGATAATATTTTAATATAACTCTTATCATGGAAACCATACTTATAAAAGAATTTAGGGCAATGTCTCTTTGGTGAGGTATTAGAGCCTGCACCATTGTTCGTTCATATGCAAGACTTGGCAGTCATACTTTATAGCACGAGGAATGGATTTGGAGTTTTAGAGAGACTGAATTTTAGAGAATAGATTGTTTGTTGGAGGGTGAGTTTTGCTTTCCAAAGTTATGGCTGTGCTCTTGTGTTACAAGGGAAACTTAAAGATTGTGGTTAATGTTTGTCAGTGTTACACTGACTACAGTTTACAGTTCGATCACAGAGAGATGCCGTATTCTAACTCACACACATTTGCAAGTAAGGAAAAATCAAACAGGTGGAGATTGTTACGAAGGGTTGATGAGGCTATGGAACTTGTAAGAGCATTACAGCCTGATTGCTTACTCCAACTGCTATTTCAAGAAATACGTATAGAATTATTATAGGTTTAAGAGATTGTTTATATGCTGTTTCTTTGCACTCTGGGGTTGTTATGAAATATTGCGTTATTGCGTTTTCTTGGGTGTTGTTTGCCTTGACCATACATTTGTATGCCTTTTTGAAAGAAAAATGTATTCATTTTTATTTATTTTGATGAATTGTTCTTTGGCTGACTTTTGTCTGTGGTCTCTCTGCATGCAGTTCCCTCAGTGGCCAGCGGAGGGCTCTAGATACCCTGTTACATATGATGGTTAATCACACTATAGGTCCTCTGAGTGAGCAGCAGATTTTGCATTGGGTTCTGGTGTTTATGACCCGGAGTTTGCCTCTCCCCTATGTTTGTCTCTGGTGTTTACTGTCATTCATGTCTCTGACTGGATCCAGACTCACTGGAGGAATGTAGAGTTCTGTGAGCTGGGTGACAGCTGGTCTCCTGGGAGTCAGGTAGTACTGTCTCTGTTTAGGGTGGGCCTCCTGTGTCTCTGGTTAGAGCAGGCCTCCAGGGTCCCTGGAGTACAAACCCACAGGCCTCAGAGAATTTTGAGAGAATCTGTACTATTATTTTCTATCTTCCCTTCACATTTCCTACATCTTTAATAGAGTACAGAGTTGGTAACTATGAATTATATTTCCTAGGTTTCTATCAAACCAAGAGTTTGCATGTGACTAACTTCTAGCCAGAAACATATGAACAGAGTCCATAGGCAAAATGTCTGCCATTTTCTTCTTTATGTTTACCCTCCCTAGTACTAGGACCAAATTGCTATATTCTTTTTTTTTCCTTTTGTCTATTTTTCAGAGGTGGGGACTGAACCCAGGGCCTTGCGCTTGCTAGGCAAGCGCTCTACCACTGAGCTAAATCCCCAACCCCAAATTCCTATATTCTTAATGATAGTTGCTTCATGCAATATGAAGAATGTAAGTGTAAGTAAAGCCATATACAGAAAACCAGTTGCTAACATTAAACTAAATGGAGAGAAACTTGAAGCAATCCCACTAAAATCAGGGACTAAACAAGGCTTCCCACTCTCTCCCTACTTATTCTATATAGTATTTGAAGTTCTAGACAGAGCAATCAGACAACAAAAGGAAATCAAGGGGATTCAGATTGGTAAAGAAGAAGTCAAAATATCACGATTTGCAGATGATATGATAGTATATTTAAGTGATCCCAAAAGTTCCACCAGAGAATTACAATTTCAGCAAAGTGGCTGGGTATAAAATTAACTCAAATAAATCAGTAGCCTTCCTCTACACAAAAGAGAAACTAGCCAAGAAAGAAATTAGGGAAACGACACACTTCATAATAGACTATAAATGACAATATAAATAATAGACAATATAAAGTACTTCAGTGTGACATTAACCAAGTAAGTAAAAGATCTGTACAATAAGAACTTCAAAACACTGAAGAAAGAAATTGAAGAAGACCTCAGAAGATGGAAAGATCTCCCATGCTCATGGATTGGCAGGATTAATATAGTAAAAATGGCCATTTTACCAAAAGCGATCTACAGATTCAATGCAATCCCCATCAAAATACCAATCCAATTCTTCAAAGAGTTAGACAGAACAATTTGCAAATTCATCTGGAATAACAACAAACCCAGGATAGCTAAAACTATTCTCAACAATAAAAGGAATTCAGGGGGAATCACTATCCTTGAACTCAAGCAATATTACAGAGCAATAGTGAAAAAAACTGCATGGTATTGGTATAGAGACAGACAGATAGACCAATGGAACATAATTGAAGACCCAGAAATGAACCCACACACCTATGGGCACCTGATTTTTGACAAAGGAGCCAAAACCATTCAATGGAAAAAAGATAGCATTTTCAGCAAATGGTGCTGGTTCAACTGGAGGGCAACATGTAGAAGAATGCAGATCGATCCAAGCTTATCACCCTGTACAAAACTTAAGTCCATGTGGATCAAGGACCTCCACATCAAACCAGATACACTCAAACTAATAGAACAAAAACTAGGGCAGCATCTCGACCACATGGGCACTGGAAAAATTTCCTGAACAAAACACCAATGGCTTATGCTCTAAGATCAAGAATCGACAAATGGGATCTCATAAAACTGCAAAGCTTTTGTAAGGCAAAAGACACAGTGGTTAGGACAAAATGGCAACCAACAGATTGGGAAGAGATCTTTACCAATCCTACAACAGATAGAGGACATATATCCAAAATATACAAAGAACTCAAGAAGTTAGACCACAGGGAGACAAATAACCCTATTAAAAAATGGGGTTCAGAACTAAACAAAGAATTCACAGCTGAGCAATTCCGAATTGCTGAGAAACACCTAAAGAAATGTTCAACATCTTTATTCATAAGGGAAATGCAAATCAAAACAACCCTGAGATTTCACCTCACACCAGTGAGAATGGCTAAGATCAAAAACTCAGGTGACAACAAATGCTGGTGAGGATGTGGAGAAAGAGGAACACTCCTCCATTGTTGGTGGCATTGCAGACTGGTCAAATCATTCTGGAAATCAGTCTGGAGGTTCCTCAGAAAATTGGACATTAAACTACCTGAGGATCCAGCTATACCTCTCTTGGGCATATACCCACAAGATGCCCCAACATATAAAAAAGACACGTGCTCAACTATGTTCATAGCAGCCTTATTTATAATAGCCAAGAGCTTGAAGGGGCTCGAGACCCCTTATGATCAACAATGCCAAGCAACTAGAGCTTACAGGGACTAAGCCACTACCTAAAGATTATACATGGACCGACCCTGGACTCTGACCTCATAGGTAGCAATGAATATCCTAGTAAGATCAAAAGTGGAAGGGGAAGCCCTTGGTCCTGCTAAGACTGAACCCCCAATGAACGTGATTGTTGGGGGGAGGGTGCCAAAGGGGGAGGGTGGGGAGGGGAACACCCATAAAGAGTGGGACGGGGAGGGATTAGGGGGATGTTTGCCCGGAAACAGGGCAAGGGAATAAGATTCGTAATGTAAATACGAAATACTCAAGTTAATAATAATAATAATAAAAAGAATGTATGTTCAATGTGTCAACATCTGGTGTTGGGGATTGTCTCATTTTGTCCCCCCAAAGCCTCACTTCTAGACCTGAGTGCCCCTGAGGGCTTCAACTGATAATAAAGTGTTGCCATAGCCAATGGCTGAGCAGAAATACAGAAAGACAGGTCAAGGGATTGGGAGAGAGGAGAGGATGAACAGAGTCACCATGATCCAGAGTTAGAAGGATCGGATAAAAGAGCTACATGAGAGAAAGCAGCCTATGATGTAGGTAGAAGGGAATAGGACCCTATTGGGGGAGTGGGGTTTTTCCCAGAAGGTAACAGGGCAGCAAAGATAAAACATACATTTAAAGGTGTGAAACCTGGGATGCTGGGTGGAAGGGAGATGTATGGTAGCTGTCAGGAGAATTAGAAATGTGTCTTTCATTCTCGGAACCAGAGAACTCTTGAGGAGGTGCCATGACTGTACTAAGGAGCCAAAGTTGTTTGATTAATTCACTGCTACAGTCTGGTACATTTAGGTCCCAAGTGAGGGTCGCATTACCCTGGACACAGGTTACACAGCCCAGTTAGCCAATAAACAGTTTATTCAGTTTCAATTTCTTTTAAATGCAAAGCAGGATAAAAGTTTTCCACCATTTCTAGTTCTCACCAGCTGCTATTTCTCTAGCAATAGCACATCTTGGATCAAAGTGACCCAAACCTCCTTGCAGACTGAGAAATCTGTCAGCAGCCCAACTCTTAGACGTGTTAGAGGTGCTGCTGTCTAATTAAGCTATAAACAGAGTTACTTTCTCACGAGAAAATGACCATGAAGTCCATGTCCTCAGTTTCGCAGCTTATTTGGCAGACAGATCACCAGGATCCTCTGCTTGAGGAAGTTGCCTCCTCTATATCTCAGTGTGCTGAGAGTGACCGAACCATCCGAGGGTGCCCTGCAGCAGGGAAGCTAGGAGAAGTCTCCTCATGACATTTCTCTAAATTAACGAAAAATAGTGTCAACCCTAATCCCTAGAGAATGGCCAAGCAGACAGAGGGACCTGTGGCCCTGAATAGCCAGAGAAATGCTGCCCTCTGCGGATTGGCTGCCTACTTTTGGACTATCACAGGCAAGGGAAAACTCTCAATATTTGCACCAGATCCAGTCTTTTCCAATAGTTTGGCCTGTGCCCTAATTAACTTAAAAACACTTAATAATTTTAGTATTAATAATTTATTCCACATTTCAGCTACATAATTCAGTCTGTGCCTAAATAGGGAAAAATGAAAGGAAGTAAATTCTTAGTAATCTCAGATGTAAGAGTCAGGGACTTTAGAGAATTAGCCAGCCTTTGTTGTATAACTAAACCTTCAAGAATTTCCTCTTAAACCTTAAGTGTAACCAAGCAAGACTGAGCCAGAAAGCAACATTCTGGTTCACTTTTATACTAGACTCAAGGACAGTCATATACAATACACACATCTATCACGGACATTTTCTTTTGTCTTCTCCTGCTTACATGGAAAGCCATGGAGCCAGAAACTCAGATGATAAACTTCAGTCCAAACACAAGAAGCCAATTAAAATAACAACAACAATAAAGAAACTGGTTTGATGGCACACACTTTTGCTGGGGGGACAGAGACTCCATATCCTCCCTAGCCAGCCAGACGGGCTGACCTGTCCTATTCCTAATCAAATGAAAACTCCCATTTTATAAAAACTGGTGGATGGCACCTGAAGAATAAACCCCAAGGTTGTCCTCTGGCCTGCACACATGCAAGCTCACATATGCAGAGCCACAGGACCAAACTAGCCTGTAAAAGATTTTTCATGAGCCAGGAAGATAGCTCAATGGGTAAAGGTTCTTGTGTGGCCAAGCCTGACATAATCAGTTCACTACCTGGGACCTACACAGAAACCTGACTCCTACCAGATGGCCCTGACCTCCATCCTTTGAGGTTTGGTCTGTTGATATGTATTGTAATGCTAACTGCAGGCCTCCACGGCCTGATTGTCCCAGAGACAAGAGAGTCCACATGTAGACCCAAGTGATACTATGTAAACTTGTGTCCCCAAATTATTTCTGATAGATGAATAAAGATTCCAACAGTCAACAGCTGGGCACAGGCAGGGTTTAGCATCCAAGGACTTCAGGCATCCAAGAAGAACCATGAATAATAAAGAAGGTGAAGGGAGGAGGAAGCCGCCATGGGTCAGGTGGGTTGGCTAATTGGAGTTAAGAGCAGCTCAGATGAAACACAGCAAATTATATAGTGGAATTATTAGCATTGAAACAGACATAACAGCCAGAGGATCAATGGCTTCCCAGCTCCTGTGCTGATTAAGGCTTAATATAAATATGAAGCTTGTGGGTATCTTTTATCTGGGAACTAAGTGTTCAGAGGCAGGGGAGAAAACCTGGGTTGTTATTAAATAATTTCTACCACATCTACACTCACAATTCCTACTCCTCTACACACACACACACACACACACACACACACACACACACACACAAAAGTAACTGTAATTTTAAAAAAGGGGGATAAGTAACTTGTCATCAACCATGGGGTTCCAAGTTCTATTACTAACACCCATGTGGTAGGAGGATGACCTCCTCACTCATTGTCCTCTGACTTCCATATATGCACACTAACACATATAGGCATATGCATACAGAATACGATAATGTACCAATTAATGGATTAATAAATTGATTAAAGGTTTTTCAAATCATCTATTCTTGGTCCCCGCTCACTTCTGTCTTTGGTTTACACAGCTCTCTTCCCCAAATCTGCCTCTCCTTCTCGCATGCCTTTCATGCTTGCATGTGTGTTTCTCCTCTCTTAGTGTCCATGTTTAAATCTATATTCACTTGTTTATAAATTACAGATCTGGTGGCTAGACACATGGTTTCCTGGTTAAAAGAACTTGCTGTGTGATCATAAGGCTTGGAGTTCAAATCCCATCATCCCGCAAACACCGGCCACTACATCTGCCAGGAATCAGACAACATCCTGTGGGGCAGAAATAATGAAATACTGCCAGTAATTTGGAGGATCACACACTTACAAATATATGGCAAAAATGCAAAATTTCTCCTTTTAAAATGTAGCTCACAAAAGTGTTAGGACCTGGGCTATGAATCAAAGGAAAGTAAAAACCGTGGTTCCTTTCATACCATGTGAGCCAACCAAGTATTGTCATCTCTACAAACTTGTTCATTTCTCTGTACCCCAAATTTAAATAGTGGTTTGGGATATTAAATGGGAAACCCCTTAGCAAAGAGTCCTGGAGCATAGTCCATACTATGGAATTCACCAATTATTATTAAGTTTTGGAACAAATGTTAAAAAACAAGTAGGGTTTCATGTTCATGTTTAAGTGTCAGGCACAAGGCTTACAATCCTATGACATAACGGTGAGACTAAAAGGAATTACAAAACATTATTTGCCAAGGAGAAATGCTAAGTAAAAATACGCTCCAACTTGAGAACCAAAATACAACATGTTGGAAAACTCCTTGTAAAAATGGTAGAAAACATCACACTA
The DNA here is from genome assembly GCF_021556685.1 of Rattus norvegicus. Classification (NCBI taxonomy): domain Eukaryota; kingdom Metazoa; phylum Chordata; class Mammalia; order Rodentia; family Muridae; genus Rattus; species Rattus norvegicus. Next base: position 4,920,958 of record NC_141545.1, read on the forward strand.
AAGATAATAAGACACCTCTCCTTCCTGAACACTACAAGAAACAGAATTCCCTGAGATCTTCTAGGTTTTCCTGTCTGGATAAGGGAAGCCCCAGTAAGTTCTCTCGTCACCACAATCTATTTCCAGTAGAACATCAAAGCAAAACCTAGGAAACGCATCTGTAGCTTTCCTATTCTCAGCAATTCATTTTTATTTCATTCTAGACTTATCGATAAACTACTTTGAAAGGCAATCAAATTTTGGTAGGCAGCAAAATTTCCCTCAAAAAATAAATAAAAACGAATTCTATTTTATCTTTGGACAACAATGAAAAGTGTTAGAGAACAAGAAACAGTAACACACCTTTAATCCCAACACTCTGGAGACAGAGGTAGGTAGGCAGATCACTTGACTTTGAAACCAGGCTGATCTATAGGCTACTCAGGAAAAGTTTGCGCATCACTGAAAAATCCAGCCTCCAACAAAAGGAGAGAGAGAAAGAGAGAGAGAGAGAGAGAGGGAGGGAGGGGGGGAAGAACTGATTTTATTAAAAAGATTGAATTATCTGTTTATGTTTCTTTGCTTGGGGACTGGAGTGCAGAGGGTTTTCTAGCAAAATAAAGCAAGCAGAATTTACTTATGAAGCCTGCAGGCTCATTTCCCACGGGAGTACTATCCACCCCACTGCTAAACTCTGCAGAGCATTGACAGAGTGGGTATGAAACTCCTCTAGTTTTCTTTCAAGCTCTAAACTGCAGGCCAGTAGCATCCTCAACGCTGCCTCCCAAAGTGGCATCTCCATCTTATACCATCTCATCCCATGTGGTTGGGGGAATGAGAAGGATATGCAGGCTCTGATGCTGTTTCCACTGTGTTTACCTTCCAAATGCTTTTATATCCTTTCTGTTTTCATGTTCCCCTTATAACAAAAGCCTCTGTGGCACTATTTCTATGTAATTATCTCTAGCTTGTCACTACATGAGTACATGGTGTCCAGACTCTGCTGACTTTAATAGATACTAGAGAAAATTTGAGATCCACACCCCAGACCCCTTTGCCTTTATCTTGCTAGTTTCCACCCCAACTCAGTAGTGCATCGTGAGAGGATTCTCAGAGAGGTGTGTGCACAGTCTAGTTTCTGATGAACAAGCTCTGTCTACATCAATTCCTCAATGACAACCCCTCAAACCCTAGGATATGCATCCTAGTAATGTGAGGCAGCCAGTATGAAGCCCCTGACATTTGCTTAGGGCAAACATTTAAGCAGGGCATACCCTGATCTCAAGTGCAGGGAAGTTTGTCTGCATGACAGGTGGCTTTGTGTCTTCGTGAGTAATCCCTACTTAAAGGTGGACTTGTTACAAGAAAGATACCAGAGCTGAGTCTTACATTCTTAGAACTTCATATCTTATCAATTACACTTCTGGGCTGCGTGCTTTCAGTCACCACGTATTCAAGACACCAGTTTTGTCTGTTTATTTGTTTGTTTGTTTCTAGTATTGGACAGAGAGAGGTAGCAGTTCTACTGTGTTCTGTGTTTCAGACATATGATTCGATGGTTGCCTTTCTGTCTCTACTTCTGCAGTTAGACCATCAGGCTGACTTAGTAAATTGGAATCCTCATTTTGTAGTTCAAAAGTGATTTTTTCCCACTTCTAATTGTAGCATCAGCATCTCATTACATGTTTAGTTTATACATAGTCTAGGATTTCTTAACAGAAAACATGTTGATACCCTCAGCTTTAGAACTGAGACATAAAGCTTTGCTAATTTTCAGTTCCTGTTCTTGAGGCCATTGTATTTGGAGAACATCATGTTATTAGTAATTGCACGGCAACTTGGTCAGGCATAGGATGCCCAGGAGCTGACTAAATATTATGTCTTACCATATCTGGAAGAGTGTTCTAAAGAGCTTAGCATCCACACTGGTGGACTAAAGGACATAACTGCTCCTCTCTCTGTGTGTGTGTGTGTGTGTGTGTGTGTGTGTGTGTGTGTGTGTGTGTGTATGTGTGTATGTGTGTATGTATGTGTGACATCTGGCCAGTTGCTGGCTGAATAGAAAGAGGAATATAGGTGAAGGTTGATACCTAGCTTGGTTTGGGGGATTGATCTGTCAGTGACATTTTTAATTCTCAGGCTGTCAGGCTGACTAGATCTTAACTGTGAGCTCTACTGTTTTTAGATTTCTTTCAAACATAACACTGGCTTTACAAGTAGACACACATAAATAGCCACATGTAAGCAAGGGCTGGAATACAAACTGAGAAAACTGTTCCTAGGCAGTTTTGTAGCTTGAGTGTGAAATACACTATTGAAAAAAACATAGTGCATCATATGACTGTGTATACAGAACACACATACAGAGAGAGACATATACAATTGGTTCTGTTTCTTTCATTTCTTTGAAGAACTCTGACTAATACTTAGTACTTGAAATCTGAAATTCATAGTTTTCTTTATGGATCTGTAAGTCAGAGGCTTTGGAAGGCAAGTTACTTGCTGTAGGTCATTCTTCAAAGGAAGGCAAAGATAAACATGAAGGAAAGGAGAACGTCATGGAGGACGTTAACACTGGGCTTGCATAGTTCCATTGGCAGGACTCATGTCTTTCAAAACACTCAGTCTTTACTTCCTGATTTCTACACATGTCTAAATGTTTTCAAAGGGAGTTCTAAGAACTCCATCTGTGCCTGGTAGTAAACAAGACAAGGCTCACACCATTCACTGTAGCAAACAGAAGTCACTGAAACCTGGAGACTAGATTTAAAGGATGTGCACTGTCATCCACACAGTCCACAGAGTCCTGTGAAGTTTCTATGTTGCTGGCTATTGGATGTTTGCTATCCTGCAGCACCATCAGTCACTATCCTTGATTTTGTTTTGAGCCTGAACCTCATTGAGGACCTGCTAGAACGGCAGTCTGAGTAGATCTCTGGTCATAGAGGATGAGAGAAAGATGAGAACCATGAAGGTAACCTAGAACTCACGAAGGACTGAAGCCTTTGAGGATACACTGGATGTGCACATGTCTTAACGTCTCCAGCCTTAGTAGCACCAGTATCCTGCAGAGTAGTTCAATGATCTGAAAATGTACATGACTTGAGACTTGAAGAACCATTGGTGGAGATCGAGGAGGAGTTCCAAGTGCAGATGATGTCCTATGCAGCAGGATGAGCCAGCAGGTCAGGGGGAGTGTGGGATGCCACCAGCATGCCCAGAGACTTGCATTTTGTTTTTAGAGTGGGGACACAATGATGATGCTTCTCTGCTGCCTTTCAGATGACAGGTAACATGACACTTGCTCAATCGCAAGCGAGTGCTTGTCACAAGGATTATGGATGGTGTTTTCTTCTCCTCTGGAAGATACAAAGAAACTCTACCATTCAGCTCCTCCAAGGCTTCAGGCATCTGCATGGAAGGCACAGCAAGAGGAGAGATAGTGTCAGTGCATCCATCCACTGCTCCACCACAGTCTGCTTTCTCATTAGGAAAACAAAAGGCCTCCCAGGAATTCTGAGACCTACAAAGAAGGAGGTAGAAACAGCTTTCAATGACTCAAAAGCGTTTTTTAAAAAAATCTATTGAGTGAGTTCTCATTTGAAGTTCATAGAACACTCACTTCCTAGTTTGAAAATTGGTATTTGAGGAGCAAATTAAACATCCAAATTTGGTAAAATCTTCCTAAAAATGTATCTTAAGGAAACCAAATAGGTCCAAATGATGACTGTTTTACTGTATAGAAGACTGTTAATTAAGAATATGGAAAGCAATACAGAATCAGAGGAGCCCACATTCTGTAATTCCTATTAAATTTAGCAATTTAGTTACTATGTTGAATTTTAATTAAAATGTTGCTGTTGGGACCTAAGAAAGTCACGTTGGACCAAAAGTAACCCTGCAGAGATTGCTTTCTTGTTGCTGATGGGGAACGAGGGGCTAAGGGTTAAGTGAAAGCTCAGACTGGACCAACAAGCTCATCAGGTAAAGGAACTTGCTACCAAGCTTCTCGACTTGAGTGTGCTCTCTGGAATCAGGTCCAAAGGACAGAACTCCTCCCAAAAGTTATCCACTGATGCCACACAGTGCACAGTGGAATTCATGTGCACAAGTGCACACACACACACACACACACACACACACACACACACACACACAGAGAGAGAGAGAGAGGGGGGACATGAATAAACATAATATATTTTGCAAAGGCTCAAATGTCACAGTGCCTAAGAATGAATCTTAGCATCCAGTCAGTGATGCAGAACAGAAGGCAGAAGCAGGCCAAGTCTACAGCAAGCTAGAAAGTTTCTAAGAATGTGGGTCCTGAGGCAAAACAAGGTTTGGAACCAGGGTGTGTACAAACAGATGGACCATAAAAGGATTTTTTGAGAACTTGATGCAGACATTTGCACTTGCACCAGAATTATTGTTAATGTTGGCATTCATTCTACACTCCACTGAGCCAAGCTCCCTGGGCAAGCCATCCCCAAATAGGACTTGGAAGTGCCATTTCCACATCTAGCTACTAGGATAATGAGTCCCACCTCTAAATCCCCTGCCTGTGAGTTCAGAGCACTCGAGGGGTATCTGAAAAGATCTTCCCAGTACAGGCCCAATACCTCTGAGACCGTCTCATGCTCTTCCTACCCCAGCTTTAGTCTCCTTGATGGTGACCTGGGCCCTTGAAAACAAAAGAAGTAAAAAGTTCTTAAGAAGCCGTGGCTTTTTGGTAAGCTTCTGGTTCTTAGTGGCTTTGATGAAAAGCTGGATTATAAGAAAAAGGTTTTGCACATTAATTTGGGATCATAGAATTCACATCCAACAAACTGGCGAGACTGGGCTCAGAGCTGGAGAGGGGAGACTCGGATGGAACTTGAGAACTGTCCAAAGCTACATCCCATTTCCCTTTGCAACTGCAAGAGCGGGAGAGACCCATTTCTGAGTTGTGCTGATCTGTGCTATAGTAGGCTTGGTAATGAGAAAGCACAGTGCCTCCCTTTGTAGCCTTAAACCCCAGGCTCTCCTGTCTCAGTTCCCCAAGCATCAGGAGGGCAGGTGTGCACTGCCACAGCGCTAGCAGGAACAGGAAGATTTCTGTGTTCTGTCATCTTCTTCATGGGCTGAGGCTGAGCCTGGAGTCTCCCTGTCAGTAGCATCTTCCAAGGCTGTTCCTCTGCAGCTCTGCCACCTTTCTTTTTTTAATATCAACCAAGTTTATTTTGCCTTTTAAGTAGTGTTCATATAGCACTACAGGTAGGTAAACAATGTGAATTAGTATACATCATTTCAAAAGCCAGAGTTTTGTTATCGTTGTTGTCATTTTTTAATGAGTTGTGAAAAAGATGCAGCCTATTCTAACAGGATAAATATTTTTAACCATTTCACTTTGAGTTGATGAAGGCTCACAAATGAATGACACTCCTCACTGAGGAAAACAGAAAACTGTTCTCGACAAGGGACAGCTCACACACACACAAGCAAAAAAAAAAAAAAAAACTGTGTAAAAATAACTAACTGTTCCCATATTAAACCTTGACCACTGGGGAGATGCCTGGAGAGGTTCACTGACAGATTATTCAAGCACTTAGGCACCCTCTAGAGGAACAACTTGAAAACCTTCAAAACTTCTCTTGGAGAGGTTCACTGTCAGAATATTCAAGAACTTGGGCACCCTCCAGAGGAAGAACTTGAAAACCTTCAAAAGTTCATTTGGAAATAAGAAAAATCTGATTTTACCTAAGCTATCAAATTTTAAGCTCAGAGGTACCACTTGGACATTTTTATGTGGAAACCTCTTCAGAAGGTGTCTTGCTCTAAAGCACCCATGAAATGGGTGCAGCCACTGTCTTTGCTACTGTTCCAGTCCTTTCTGTACAGCAACACAGGGACAATCATCTCCAGTTTCTGAACTGCAGTAAACTGTAAGCACTGCTACAGTGTGGGACAGCTAGCTTTCCTCCTGTTCTTAGGGATAGCATTCTTAACATTTGAATGCCTGTAGCATCGCTCATCTTTGACCCTTCTTCCACCCTCCTTCCTGTCTTTCTATTTGTCTGTGCTAGACAAGGTTCTGCCATTGGACTGTCACTCCATATCTGAGTTTCTTTTCATAGGATTAAATCACCAAATCATGTAAAGTGACATCCCCTGAGATGACATCTTGTTTCCATGTCACTTCCTTATGGCTGTTCTTTTGAGAAAGGCTCTCAATGCACAGCCCAGATTTAACACAACCTCGAGATCCTCCTGCCTGTGACTCCCAGTCCACATCGCTTTCATCTGAAATGAGATTAATAGCTCAAGTTTCAACTTTTGTCCCCAGTACTGGGAGCTTTCTGTCTTGAAGATGCTCTGATAATTTAGTGGGCCAGCGTTGATTTGAATCAGTTTGACTTTGGGTTGATAAAAATTTTCACGGAGTTCATGGACTTCATTTCTTCTCTTTGAGATTCTCTAAGAACCTGGTTCCTATTTTGTTCTTCAGGGCCCAAGAGTCCAGAGATTAGAAATATACCAAAGGTGAAGATTCTAGTAAGAAATCTTGTCCCGTAAACTCAGGCCTTAAATAGAAGGCTAAGGATGACTTAGAAGTAAAGGCAATGTATTTTTACACTCTGTTCATGGGGAGAATAAAAATCAGTAAGATAGATGGAAAGAGGACAGTAAAGAAAACAGAGACCTGCCCATGAGACCTTAAAGGTATCTGTTGGTTGGGGTTCTCTGTGAGCTTGTAGCCACAACATCATCTCACCTGGATGTTCTACTAACATCATGCCTGGTTGAGTTTACAGTTGTTTAATATCAGACATAGTACCAGTGTCGTAGTCAATGTTGTATTGTTATGAAGAGACACCATGACCATGACAACACTTACAGAGGAAAATTTTTAATTGGGACTGGCTTAACATTTTCATGGTTCTAGTCTATTATTGTCATGGGGGGTGGGAACACAGGAAGCCATGGTACTAGAGAGATAGTTGAGACTTCTACATTTCAATCAGCAAGTAGCAGGAAAGGAGCAAAGACATTGGGCCTAGCTTGACCATTGTTAGATTCTCTTTTTGATCACCAAGAAACAAATAGATTTAGGTCTGTGGAGATTTCCAGGCAAATGTGGGGGTTTGGTCCTGTAATTCTAACAACCTGGAGACAGAGAATAAGTCATGGTGAAGACCAACTTCAGCCCAGAGTGAGGCCCTGTCTCAAAAAAAAAACAAAACAAAACAAAAAAAAACCAACAACAACAACAAAAAAAACAAGAGCCTGAAAAAATGTACCACACCTTGATTACAAAGCCTTCTGGATACCCTGAGAGACTACTGGGGTCAGGCTAGTTGGACAATAAATCTTAACAGTGAACAGCACTGATCAATCAATTGGCCTTGACTGTATATAAAGAGAAAGTGGGTGGAGTATAAGTATTCATTTCTCTCTGTGTTCTCAGAGAGGATAAAATATAGACAGCTGCTCAACCTGCCATGGTGGACTGTGGCCTCCAATTGTTGACCAACGTACACCCCTTCATGAAGTTGATTCTTGGGAATGTGATTTAGTAATGGGGAAGGAACTCATGTGGTAGGACATCTACAAATCCGTGTGAACAGGCAGGCATTTTAAAAATAGGGAAAGGGTCCAGAGGAAGCTTCATAAACAAGAAAATCTCCAAATTGCAGGCTTTAAGTATACTGTATGTAGAACACCAATATTAACATGTAAAACATATCCAGATTTCAAGGAGAGACATTCTAGTCATGGTGGCACATGTTTGTAATCCTGGCACTGGGAAGATGAAGCAGGAGGATCTCTGTGAGTTTGGGTCAGCCAGGACTACATAGTCAGTTCAAAGACCCCTCATAGTTTGTCTAAAATGAATTTTTTTCAGTGAGATAACAAGTCCAGGATAGATTAACAGAAAAGTCCAACAATAGAAGTGTTACTGAGGACGCAGACTGAGAGGGGGCACCCAAAATCCTGGGATGTGGTGTAAGTTGGAAAACATTTTTATGCCAATAAAACTAGGTGTGCACAAACCCTGTGATCGTAAAGGCACTTGCCTGTGTACACTGCATTAGAGGATCTGCCTTCTCAGATCCAAATCCTCCATTTCAAGATGCAAGAAGCAGAGCCACACTGAAAGCTGGGTGAGTCTGCAGGGTGAGTCCAAAGCCATAAGTGCTGTGGACCCCCCTCATTCTGGCAATTCTTGAGGGAACCAGTTACTAATGGTCCAGATTTGGCTCTTCAACATTTCCATCAATTGTTAGTGAGAGCAGGGTATGTTGTCTCTGGGGCCTGAAAAACATTTGACTGTCATTCTTGGAGTTAATCTACTGTGCATGACTAAAGGAATCTGAACCCAGGAACTACTAGCTGGTAGCTTGGTGACATTAAACATGTACCCTTTCCCTGGAGATGCCCCGGAGTGACCTTAGATTGGTCCCATTTCTAGCTGATAGAATTGGAGGTAGCACTTAGATTGGGTATGAGCTCCCTGCTTCTGATCTTTTGGATTATCAGAGTTTCCTATAGAAAAAGACAACATAAGAAAAGTACAATTTATTGAGGTTGGAAGTCCACTGTGGTTGGCATCATTACCATGACATCATTCTGTGAACAGCATATGAAACTGGGCTCTAGCATTCATGTGGTAATTTGTGCCAAAACAAGGTTGCTGAGTGATCATGACAAAAGAGATGAAGTAATAGAAAATATTTGGTAACTTAAGAACATACAATTTTAAAGTTTTAAGCTTGGAGAGTTGTTATAATCATACAAATATTATTTTAAAATGTTTTATGTGTTCAAACATGTATGGCTTAATTAAATGATTAATGAAACATATAAATCTAAAGAAAATGAGAAAACTATCATTATAAGAACTGTGTCTGTTTTATCTTTAGTGGGTTAGAGACTCTGGTGATGACCTATATTCTGTAGCCCCGTTTAGCAGGGTGTCGTGACACTGGGTGCTGAGGACCGCAATATATAGGTTTTCACCATTGGTTCCAAGCTCTGTGTCAGGATCCTCTTTGTCCACATAAGGTTTCAAGTCTGGAACTTTTGGTCAAGCTCAGACATGAGCAAGGGCTCAGCCTTGTGAATAGTCCTTTGTGTCTGTTGCAGGGTCTTTAAGAATGTGACAGGGGAATGGCTAGTAACTTTTACCTAGTGAACATCTCAATATGGGTGGCATCTGACTCTTAGGGCTAAAAATAGGAGGTTAGTCCAATTTTCATAGCTTTCATCGACACATTTATTTTATCCTTCCTGATTTTTGCAGCCTCTATGCATAATGTAATTTTAGATGAACATTTAGGGCTTTTGCCAGATTTAGGGGAAAGTTTGATCATGAAGGTGAGGGCATTGTCAAATCTCAGAGGTAGAGGCAGACCATATACAGAATGTTTTGTCTTCTGATAACAGCAGAGAGTATGGGTCTCTTGTTCAACAAGAACTTCCATCCATTTGCCTCCTGTTTCTTTTGGTCACTTGGTTTCCTCCTGTGTTCTTTCTGTCAAGGTGAGGAGTCCCCACTCTCTAAAGAGGGCCTATGGACCCTGGCATTGGCAAATGCATGTCAACTGTTTGCAGTATGCATGTCTTTGCCCTTCTCCCAGCAAAATGAATGGGATAAAGCCAGAAGGTCAGCCCTTTGTGCTGAAGTCCATTGGCTGAGGGACTGGGCCGATACCATCCTGGATAGGTGACCACTGCAACCTAGTATACCTGATATCATGTTGAACAAAGCTGCTCCATATAAAACCTCTTCATGTCTGTAGGAAGTGCAGAGTGCAGCTGCAGTGGAGCCCAGAGTGGAAGCCAGAGGCTTCCAGCCAGCCCCAGAGCAGAGCACGATGCAGCAGCCACAACTGCAGAGGTAGCAGCAATCAGGCCTGGGTTCCTGCTTAAGACAGGAGATAAAGCTGATCACATCCACCTTCTACCACAGCTATGGTTGTTTCTGTATTGTCAGACCCTGCCGGCAGGATCTGAGCTTTGAGATCCTGTTGATCAGAACTGGAGGAGACAGAGCCTGGGGAGTTCCTGGAGTACATCTCCCCTTATGTGGGTTGTTGTGGGGTCTCTCCACATCCACGGCTATGTCTCTCCTCTGTTCGGTGGAGTCTGATGACCTGAACTTGGCTGCTGTCCTGGAGTGGCTCCTTTGGGTTATCATCTGGTAGTGGGCTGGGTGGGCTGACGGCTATTGTTTTATTAAGTCAGATATGGGTCTGGCCCAGAAGACATGCCTCATAATGGGTTATTTCAATGTTATGCATCCACTTACTGCATTTCCCCTCAGGAGGTCCATTACAATGATGGAGATGTAAGTTAATAACAGTTCCTGGCACAAAGTCAATATATTTATTAGTATGGTTGTAGCAGCAACTGATCGCAAAAAAGCAGGCCAAACAAGATCAAGTCTTTTGGATAGATAGGCCACTAGCCTCCTCCAGGGTCACAGTGCCTGAGACATCCATCATAGCCATCCTACTCCATGAAACTCTTTCTGGGCCTGTGTCCACCACCCACAATACTGCTCAGGAGCCCCTACTGCTAGCATCACCTTAGCATCAGTAGCACCGACTTGCAGCCACAGTTGCTGCCAGAAGAGGGGTGCAGCATGGATGGGCCAGCATGACCTATGAGCCTATGGGAAGTTGTGTATCATCCCAGGGCAGCAGTAGCTGTTGTCCCAGGAGTGCTCACTTCCCTTCTCTTTTAGATCTTTGACTCCAATCAATACAAGTGACAGAAATATACAGAGAGATAAATACATAGAGAAAATTATCCGGGTCCCAACCATACATTCATGCACCTGAAGAGACCATATGGACCCCAGTCATAGATCCTCACCACCTGCATCTCATTGGCATCCTAAACAGAAGGTGCTTTAACCAAACTTAACTCTAGAAGTGACAAACCAGGCAACTTTCAATTTTGATCCATTTTTGGGGTGGAGGTGTCAGATTCTTTTAAAGCATTGGCCATCAAAGAGATTTCATGAAGAACATCTCAGGTTATACAACTCTCAGAGTTCTTGACCATTACATTCTTTCCATCTCCAGGAAACTCCAAGACCACCAGTGTTTCAAGGTCTGGACCCGAGATGGAGCTATGTTACTGGGAGTGGATTTTGAGGTTGCAAAGGCCCCCACTATTCCCAGTTAGCATTTGTTTTCTTCTACTTCCTTATCAACATCAGAGCTCTCAGCTGTTCATGCCTCATGTTCTTGCTCTAAAACTCTGAAATTTCAAGTCCCCAATTAAATATGATGTTCTATATGTCGCCTGGGTCACCTGTTTAGTCCTTCTTAGTTCTAGCATTCTGTTAATAGAAATAACAACAAAAATCAAGCTTTCTGATTTTGTAGATTCTTTGCCAGGGCATGGTAAGATCTAGCTACCTTCATTGTGATGATTTTCAAGACTATACTGTTTTCTAAATCTTGCTTTTCTCAAAGATTGGAATGGTCCCCTTGTCAATAAGAGATGGGGCCTGCTGATTCTTTTTACTAAGTCAGGTAATAGTGAAGGGCAGGAAAAGGAAGCTCCAAACACCCAACTGCAATTTGCTGTGAACTTAGCTTTGCTGCACATGGAGAAAGCCATCCATTCCAGGCAGTCCAATGAGAGGAAGTGATTGGCTTCATCCAGAGAATAGGTTGAGTAGAGTTAAATTTTGCATTTCTGATAATTTCCAGGTAGTGAAGCTACTGGTGCTTGTCCAGGTCACAGTTTCAGAATTGTTGGTCTAGCATGCCTGACTGGTAAGTGAGGAGGTTGTTCAGGTTTTGATATTTATGGAATTTCTACTTTCCAGGACTTCTAGGAATACATGGCAAGTAGGCTTCAGTCTAAATGAATAACTTGTCTTCATAGTTTGCATGGTGGGTAATGTTTGTTGATCATCTCCTTGACAGCACCTGGAATCTCCCTGGAGACACACCTCTAGGGACCCAAGTGGAAGATCATTTGATTATTAGCTCTACTATATAAGGCATTGCTAGATTTAGGTTAGCCTCTGGACATGCCTGTGCAGAACACTTTTGATTAGACTAATTGAAATGGGGAGACCCACCCTCTATGGTTGACTGGGATAGTGGACTGGATATGGTCGATGAAGTGATTTGAATACCAGCATCTCCCTCTGCTCTCTGCTTACAGTCAGTACAACAGCTCTCAAGCTCCTGCTCTCTTGACTTTCCACTCTGGTGCGTCTTGCATCTATAAAACAAAGTAAACTTCTCTCCCTTAACTGTTGCTTTTGTACACATATTTAGTCAGAGCAACAGAGAAGGGACAAAGCCAATCAACTTTCACTTAAGCTCCTGAAAATCCACAGGAATCTCAGCCAGGAGTCATATCCTATTCTCCAGGAAAACTGGAAATTTAGGAGGAAGAGACACTCTTTCACAGTGCTTCTCCATTCACAAGCATTTTATGGGAACACAGACACTCAAGAGACAGAAAGTGGTCAACTGCAATGGAACTGAAAGGACACAGACCCCAATCACATGGTGGATCCCATGAGTCAGACAGTAGATCCCACTAGCTCTGCTTCCTAAGCCACCGTGTACTTATCTCCTTTTTCCCTGCTACCTGACTCCAGCTCCATCTTGCCTGCATCTTTCTGCCATGTGTCATGGTATTACCACTTTAATTTCCCATCATTCTGTGCTTTTCCCTTTGTATTCTGATGGCCATGGTGCCTGTTCAAAAAACACCATGCTGTGATGGATTTACTCCTGGTGATACCCTATAGCCACAAAGTTGAACTCACTCATTAACCTTAGTGGTTTGAATTCTGCTGTGCCTAACACAAGTTTTTGTTCACATTTAGAGTACAGAAGCTTTGACTCCTTTTTATCTTTGAGGGGAGTCTTTCGACTAGGCTTCTCTGCCCCTGCACATAGAGTCTCTATGTCCCCTTTCAAGTACATAAATCATAAAATAACCCTCCCTCTGATTCGGTTGGTTTCATAGCATGAAAAACCAGGGCCAGGCTCTTTACAGATTCACTACCTCCTTACCTTGTCCAGTACAAAGACTGCAGCACTGTATCAGGTGTGACACATACTCTCATGCTCCCTGGTGCCCCTGCCCTCCCCGGTCAGAGTCCACATCCCTGGGTGAGCCTCCAACTCCATCCTATCCCTAGCCTGAGCCTGAGTCCTAGCCTGAGACCCAGCCCATGTCCTAGCCCGAGACCTGGCCCTAGAACTAACCCTTGTCTGAGCACGAGCCCGAGCTCCGGACCTGGTCAGAGTCAGAGACTAAGCCCTATCCTGAGCCAGAGCACAAACCCTAGCCCTATCCCTGGCCCAAGACCTTGCCGAAGCCTGAGCCTGAGCCTGAGCCTGAGCCTGAGCCTGAGCCTGAGCCAGAGCCCGAGTCCGAGCCCGAGCCCGAGCCCGTGCCCTAGCCGTAGGGTCAACTAAAATACTATTTTATTAGTCTGGTCTCTTAGTCTGCAGCACATCTATCTAGGCTCTTACGGAGTCTCTAGGGAGAAGTAGTGTGTAATTCTTATAGGAGGACTGCATTTATATGTTACTAGTCCTTTTCCCCTTGCAGCTTTTATTACACTTTATTTGTTCTCCATGCTTACTGGCTTAGGTAATGTATGCCCAGGGGTATTCTTTTTCAACTCCAGGCCATTTCATATTCTGTTTGCTCCTTTTACTTTGATAAGTCTCTTATTTAAGTTAAGGACATTTTCTTCTGTATTTTTGTTGACAATGTTTTTTTCTTTGTTTTGTTTTTTGGGTTTTTTGCTTTTGACCCGAGTTTCTTTTCCTCCTTCTTATATACTTTATTGTCTTTATCATTTTATTATTATATTTGTTATTTTGTCCAAAACCCCTATCTATTTCTTCGATATTTTCTCACAGAATTGACTTTCTTTCTTTCTTTTTCCTTCCTTCCTTCCTTCCTTCCTTCCTTCCTTCCTTCCTTCCTTTCTTCCTTCTTTCTTTTTTATTTCTTTTTTTCAGAGCGGGGGACTAAACCCAGGGCCTTGCATTTGCTAGGCAAAGGCTCTACCACTGAGCTAAATCCCCAACCCCCTCTTTCTTCCTTCCTTTCTTTCTTTCTTTCTTTCTTTCTTTCTTTCTTTCTTTCTTTCTTTCTTTTTTCTTTCTTTCCATTTCCTTTCTTCTTATTCCCCCTCCACTCTTTTCCTCCTTTTGGATTTAACATATTCCTCTATCTATGCATCCATTCCTCCTATCATCTCTTCAATGCCTGAGATTCTCTATTCCATCTGTTGTAGTCTGTTATTAAAATCTGCCTCTGAGAGACTATTTGAGTTCCTACCTTTTACTCATCCACATCTCCCTGTTTAGGTTTTCTTTATTCGTTTCCTTCCACAGTTAGGGTTTTCACAGATTTCTTTATTTTTCTCTTTAAAGACCTCTATCATATGTGCAAATGCTGTTTTACACTCTTTTTTATTCTCGGTCTTCAGTCATGTTGACATATTCAGGGCCTTCTGTGATAGTGTTGATGGTCTCTAATAGACATTTGAATGCCCTGGCTGTGACTGGTTGTGTTTTTATACTAGACTGTAGGTATCTGGGATTGGGAAGATTGTAATTCTAGGTGCTGGAGTCTGGTTTTGTGTGATAGAAAGTATTTGATCTCAACCATGAATTTCTACCCATCCTTTGTTCATTTAGTTTCTGGATAAAAGATGCATACAAGCTTTATATTTACGATAATCCTTAATTAGCACATGAACTGGGCAGATAGCTATCCTGTACACTATTATGCATATTTCTCAGCCAATAATTCCATTACATAATTTGCCCTGGTTTTGTCTGGACTGCTTTTAACCCCAATTAGCCAAATCACATGGCCATTATCTAAAGATTCTTTCCTCATGGTGGCTTCTCCTCTGCTCTGTTTACCTTTTTCTATCTACCCCTGTCATGGTCTCCTCCCATCCCCATGCTGGGAACACCAGGGAACACCGATCTCAATTCTGCACAGCTTTTGAGTGTAGGCATTCTTATTTACAATTCAGAAATAACTTGGTGGCAAGGTCACTTAACAGTATGGATTACTGTTTTCTTTCTTTTGTTTTATTGTTGTTTTTCATTTGGCTTTGTCTGTCTGTTTGTTTGTTTGGTTGGTTTTTGAGACAGTGTTTCTCTATTAGTATTTTCAAAAGCCAATTGTTTGATTAAGATATCTGGGGTCAGAGAAAGGACGGCCCATTTCCTTAAATCTTGTGTATGGTAATCAAGAAATTCTACTAAAACTTCTGAAGGGCCCTATTACCCTTCAGCCCCAGGGCTTATATAGGTACCTCTGGATATTCTCTAATTTACTTTATTGATCAGAATGGTCTTAAACTCAGAGATCTGCCTGCCTCTGTTTCCCGAATGGTGGAGTTAGAGGCATGTGCCGGCATGCCAGGCTAGTGCCCTGAATAATTGCAAAACTGAGTAGTCTCTCCTTTCTAAGAAAGATTTTGATATGCATGCTGTGCAGACATTTTCAGGGAGTCATGAAATCAGTATGATCTTGCTGACTCATGCCTGCTGAGGCCTGCCTGGCTCTGCAAGGTAGTGCCAAAGCTGCTGATTCATGTTTACTGTCCAGAGTCTACCGAACTGGATTGCTGATGTATCTGTGAAGGGTTTGTGAGTAGATCAAGCTGCTGCTGCTGACCTGTGAACTGAACTGCCGATTTTCCATCTGAAAAAACAGATGGGAGTTGCTCTAAAGAACCATTTCTAAACAAGTCCACTCCCCCATATCCTTTCTTTCCCACTACCTCTGGTAAAAATGACAGACAGGAAAGTTAAAATACTTAAGAACCATCATTAAAAATAGGTTTTAAAAAGTTGCAGTTATACTCCTGCTTTTTAGTTCCTGAGAAACATCCCTGGCTCTTCTGCAACTTGGTGTGTAGACCAGGGTGGCTTAAAACTTACAGAGATATGTCTGTCTGTGCCTCCTGAGTGCTGGGATTAAAGGCATGTATCACCACCCCATCAAGTCAACAGCTCTTGAAAAGCTTCACTCACACATGTCATGGTGCTGTTTCTACCACATGAGTAACTAAGAGAAAATGACACTCTTACCTTCCCACATAACATGTATGTTTTTCTGTGATTGGGTTACCTCACTCAGGATGATATTTTCCAGTTCCATCCATTTGCCTATGAATTTCATAAAGTCATTGTTTTTGATAGCTGAGTAGTATTCTATTGTGTAGATGTACCACATTTCCTGTATCCACTCCTCTGTTGAAGGGCATCTGGGTTCTGTCCATCTTCTGGATATTATAAACAAGTCTGCTAGGAACAGAGTGGAGCATGTGTTTTTGTTATATGTTGGGGCATCTATTGGGTATATGCCCAAGAGAGGTATAGCTGGGTCCTCAGGTAGTTCAATGTCCAATTATCTGAGGAATCTCCAGACTGATTTCCAGAATGGTTGTACCAGTCTGCAAACCCACCAACAATGGAGGAGTTTTCCTCTTTCTCCACATCCTCGCCAGCATTTGCTGTCACCTGAGTTTTTGATCTTAGCCATTCTCCTGGAGTGAGGTGAAATTTCAGGGTTGTTTTGATTTGCATTTCCCTCATGACTAAAGATGTTGAACATTTCTTTAGGTGTTTCTCAGCCATTCGGCATTCGTCAGCTGTGAATTCTTTGTTTAGCTCTGAACCCCATTTTTTTTTAGATTTATTTATTTATTATATATAAGTACACTGTAGCTGTCTTCAGATACACCAGAAGAGGGCATCAGATCTCTTTACAGATGGTTGTGAGCCACCATGTGGTTGCTGGGAATTGAACTCATGACCTCTGGAAGAGCAGTCGGGTGCTCTTAACCGCTGAGCCATCTCTCCAGCCCTGAACCCCATTTTTTAATAGGGTTATTTGTCTCCCTGCAGTCTAACTTCTTGAGTTCTTTGTATATTTTGGATATAAGCCGTCTATCAGTTGTAGTGTTGGTAAACATCTTTTTCCAATCTGTTGCTTATCGCTTTGTCCTAACAACAGTGTCCTTTGCCTTACAGAAATTTTGCAGTTTTCTGAGATCCCAATTTTCGATTCTTGATCTTAGAGCATAAGCCATTGGTGTTTTGTTCAGGAAATTTTCTCCAGTGCCCATGTGTTTGAGATGCTTGCCCTCTTTTTCTTCTATTAGTTTGAGTGCATCTGGTTTGATGTGGAGGTCCTTGATCCACTTGGACTTAAGCTTTGTACAGAGTGATAAGCACGGATCGATCTGCATTCTTCTACATGTTGACCTCCAGTTGAACCAACACTATTTGCTGAAAATGCTATCTTTTCTCCATTGGATGGTTTTGGCTCCTTTGTCAAAAATCAAGTGACCATGGCTGTGTGGGCTCATTTCTGGGTCTTCAATTCTATTCCATTGGTCAATGTGTCTGTCTCTGTACCAATACCATGCAGTTTTTATCACTATTGCTCTCGAATACTGCTTGAGTTCAGCGATAGTGATTCCCCTAGAAGTCGCTTTATTGTTGAGGATATTTTTAGCTCTCCTGGGTTTTTTGTTATTCCAGATAAATTTTCAAAATTTTCTGTCTAACTCTCTGAAGAATTGGATTATTATTTTGATGGGAATTGCATTGAATCTGTAGATTGCTTTTGGTAAAATGGCCATTTTTACTATATTAATCCTGCCAATCCATGAGTATGGGGGATCTTTCCATCTTCTGAGGTCCTGTTCAATTTCTTTCTTCAGAGGCTTGAAGCTCTTATCATATAGATCTTTCACTTGCTTTTTAAAGTGACACGGAGGTATTTTATATTATTTGGCACTATTATGAAGGGTGTCGTTTCCCTAATTTCTTCCTTGGGTTGTTTCTCTTTTGTGTAGAGGAAGGCTACTGATTTATTTGAGTTAATTTTATACCCAGCCACTTTGCTGAAGGTGTTTATCAGGTTTAGTAGTTCTCTGGAGAAACTTTTGGGATCACTTAAATATACTATCATATTAATTGGCTATCCTCCCAAGTTTGGCACCACATTGCCCTGGTACATCTTTCAGGGAGGACAAATTGTGGTTCAAAGGATTTTTGGCTACGTTGGTGCTCTCGTGTTAGTTTTGGTACGCTGCAGAATACCTGTACGAAACAGGCTAGAATGTAGGAATTTAGAATGAAGGAAAACATGCATGATTTGTCCTTTATGAACTTTGTAGATGCTGTCCTTGGCAATGAGGTCATGCTGTCAGTTTGTGGAGGGCACCCCTTTGTTCTATCATGATCATGGGTTGTTTGCAGATCCCTGTGGCCAAGTTTAGCCACTTTAAGCCTTCTTTGGCTATAAGAGATGGCCAAGTCAGAGTTTCTACTCTACGAATAGAATCACCTTCAATGAAGTTTACTCTGAATGAGATTTCCACACCACAACTGTATATGCATCCAATTCCAATTATCTTAATCCTAACTCTCACTTCATCACTCCCCATGAACCTGACCCCACCTATTCCCATCCCTACACTCCCTTAATTCACACAAAAAAAAAACTGTCCTTTTTCCCTGCCCAAGGAGATCCACGATTCCTATAGCCTATTTCTTTATCTAACCTTTCTAGGTCTATGAATTGTAACTTATTATTTACTTAGCAGTTAATATGCATGTATGATTGAATACATACTATATTGTTCTTCTATGTCTAGATAACCTGCCTCAAGATTTTTTTTTCTGGTTACATACATTTTTCTGCAAATTTCAAAATGCCATTGTTTATGTCAGTTGAGTCATACTCCATTATACAAATCTACCACACCTTATTAATTTTTGGTTGAGGAATATCCACATGGTTTCAAGTTTATGGATATTATGAGTAAAGCCACGATGAACATAATTTAACAGGTGTCCTTGTGGTAGAATGGAGCATCCTATGGGTATATGCCCAAGAATAGTATACTTGGGTCTTTTAGAAGATTGATTCTTATCTTTCTGAGAAACTGGTATATTCATTTCCATTGGAGCTGTAGAAGTTTGCACTCCAACCAACAGGAAGTTTCCCCTTGCACCACATTCTCAATAGCATGAACTGTCACATTCACTATTACTCTTAGTCATTCTGATAGCTAAAAAATATTATTTCATGGTAGTTTTTATCTCTTTTCTTTGTTGGCTAAGGAGGTTGAACGTTTCTTTATGTGTTTCTCAGCAACTCAGGATTGCTTTGTTGTAAAGTCTCTTTAGATGTGCACCAAATTTTGTAATTGGAATATTTTGCTGACATCTAGTTTCTTAAGTTCTTTATATATAATGGATATTAGCCCTCTGTCAGATGGGGAGTTGGTGAAAATCTTTTCCAATTCTGTAAACTTCCATTTCCTCCTACTGACAGTGTTCTTTGCCTTACAGAAGATTTTTAGTTTCTGAGGTAACATTTTTTTCAATTATTGACCATATTGCTGGTCTTATTAGTATTCTGTTGAGGAAATTCTCTCCTGTGCTAATGCATTCAAGACTATTTCCCACTTTTTCTTCTATAAAGTTCAGTATGTCGGGTTTTACATTGAGCTCTTTCATCAACTGGGACTTGAGTTTTGCACAGGATGATAGATACAGTTCTATTTCTTATTCTACATGTAAAAATACAGTTAGAACATAAATATTGTTGAAGATGCTTTCTTTTTCCCCTGTGTATTTCTAGCCTCTTCATCAAAAATAATGTGTTCATAAGTATGTAGATTTATGTCTGGGTCTTATACTGCATTTCACTGATCAAACTGTATGCTTTAATGCCCATACCTGTGTCTTTTTAAAATTTATATTTATTTGTACACTCTAGGTTTTAGTCCTCTTCTGCTCCACCCTCTGACTGTACCACATCCCATACCTCCTTCCTGCCCTCCCTACCTCCAGGAAGATGTCCCCACCCCACCCATCCCACCAGATCTCTAAAGTTCCTGGGTCCTCCAGTCTCTTGAGGGTTAGGTGCATCTTCTCTGATTTAACCCAGGCCTGAGATTTCTGTGCTGTATATGTGTTGGGGGTCTCATATTAGCTGGTGTATACTGCCTACTTGGTCGGTCATCCAGTGTACAAGAGATCTCGGGGATACAGCTTAATTGGGACTGCTGGTCTTCCTACAGGGTCACCTTCTTCCTCAACTTCTAGCTTTTCCCTAATTCAACCAGAGGGTCAGAAGGTTCTGTTCATTGGTTGGGTACACATATCTGCATCTGACTCTTATTATTACAGCTCTGTTATAGATCTTGAAATCAGGGATTGTAATAGGGTTGTGTTTTTTTTTTTTTTAATAGGGTTGTGTTTTAATTATTGTACTGAATCATTTTAGCTATCCTGGGCATAATGCTTTTCCATATGAAATTACATATTGTTCTCTTAAGGTCTGTAAAGGATTATGTGGCAATTTTTATGGAGATTTCATTAAATCTGTAGATTCTTTTGAATAGGATGGCTATTTTTGCTATATTAATCTTACTGGTAGTATAAGCCTAGGGCATCTTTCCATATTCAAATATTTTCTTCAGTTTCTTTCTTCAAAGATTTGAAGTTTTATTATTTTATATTATTTGTCTTAGTTAGGGTTCTATTGCTGTGAAGAGATACAGGGCCCATAACAACTCTTTTAATGGGAAACATTTATTTAGGGCTGGCATACGTTTCAGAAGTTTAATCCATTATCATCGAGGCTAAAAACTTGGTAGTGAGCTGGCTGGAGAGATAGCTTAGAATTCTATATCCAGATCCCAAGGCAGCAAAACATAAAAGTGACATTTGGCATGGCTTGTGCTTCTTAAACTTCAAAGCTCCTCACCCCTCTCTGCCAGAATAAAACACTTCTTGCAAAAGAGAGAGCCACACTTGCTCTAGCAAAACCAGACTTCCTCATATTGACACTCCAGAGTAGCCTACAAGGACCCTTCATTCACACTCACACATTTTATTCTGTGTCCCCCATAGTCCAACTTCAAGGGTCTATCATAGTGTCTGCACTGTTTGAAAGTTCCAAGTCTCTTCTGAGACTCATGCAATCTCCTTACTGTAATCCTCTATAAAATCAACATGAAAATGTGGATCACTTACTTTCAACACACAGTGACACAAAATATAAATTACCATTCCAAAAGTGAGAAAAGGGGACATAATATGGAAATACTAGATGAAAGTAAGACTAAATCCCAGCTAGACAAACTAAATTCTGAATCTCCATGTTTAATTTCAAAGCATTCTTTGGATCTCCACCTCTTTTCAAATTTATTGACTACAAAACTCATCTTTCTTTTGAGCTGTGTTTATTCCCCGTTAGCAGCATGCTTTGGCAAGCATACAAGACTACATTGACATTATCAACATCTTAGAGTCTCCAAGGCAATCTAGGCTTCATCCACGCAGCTTAATACAATGACCTCTATGGATCTTCGTTCAGGGTTACCTCTGCCATAACCTAGGGGTTATTTACTTGTTTAACTCACAGAGGGAGATTCCATAACCCTACTCTTGCATATTTATCTCTAAAGTTATAAGCACATACCCAATGTTGTTAAGATGTGTTGGTTTCCAGTATTGGGACATGGATTATTGTTCAAGTACAGTTTGACCAGCCTTTTGCTTTTGATGGTTTCGTTCAATGTTTAATCTTGGCTATACTTGAGTTGGCTCTGTAGACAAGGCTGGCTTTAAAATCACTCTGCTACCACCTCACCTCAAGGGCTGGTATAAAATGCATGTAGCAATACAGCTATTTTAAAGTTTTTAAAAATTCTTTTTCAAAAGTTGGAAGATGAACTGGGTGGGGTTACCACTCCCTTTCCATGAAGATTTTCTATTTTTCTCCTCCTTCTACTCTTCTTCCTCTGCCAATTCTTCTTCCTCCTCCTCATTTTTTTTTATTATTATTGCTTTTGTTGATTTAGGCTTGTTTTATATACAGTCCAGTCATTATCCACCTCCTGGTCCACTCTCCAATGGTTCCTCATCCAATTCCTCCTACTCTGTCTCCAAAAAAATGCTTACATACCCCTGTCCACCAGAGCTTTTCTAAGGAACCCCCAAACTGATTTCCACAGTGGATGTACCATTTTACAATCCCACAAACAATGAAAGAGTATTCTACTATCTCTCATCCTCGCCAGCATCTGACTTTAACTGAAATTTTTATCTTAGCCATTCTAACTAGTGTTAGGTGGAATCTCAGGATTGTTTTGATTTGCATTTCCCTGATAACTCAGGATGTTGACCACTTCGTTAGGTAATTCTTTGCTATTCAAAATTCCTCAGCTGAGAATTATTTTTTTTAGCTCTGTATCCCATTTTTATAGGGTTATTTGATTTTCTGGAGTCTAACTTCTTGAGTTATTTGTATGTATTGGACATTAGTCTTCTATCAGATGTAGGATTGGTAAATATCTTCTCCCAATCTGTTGATGGACATTTTGTCTTAAGGACAGTGTCCATTGCCTTACAGAAGCTTTGCAATTTTACGAGGTCCCATTTGTCGACTCTTGCTTTTAGAACAGTCTTAAGAAATGATCTTGAAATTAGTCTGTCATTTCCTTAGAAAATTAGATACAGTTTTATTTGAGGACCCAGCTATACAACTCCTTGGCATATACCCAAAAGATGCTCCAACATATAACAAGGAAACATGCTCCACTATGTTCATATCAGCCTTCTTTATAATATCCAGAAGCTGGGAAAAATCCTACATGTCATTCAACAGAGGAATGGATACAGAAACTGTGGTATATTTGGACAATGGATAATTACTCAGCTATTGAAAACAATGACTTCATGAAAGTTTTAGGAAAATAAATGGAAGTAAAAAATATCATCCTGAATGAGGTAACCCAATCAGAAAAGAACACACACGATATGTACTCACTGAGAAGTGGATATTAATCTTAAAACTTGGCATACCCAAGATACAATTTACAGACCACATGAAGCTCAAGAAGAAAGACAAAAGTGTGGATATTTCAGTTCTTCTTAGAAGGGGGAAAAATAATCACAGAAGAAAATACAGACACAAAGTGTGGAGCAGAGACTGTAGGGAAGGCCATCCAGAGCCTGCCACACATGGTGATCCATCCTACATGCAGTCATCAAAACCTAATCACTATTGGAAATGCCAAGTGTTGCATGTTGACAGAAGCTGTCTCCAGATAGGCTCTGTCAGAACCTGAGAAATTCAGAGGCAAATCCTTGCAGCCAAACACTGGACTGAGAATGGGGTCCCCTTTGGAGGAGTTAGAGAAAGGACTTAGGTATGTGAGGGGATTTGCAACCTAATATGAAGAATAGGATCAACCTACTAGACACCCCAAAACTCCCAGGGACTAAACCACCAACTAAAGAATACACATGGGGTGACCCATGTCTCCAGTCGCATATGTAACAGAGGACAGCCTTGTTGGGCAGTAATAGGAGGAGAGGTCCTTGCTCCAATGAAGGCTTGATGCTTCATTATAGTAGAATGCCAGTTTGGGGAGGTTGGAGGGCGTGGGTAGGTAGGTTGCGGGAGCACCCTAATGGAGGCAGGGGTGTGGGGATGGAATAGGGTTTTTTTTGGGGGGGGAGGAGAAACCAGGAAAGGGGATTATATTTGAAGTGTAGATAAAGAGAGTGTCCAAGAAAAAAAAAAAGAAATGGTCATTCTACCAAAAGTATTTATTAGATTCAGTGTGATCAACATCAAAATTCCAGTACAGTTGACAGATCTTGAATAGACTAATCTCAACTTCAAATGGAAGTAAAAACACACACACACACACACACACACACACACACACACACACACATACACAGGGAGAGAGAGAGAAAGAGAGAGAGAGAGAGAGAGAGAGAGATAGAGACAGTGAGACAGAGAGACAGAGACAGAGAGAGGCAGAGAGAGAGAGAACTGGATATCTAAAACACTGTGATATAATAAAAGTATGGTATTGTCACAAAACAGACACAGTGATAAAAAGAATTGGCCTGATAAGCCAGACACAAATTTACATACCTATGGTAGATTTCATCAAATGTCTGCATGCAGGAGAATTAAAATAGGTTTATACTTATCACCCTGTACAAAACTCAACTACAAATACAACAAAACTACAATAAGCCAGATATACTCAATATGATAGGAGAGTATGTAATGAATAACCTTGAACTCACTGACAGAAGAGAAAGCTTTCTGAACAAGACTCTATTAGTGAAAGTGCTAACACCAAAATTTAATAAAAATGGGACCTCCTTAAACCAAGAAGATATACATGACAAAAGACACTGTCATTAGGCAAATCAAGAACCTACAGAATGGGAAAAGATTTTTAACCAACAATACATTCTATAGAGGACAAATGTACAAAGTAAATAAAAATAAAAAAATTGGTTTTTAATAAAAATATGCAAACTTTTTATCCTCTATGAAAATCAGTATGGAGGTTCCTCAGAAAGTTGGAAATCAATTTATCTCAAGGTCTAGCTATACCACTCTTCAACATAAACCCAAAGCATATTTCATCATATCAGAGAGAGACTTTCTCTACCATATTTAATGCTGCTCTATTCCCAATAACCAGAAGATGGAAATAAGCTAGATGCCTCTCTAAAGAAGAATGGATGAATAAAATTTGATAGTTTACATATTCCAATATTACACAGTTGTTAAAGAAAATGGCATCATGTAATTTGCAGGCAAATAACATCCCAAGTGAGGTATCCTCGACCCAGAAAGACAAATATGTCCTATATCACCTACACGTGAATATTAGCTGTTAAGCAAATGATAACCAAGCTTCACTGAATGTATAGAATAGACACAATTAGACTTTTAAAACATGGAGATAATTTCTATATGGGAAAATATGATTTATCTTTGCAAGGCAGAGATTTTCCTACTTACTGAAAAATTACGTTAAATCTGGACTTTATATAATGTTGTTTTGAAAGGGATTGAGCTCTAATAGGTAATGTGAAGCTTGATAGAAAAGAAAATATAGAATTAAACATAGGTTCTTACATTTAACCAGAAGCAGCATATCATGGAAGACATATTCCATTGAACTTCTCATACAAAATCAGATTAATATAAGCGGACTATATCATCACTTAACTGTTTTTTCTCTTGATATAATCATGATCAACACCATACTCCAGAATGTCTTTCTATATGCCTGATGTGCTAGTTATGGCAGGATTACTGAATTTATGAAACTTTATAGTATTTTATTAAGTAGAGCTTCAGTTAATTACAAAAGTACAAAATTATAATTCATTTAAATTACTTTTTAAATGTGTTACCATATTCTATGAATAAGGGAGTGCTAATATTTTTATAAATTATTTTAATTTTTATATAAAAGTATGGCACACATGGAGCTCTCTATGAAGACCAAAAGAGGATGCAGGGTGAGTTGAAGATAGGGTTATAAGATGTGTAAGCCACCAAAAGTAAACAATAGGAACCAAATCTAAGCCCTTTGGACAGGAAGAAAAATGCCTAGAGAAGATAACCTATGGATGTTAATCTTTGAACACAAACGAGGAAAATCAAGTTTCCTGAGAACTTCAAAAGTGAATGCTGGTCTTGTATTTCTTCTGTTTTTTTTTTTTTTTTTTTTTTTTTACTTTGTTTTGTTTTAAAAAAACTTCACTGACTAAGACCAAACAAATTGGGTATAAGTTCAAATACTTTGAGTTATTTAGTAATAGTAATTTAATTAATTTATTAGGTTAATAATTTTAATTTACAAATTAATTAGATTAATTTAGACTTTACTCTATAAAATTTACTATATATTGATAGTTGTGTGTCCTCCTCTGTATCCTTCAAAGCTTTCTAACTTCACAGAAGTGTGTGAAGGTTTCTGATTCTATGTCAGGAAAGCACATTACAATTTAAAGTTCCTTGTGATTTTGTGTCTGTTCAGTTCTAAGGTTTTCAGTGTTAAAGAAGTCTCCATGCTACCTTTTTCATAAGGAACCTTAGGTTGAAAAAATAAGAATTGACAATTTTTGAAGATTCATATACATTTCACAATATTTTAAATCAATATCTTCCTATACACGTCTGTCTAACCATCTGTCCATCTATCTATCTGTCCATCCATCCATCCCTCTCTATCTCTCTATCAATCTATCTCTCTATCTCTCTATCTCTCTATCTCTCTCTCTCTATCTCTCTTTCTCACTCTCTCTATCTATCTATCCATCTATCCATGTATGTGTCTTCTATCTCATCTATATCATATAGGTATATCTACATCTATATGTATATTTATAGCTGTGAAAATGTTATTCATTACAACACTTGTGGTTCCACCTGTGTACAAAAATTATGTTTTAAAGCCACAGGGAGAGTAAATGAAATGCACGTGTCACTTTGCCAGATGACATGTGCCTTAGAATATTGACATCACAATGGTCCTTCAGCCTGACAACTACAGAATCCTGAGACTTCAGTTGTTTTCTAGCCACTGTAGTCACCAGTTTGGCGTCTAGAGGCAGGAAGGCAAATGTAAATTTCACATTTTTTTTAAGTTCTTCATCGCAGGCTCTACTAAAAAGGTATATATTTATATAATTTGATTCTCAGGATAGACTTATGGTATCATGAAGTGTTCTGTCTTGATTATTCAAAATCATATGAAATAACTCAACTCAGCAGTGGTTTCTTGATAGGGTAATCATTGTAGCAATATTCAGTACCAATCTTCTACAGAAACACAGTTATCACATGGAGAGGGGTATATTTTGTGCTACACAGGAGAATAATTTTTGTAAAGCTTTAAAAACTGTACAAGTTAGAAGTGAGGATAATTTTATGCTCAATCCAATTACTTTACCCCCCATGACTGTAGATTTTTATTTTAAGAAACTGGTAAATCTAACCCACAATCTAAGAATTCTCTGGTTTTTAAGAAATTGTTATTGTTTCCAACACACATTGTGCCGTTTGTAATCTAATGCTCAGAATTTAACACTGACTCAGAGGAGACATGCACAACTTTCATGACATGGTCATTAAATTAAAATTTTGTTCATGAAGCTGAGGTACTACTCTTTTTTTAAACATATCTTTATAATATTGCTTGATGTGTGTGATGGCAACTATTGTCTGTTCTCCTTTTGATTCAAGTGAGTCTTAAGTCCTTTCTAAGTGAAAGCTATGACATTTCTGTACATATTCTTTGAAATATGTAACATATATAGTGGGATGAATTATAGTCACTTGAGTAAGTATATATTTTAAATATCCAAACTGAAAGAGCAGGGCACGATAAAGAAACCACCAAAACAGAAGCCACTCCCTTATTATAGGGAACAATTTTATTATGGATAAGAAAGAAAAATGTTCAGAGGCAGATGGAAAATTTCAGAATATAGAAAACAGAAACAGGCTTGACCAAGTCTGGAAAAAGACAAGGAAGACTATCAGAAGAGAGTCACAGAAAAGGACTCACAAAGAGAGGAAGGGGATTCTAGCACATGTTAGGAATTAGTATAATGAAGAAGGGAATGAGGATGTTGGAAAATGTCTGTAACCTAGATGTGGGATTTTAAATTTATACCAAGTATGATTACCTCCTTCAAGAATAAAGAAGGTCAGAATGGAAATTGATATCCTAATATGAACAAGTCAATGGAGAGTCGTATGTCCCTTTTGCCACAGTCAGGGGAAATGTCTACCTTTGCTAGACAAGACAAATTTCACAAATTTTTTTGATGAATTCTTGTATTTTTTTCATTTTTCCTTTTGTTGTTCTTGTTGTTGTTTTGTTTGCAACTATCAGGAATCTTTCTTTCTTGTATCTTGAGCTGGACCAAGCCTGGCAATTCTGAGACTCTCCCAGAGATCTAACTGATTTAAATCAAGATAACCTGATTATTTACAGCACATCTACAATGTTAGCTCACAAAGGTTTAGTTATAGCATTTTCTCAGAGTATCATATCTGATATGTGACATAATGTATATCTACATTAGGATTTATCAAAGTTTCAAAAAATTCAGTTATAAAGTAGCCATGCAATAATTTTATTGAAGGGTATCGCTACAAGTTTAGGAACTGCATTCAAGTGCTGTAGCATTTAGAGTTTGAGAACCATTGCTCTATATTCTACCAACTACACTTTTTCAAACTATTCCCATGACACTTCTGAAAAGGGTCCCACTTCTGAAAAGATCCTACTTCTTCAATACGTTCCCAGTAGTTCCCTTCATCCATGACATAGTTTCTGTTACATTTTAAAGCTGTCTATAGCTCAGCAGAATCATGCTTGGAAAACTGAGTCTGCATTTTAACACCGTTCACCCTTTGAAATCCAGTATGAACATTGGTTTTTAACTTATCCACTGAACACTTGTTCTCGAGGTGGAGCTCTGCATCAGGAGAAATGTTTTTTTTTTAATATGGACACGACTAAGGAGGAAGATGTAGGACAAGAAAATCTAACCGTGGTTTACCAGGGTGCTGCGGTTATCCAAAGAGGGTGGAAAAGAAAGAAATGATATCTGACCTTGTTTGATGACATTTTGGTGGTATCCAGTAAACTGTAAGTATACGCATCATGCTTTCCTTAGTATAAAAGGCTACTCAGTGGAAAGGCCTAAGGGTACAAAACTGTTTATAACTTCCTTTATTTTTGAGATTATAATTACTTTACATTCTCCTTCTTTTTCCTCTTCCTTGTCCTTCCACATCCTTCCATATACCCCTCCTTGTTCTCTTTTGAAATCATGGCTTTCTGGTTTTATTTTTTGTTACTCATTCTTACACATTATTTTATATGTAAGCTAACATAAGATATACATATATAATAGCTATGCATTGATACATATATATGTACAGTTTCTAAGTACTTAAATATAACCTACTCAGTCAGTATAATATTCCTTGTATTTATTTTTTTCCGGAATGTGTATTTGGTATTAGATAGGCAATCTAATTGACAATCCTAGGGGAGATTTCTCTTACTTTCAAGTTTCCTTAATGGCATATACTTCTTTGAGTAGGGTTGACGCTTACTGGACTACTCCTATATATTTCTCAATTTGTTTTGACACATTCTTTGGGCACATTTAAAAAATTAATTAATTAAAGTACTACTCTGCTGTTTGAATCTGGTGAAAGATTAGTGACAAGCTACCAAGGAGACAGTTATGCAGGCATGTGCCCACATTTCTAGCATTTTTTAAAAACTAACTTAGGAGTATTACAACTGGTAATGAGAGCCCTGTGAACTATATAGTGACACATTTCTCTAAATAAAATATTAAACTCCTGATAAGCAGGAGCCTTCTTGCTTGCTGTTTACAAATAGATTAGAGAAGCAAGTTTTTTGGTCGTAAGGGGCTACATATGTAAGTCTCCTGACCTCATAGCTTCCAGATTAGCATGAAGAGACAGGAAGCAGCTTCTATCTCTCCACTATCAAGGGAAACTGCTGGCACTAAGTCTTGCTTGGTGATTCTGCAGACACTAGAGAAAACTGTTGTGATTGAATGAAACTGTGTACTTGGTTATATTAGAATTTATGACCATAGAGATATTTTCTGGGATGACATCATATATAATCTCCACTACTTATGATCACAGCCTTCTAGAATATGTGATGCTGGTATTGATAATATCAAGTAAATATCTTAAGTGGTGTTCTCATAAGTACATAAATTTATCAGACAGACATCAATAAAATAGTCTATTCCGTTTTGGGCGGGGGCAGGGGTTAAATTTTCTGATCATCAGTGAATCATTTTCCAGAAGATCCATTTCACAGATTGTGAGAAAAATAAAATATTCAGGTGAGAGTTCTTCTATACATTATAAATACACCAACTGGGTACGTTTTTCTGGCAACCCTGATCAGTCATGTAAGCTCCTTCACAGAAAATGGTAATTAGTGTCTGAGGCAGGCTGAAAATAAAAGAATGGACTGGGTATCTGTCAATCTGTCCATCTTTCTTGTTTTTTTGGTACAGAGCTCCGTTTCTTTCCACAGTGGGAAATCTTCACATTTTATTTTAAAAGATAGTAATCAACTCATCAGAAATGTAAAAAGAAATAAACTGATCATTTGCCATATAAGTGTAGTTGATGGAAGGAAGTAAACTTAACTTTGTGTTGAGAATAAAGGAAACAGAAATGGTTGGTTTCTTAAAGGCAGTACATACAGTCCCTTCTGTCATGTTGCAATTGTAATTAAAACTATGTTTAGATTCTCCTTCACATTATGGAAAGAAGTTTATCAAGTTTATAAGAAGTGATTATCGTTATTTCCATTTTTAAGGAAGATTATCTCTTATCAGACATTGGAATTAGAGGTTTCAGGTTCAAGCATTTCTTGGGAATTTTGAGATATACATATGTGTGTGTGTGTATATATATATATATATATATATATATATATATATGTATATATATATGTTTAAATGGTGAATATAAAATGTAAATATAAACATCTCATTATTGAGACATGTGTGTATGTATATCTTGAAGTACATGTTGCATGATGGCTTGTATTTTAACTATAGTATGTTACATTAGATTATATGAGGAATCTTTCTTTGTAGTGCAATTAGTCTTCCCATGTTTTGAATATTAAAGGTTTATATACAGGATTTTTGAACCATGATTTATTCTTGTGATATTCTGTCCCCTGAATTCGAGAGGGAGTCATTATCTTCAGTTTTCTAGCCACATATTAGCTCACGAGTATCTGAAGGAAAGTTCAATACCTAGGCTTACACAGCAAATGAAACATCCATCATTAAAAAAATACAAAAAAAATCATGAGTGTGGGGAGATCTGTCAGGAGATAGAATGGAAGGAGAAAGTGACAAAAACAATCATCAAATGCGTTGTATTTTAATGTAGAATTCTCGAAGAGCAAATTACTCAAAAAAGAATGACAAAAGGAGAAAATATGCTTCAAACATTATTGTTTCTTAAAAACACTTCTAATAATACCAGAATGCTTGATAGGAAGACATTATTCTAATTATTTGGCTAAACTAAAGGAAAAAAGGATCGCCTTTTTGGTTACTTGTGTGATATATAGTTTGCGGGTTTTCTACAGGAGCTACTGGAATGAGGTTATTGAATATTTTAGTACAGGGAGATAGACAACAGAAAATTTTACTAAGTCAAACAATATTTTTGTTTATATTCTGGAAAGATTTTTCCATGTAATTAATTAAAATAAAAAATCTTGAAATAATTTCCTTTGTGTATTATGGGAAAAATCAAAGCAAAATAGTTACTCCTTAACTAAATTCAGGTAAGAAATATTGATACAGGTGGCTTTCTGTAAGTGCTGCGGTGCTTAGACTTAGCAATGGATGTGTCCTTTTTTGCTCTCGGGCAGGAAGAACGTGGTTTTACCACAACACCAACTACAATGCAAATTAAACTAACAGATATTTGATTCTCTTTATAGAAATAAGAAATTTAAGATAAAACGTCATTCCATTGGCTTACCTGTGGATTAGTTATGAAGTGGATGCATTCAGGTCTGACAACACTGCTGCTCCCAAGTCCATTTACCTATACTGGCCGATGGGACATGTTGTTGCCACCTTTCGGTAAGACCTAGAGTTCAGACCTGTGATCACAAGATGATAACTTCAGAAATTGTGGGTCAAATTAATGGAGTGTAATTCATTTCCCAGTGAATGAGTATATTCATTCTAATATTCTCCAATTAGAAAACAATAATCAGGCTATGGCTATTGGTGACCATTGAAGAGTGTGTATCTATCTAGTAACTCCTTTCACCAAATGCTTTCATCATCCCAAAATGTTTGCAAAAATAGAGTCAATTTTAGTCTGATTGTATACAGGATGCCAACTCAACTTTCCCCCTTCTATGATGATCCTACATTTTCTATACTTTTCATTATATCCATTTCCACATGTAGGTAGGTACTTTATGGTTTTTTTGTTTTGTTTTTGTTTTTTGTTTTGTTGTTTGTTTGGGTTTTTCTGTTCTCCTTATATCTTTATTTGTTCAGGTTAGAGATTGCAGTTTAATTTCTGCTTGTCATTTCCTTAAGATCTACAAATTCTGCTCCCATATTTGTCCAGAACCTATCATCGTCTCCCACCAGGAAAGAGAGCATTCTTCTTCAAAAGGAGGGAGGGCAAGGCCAGGCAGTTCCCCAGAAAGCAAGAGCGGGTAACTCCCCACAAGGGAGAGGGCACGGGGACTAGCTTGACGGTTCTACTCCAAGTAAAAGACAGATAAACAATGGCAAAGGCAGGATGCTGGGGTATTCTCAAGTTGTCCCCACCTCCTGTTTAGCATTCTAGGGTTTGGAAACCTGCAGGATATACAGAACCAGTACAGCACTGAACAGAATCTGATGGCAGCATGAAGAAGCCAAGAAAGGCGCTGCATGGCAGTCCTCAGGCCTCCTTGACTCCGACACAACAGGATCTGTGTCCAGGTGTGCCTCCATGATTACACAGGTTATGCAAAAGGTTGCTAAGCATCGAAAGGAGAGCCATTTAGGTCACTAGACTGCAGAACAAGGTTCCCAAGAACAATATGACTAAAATAGGAGGACCTGTAGTGCTCAAGCACGTCCTAAGAGGCGGCCCCCAAGGTCTGCAAGCTGTCAAGGACATCAGTGCTATCTTTGCCATCACTGCCACTGTCATCTCCAACCAGGTTCTCCTGCTGATAGGCCTCTTCGGAACCAGGAAGTGTGCTACCCTGATTCTCCTTGGAACCAAAAACCACATACCTGCCTTTCTTCAGCTCCAGTTGCCTTCTCAGCTCATCTGCCATCTGTGAGAGATCTCGCTTCAGAGCATACGCATCTTCGCCATCTGCATAGTACTTGGGCTCCACCTCACTAACCTGCAAGTTCAGGGTGTTGGAACAGAGGTGCAAGGCTGCTCAGTTGCTCTTCCTGGCATGCAGGGAGACATACTTTGCACTGAAGTTCTCTATCATGGCCTGGGAGGCCTGGTCCATTAGCTTCTTGGCCAGGCCAAAGCTTAGGTGGCAGCGCTTCACAGCCAGTGGGGTGATGTGTCCATGAGGGACGTTATCAGGATCCTCTTCCATTTTGGCCAGAACATAACCCACAATCTTCCCAACCTCATCCTCAGCAATGTAGGAGAGCTGGGCCACGAGAGGCCATGATAGTAGTATTTCATCTGGTTGTTCTCGGGCAGGCAGAGGAGGTTGCAGTGTTGTATGTTTATCAGGTCATATGGCCGAGCCCAGCACTTGTTCATATTGGCGGCAGAAAAGCCTATCAGACTCGGGAGAATCAGAGAGGATGCCACAGAGCACAAGAGACACCAGCACCATTTGCTTTAAGACACCTGTTTTATCCAAACGGAACTCATACAAGATGAGGAAGATTTCTCACTATCTTCCATTTCGTTTCGGCGATGCTGTACAGAACTTTGTCTATCTTCACACAAGTGGAGTCCTAGTCGTGTCCGAAGTAAATGACGACCACGCAGTCCTCGTCTGAAAGGATTGGCTGGTCTACCTGCCAGCCATTGTTTAAATGCGGAAGCATGTACAACATCTTGAACGTGTTTGCGAAGCATGACCTGGCGAGCTACCTCTAACCTCGTGTGAGCCCACAGGGCCGGACCAACGGACCCTCCACCCAGCACCAGTGTGCTTTAAGTTTTGATCTGTGATGTTCAAGACTCCACAAGATCCATGGGGCAGGACAGAGGTGCATTGTCCTAGAAGAATGTGGATAAGACAAGATCTTATTTATCCTAGACATTCTTCTTCCCAAAATGATCTGATTTTATCTGTATCTTAAAAGTACACAGATCTATCTCTTCCCAATAATATTGTGTAGTATAATTAAATTTGAAAAATACTTTATGTACTCGCACATTTTCTTAAAAATTAGTATTTAGTTGAATGAGAAAAGTTACTCATGCAATACCCAATTATTTGAATGTCTCTGTAGCAGAATATCACTGATTTTTATAGTCAACTAAAAAGGACTGGTATCATTACACCATCAGAGTCAGGTATAATTTTCAGAGTTCAGGAAAATTTCAAATTTACATTCTAATCTTTCATTAGAAGATGTGCTCATGGCATATTGATATTATATTGAGTGTAGTTGATGGAATCACAGGGATTGTGTAGCATGTGCCTTCTTCTCTAATCAATCATACATCAAAATTCAAATTTTTTCCACATGAAAAGTTCATCCATACTCCAAATTTGAGCTCTTTTCATTCTTCTATCCAAATTCTTAGTGTCATCACAAAGTTGACTCAAATAACACAAACACAAGTTTTATGAGCATTCTAGGCTCTGTGACTTTGGTCTTTACAAGGAAAAGCATTTGTCATAGACTCTGACAAAAGAGAAAATCACCTTTTGTTCTCTGAATGTTTTCTATTCCTCTGGTCAAATCTCAAAAGATTGTTATTTAATGCTTATGGTTTCTCTCTTATCAAAGATGAGAAATATTATATTTAGGGATGGTAAAGTGTCACATGACAGCACGGCAGTACAAAAATTAGGTCATTTAGTGGTAGAATCATGTAGAGACTGCCAAATATACCTATACCATAATTGATGGCCACAGACATAAGTTATTTTTATGCATAATAACCTTAAGAATTTTACTATTTATCATGACTCTAATTTTTTTCAATTTCACAGTTCCATGGAACAGACCATTTGGTGGTATTTCTTTCTTTCTTTTTTTTTTTTTTTTTAGTTTCTTTTTTTTTTTTTATTAACTTGAGTATTTCTTATATACATTTCAAGTGTAATTCCCTTTCCTGGTTTCCGGGCAAACATCCCCCTCCCCCCTCCCCTTCCTTATGGGTGTTCCCCTCCCAACCCTCCCCCCATTGCCGCCCTCCCCCCATAGACTAGTTCACTGGGGGTTCAGTCTTAGCAGGACCCAGGGCTTCCCCTTCCACTGGTGCTCTTACTAGGATATTCATTGCTACCTATGGGGTCAGAGTCCAGGGTCAGTCCATGTATAGTCTTTAGGTAGTGGCTTAGTCCCTGGAAGCTCTGGTTGCTTGGCATTGTTGTACTTTTGGGGTCTCGAGCCCCTTCAAGCTCTTCCAGTTCTTTCTCTGATTCCTTCAATAGGGGACCTATTCTCAGTTCAGTGGTTTGCTGCTGGCATTCGCCTCTGTATTTGCTGTATTCTGGCTGTGTCTCTCAGGAGCGATCTACATCCGGCTCCTGTCGGTCTGCACTTCTTTGCTTCATCCATCTTGTCTAATTGGGTGGCTGTATATGTATGGGCCACATGTGGGGCAGGTTCTGAATGGGTGTTCCTTCAGTCTCTGTTTTAATCTTTGCCTCTCCCTTCCCTGCCAAGGGTATTCTTTTTCCTCATTTAAAGAAGGAGTGAAGCATTCACATTTTGATCATCCTTCTTGAGTTTCGTTTGTTCTAGGGATCTAGGGTAATTCAAGCATTTGGGCTAATAGCCACTTATCAATGAGTGCATACCATGTATGTCTTTCTGTGATTGGGTTAGCTCACTCAGGATGATATTTTCCAGTTCCAACCATTTGCCTACGAATTTCATAAACTCGTTGTTTTTGATAGCTGAGTAATATTCCATTGTGTAGATGTACCACATTTTCTGTATCCATTCCTCTGTTGAAGGGCATCTGGGTTCTTTCCAGCTTCTGGCTATTATAAATAAGGCTGCGATGAACATAGTGGAGCACGTGTCTCTTTTATATGTTGAGGCATCGTTTGGGTATATGCCCAAGAGAGGTATAGCTGGATCCTCAGGCAGTTCAATGTCCAATTTTCTGAGGAACCTCCAGACTGATTTCCAGAATGGTTTTACCAGTCTGCAATCCCACCAACAATGGAGGAGTGTTCCTCTTTCTCCACATCCTCGCCAGCATCTGCTGTCACCTGAGTTTTTGATCTTAGCCAATCGCACTGGTGTGAGGTGAAATCTCAGGGTTGTTTTGATTTGCATTCCCCTTATGACTAAAGATGTTGAACATTTCTTTAGGTGTTTCTCAGCCATTCGGCATTCCTCAGCTGTGAATTCTTTGTTTAGCTCTGAACCCCATTTTTTAATAGGGTTATTTGTTTCCCTGCGGTCTAACTTCTTAAGTTCTTTGTATATTTTGGATATAAGGCCTCTATCTCTTGTAGGATTGGTAAAGATCTTTTCCCAATCTGTTGGTTGCCGTTTTGTCCTAACCACAGTGTCCTTTGCCTTACAGAAGCTTTGCAGTTTTATGAGATCCCATTTGTCGATTCTTGATCTTAGAGCATAAGCCATTGGTGTTTTGTTCAGGAAATTTTTTCCAGTGCCCATGTGTTCCAGATATTTCCCTAGTTTTTCTTCTATTAGTTTGAGTGTGTCTGGTTTGATGTGGAGGTCCTTGATCCACTTGGACTTAAGCTTTTTACAGGGTGATAAGCATGGATCGATCTGCATTCTTATACATGTTGCCCTCCAGTTGAACCAGCACCATTTGCTGAAAATGCTATCTTTTTTCCATTGGATGGTTTTGGCTCCTTTGTCAAAAATCAAGTGACCATAGGTGTGTGGGTTCATTACTGCGTCTTCAATTCTATTCCATTGGTCTATCTGTCTGTCCCTGTACCAATACCATGCAGTTTTTATCACTATTGCTCTGTAATACTGCTTGAGTTCAGGGATAGTGATTCCCCCTGAAGTCCTTTTATTGTTGAGGATAGCTTTAGCTATCCTGGGTTTTTTGTTATTCCAGATGAATTTGCAAATTGTTCTGTCTAACTCTTTGAAGAATTGGATTGGTATTTTGATGGGGATTGCATTGAATCTGTAGATTGCTTTTGGTAAAATGGCCATTTTTACTATATTAATCCTGCCAATCCATGAGCATGGTAGATCTTTCCATCTTCTGAGGTCTTCTTCAATTTCTTTCCTCAGTGTCTTGAAGTTCTTATTGTACAGATCTTTTACTTGCTTGGTTAAAGTCACACCGAGGTACTTTATATTATTTGGGTCTATTATGAAGGGTGTCGTTTCCCTAATTTCTTTCTCGGCTTGTTTCTCTTTTGTATAGAGGAAGGCAACTGATTTATTTGAGTTAATTTTATACCCAGCCACTTTGCTGAAGTTGTTTATCAGCTTTAGTAGTTCTCTGGTGGAACTTTTGGGATCACTTAAATATACTATCATGTCATCTGCAAATAGTGATATTCTGACCTCTTCTTTTCCGATCTGTATCCCCTTGACCTCCTTTTGTTGTCTGATTGCTCTGGCTAGAACTTCAAGAACTATATTGAATAAGTAGGGAGAGAGTGGGCAGCCTTGTCTAGTCCCTGATTTTAGTGGGATTGCTTCAAGTTTCTCTCCATTTAGTTTAATGTTAGCAACTGGTTTGCTGTATATGGCTTTTACTATGTTTAGGTATGGGCCGTGAATTCCTATTCTTTCCAGGACTTTTATCATGAAGGGGTGTTGAATTTTGTCAAATGCTTTCTCAGCATCTAATGAAATGATCATGTGGTTCTGTTCTTTCAGTTTGTTTATATAATGGATCACGTTGATGGTTTTCCGTATATTAAACCATCCCTGCATGCCTGGGATGAAGCCTACTTGATCATGGTGGATGGTTGTTTTGATGTGCTCTTGAATTCGGTTTGCCAGAATTTTATTGAGTATTTTTGCGTCGATATTCATAAGGGAAATTGGTCTGAAGTTCTCTTTCTTTGTTGTGTCTTTGAGTGGTTTAGGTATAAGAGTAATTGTGGCTTCGTAGAAGGAATTCGGTAGGGCTCCATCTGTTTCAATTTTGTGGAATAGTTTGGATAATATTGGTATGAGGTCTTCTATGAAGGTTTGATAGAATTCTGCACTAAACCCGTCTGGACCTGGGCTCTTTTTGGTTGGGAGACCTTTAATGACTGCTTCTATTTCCTTAGGAGTTATGGGGTTGTTTAACTGGCTTATCTGTTCCTGATTTAACTTCGATACCTGGTATCTGTCTAGGAAATTGTCCATTTCCTGAAGATTTTCAAATTTTGTTGAATATAGGTTTTTATAGTAAGATCTGATGATTTTTTGAATTTCCTCTGAATCTGTAGTTATGTCTCCCTTTTCATTTCTGATTTTGTTCATTTGGACGCACTCTCTGTGTCCTCTCGTTAGTCTGGCTAAGGGTTTATCTATTTTGTTGATTTTCTCAAAGAACCAACTTTTGGTTCTGTTGATTCTTTCTATGGTCCTTTTTGTTTCTACTTGGTTGATTTCAGCTCTGAGTTTGATTATTTCCTGCCTTCTACTCCTCCTGGGTGTATTTGCTTCTTTTTGTTCTAGAGCTTTTACGTGTGCTGTCAAGCTGCTGACATATGCTCTTTCCTGTTTCTTTCTGCAGGCACTCAGTGCTATGAGTTTTCCTCTTAGCACAGCTTTCATTGTGTCCCATAAGTTTGGGTATGTTGTATCTTCATTTTCATTAAATTCTAAAAAGTTTTTAATTTCTTTCTTTATTTCTTCCTTGACCAGGTTATCATTGAGTAGAGCATTGTTCAATTTCCACGTATATGTGGGCATTCTACCCTTATTGTTATTGAAGACCAGTTTTAGGCCGTGGTGGTCCGATAGCACGCATGGGATTATTTCTATCTTTCTGTACCTGTTGAGGCCCGTTTTTTGACCAATTATATGGTCAATTTTGGAGAAAGTGCCATGAGGAGCTGAGAAGAAGGTATATCCTTTTGCTTTAGGATAGAATGTTCTATAAATATCTGTTAAGTCCATTTGGCTCATGACTTCTCTTAGTCTGTCGACATCACTGTTTAATTTCTGTTTCCATGATCTGTCCATTGATGAGAGTGGGGTGTTGAAATCTCCCACTATTATTGTGTGAGGTGCAATGTGTGTTTTGAGCTTTAGTAAGGTTTCTTTTATGTATGTAGGTGCCCTTGTATTTGGGGCATAGATATTTAGGATTGAGAGTTCATCTTGGTGGATTTTTCCTTTGATGAATATGAAGTGTCCTTCCTTATCTTTTTTGATGACTTTTAGTTGGAAATTGATTTTATTTGATATTAGAATGGCTACTCCAGCTTGCTTCTTCTGACCATTTGCTTGGAAAGTTGTTTTCCAGCCTTTCACTCTGAGGTAGTGTCTGTCTTTGTCTCTGAGGTGTGTTTCCTGTAGGCAGCAGAATGCAGGGTCCTCGTTGCGTATCCAGTTTGTTAATCTATGTCTTTTTATTGGGGAGTTGAGGCCATTGATATTGAGAGATATTAAGGAATAGTGATTATTGTTTCCCTTTATATTCATATTTGGATGTGAGGTTATGTTTGTGTGCTTTCATTCTCTTTGTTTTGTTGCCAAGACGATTAGTTTCTTGCTTCTTCTAGGGTATAGCTTGCCTCCTTATGTTGGGCTTTACCATTTATTATCCTTTGTAGTGCTGGATTTGTAGAAAGATATTGTGTAAATTTGGTTTTGTCATGGAATATCTTGGTTTCTCCATCAATGTTAATTGAGAGTTTTGCTGGATACAGTAACCTGGGCTGGCATTTGTGTTCTCTTAGGGTCTATATGACATCAGTCCAGGATCTTCTGGCCTTCATAGTTTCTGGCGAGAAGTCTGGTGTGATTCCGATAGGTCTCCCTTTATATGTTACTTGACCTTTTTCCCTTACTGCTTTTAATATTCTTTCTTTATTTTGTGCGTTTGGTGTTTTGACAATTATGTGATGGGAGGTGTTTCTTTTCTGGTCCAATCTATTTGGAGTTCTGTAGGCTTCTTGTATGTCTATGGGTATCTCTTTTTTTAGGTTAGGGAAGTTTTCTTCTATGATTTTGTTGAAGATATTTACTGGTCCTTTGAGCTGGGAGTCTTCACCCTCTTCTATACCTATTATCCTTAGGTTTGATCTTCTCATTGAGTCCTGGATTTCCTGTATGTTTTGGACCAGTAGCTTTTTCCGCTTTACATTATCTTTGACAGTTGAGTCAATGATTTCTATGGAATCTTCTGCTCCTGAGATTCTCTCTTCCATCTCTTGTATTCTGTTGGTGAAGCTTGTATCTACAGCTCCTTGTCTCTTCTTTTGGTTTTCTATATCCAGGGTTGTTTCCATGTGTTCTTTCTTGATTGCTTCTATTTCCATTTTTAATTCCTTCAACTGTTTGATTGTGTTTTCCTGGAATTCTTTCAGGCATTTTTGTGATTCCTCTCTGTAGGCTTCTACTTGTTTATTAATGTTTTCCTGTGTTTCCCTAAGTGTGTTCATGTCTTTCTTGAAGTCCTCCAGCATCATGATCAAATATGATTTTGAAACTAGATCTTGCTTTTCTGGTGTGTTTGAATATTCCATGTTTGTTTTGGTGGGAGAATTGGGCTCCGATGATGGCATGTAGTCTTGGTTTCTGTTGCTTGGGTTCCTGCGCTTGCCTCTCGCCATCAGATTATCTCTAGTGTTACTTTGTTCTGCTATTTCTGACAGTGGCTAGACTGTCCTATAAGCCTGTGTGTCAGGAGTGCTGTAGACCTGTTTTCCTCTCTTTCAGTCAGTTATGGGGACAGAGTGTTCTGCTTTCAGGCGTGTAGTTTTTCCTCTCTACAGGTCTTCAGCTGTTCCTGTGGGCCTGTGTCTTGAGTTCACCAGGCAGCTTTCTTGCAGCAGAAAATTTGGTCTTACCTGTGGTCCCGAGGCTCAGGTTCGCTCGTGGGGTGCTGCCCAGGGGCTCTCTGCAGCGGCAGCAACCAGGAAGACCTGTGCCGCCCCTTCCGGGAGCTTCAGTGCACCAGGGTTCCAGATGGTCTTTGGCTTTTTCCTCTGGCGTCCGAGATGTGTGTGCAGGGAGCAGTCTCTTCTGGTTTCCCAGACTTGTCTGCCTCTCTGAAGGTTTAGCTCTCCATCCCACGGGATTTGGGTGCAGAGAACTGTTTCGGTGGTATTTCTTTCTACAAAGGTATTTTACTTGTGTTAATATTTTAATTCCTTGGTGATATAGGAATGGTAGTATGTGCTTCGGTATATATATATATATATATATATATATATATATATATATATATATTTGATATTCTGTCTCGAAATCAGTTGTTAATTAGATGGTCAATGGAAAAATTCTTTGCATTCTCCTGTCCATTCCTTATTTTATTTAATTTTGTGGAAGTTCTGCTTTTATTATTTCCTCTTTGCTTTAGAGTAAACAGTACTCTCAAATCTTATTTTAAATTCCACTAAGTAGATGTCACTCTAGCATGCACATTCGACCCATCTGCTGCTTCCTTCTTTGAGATCAAGAAAATTTCTATCCTTCTGTTTGTTTCAGGTACATCATTTTGAGGACTGGCTATACTACTTAGGTCATTGTGTTATTACCTGACTATATCTGTTTCTGAAACATTTTTAGTATTCACCATTCGAATGGTGAATATTGCTGAACTTATTTCCTTATATTGAAAGCTAAGATGATTCTGAAAAAAATGTTAACAGGGATTAGTTTGAAATAAGCTCCTAATTAACTTGCTGTATTGTATATTTTTGTTGCATTTCACAGATCCATTCGTGAAGCCAAGAAACCCAACAAAATGGAACTTCCCATGCAGATATTCACTGAGGATATTGCATGCTGTGACACTGTATGTGAATACAAAACCAAAACTAATATTCCATGTTCATGACTAGGAGAGAGACAGTTTGTAAAGTAATGGAAGATGGAGACATATGAAGAGCATGGATGGGGAGAGCGGGACAAAGGGAGAGAGGGACAGAGGGACAGAGAGACCGAGGGAGAGAATTTAGACAGTATTATGTGGAACTAATAAATTATTTTAAATTAAATTATATTAAATTATCTGTAGTCAAGGCAGACATAGGACTCTCATATGTAATGTGTAGAGAGCAACATGAAACAAGACTGATTCACGTACTAGAGATCCAAAAAGAGGAAATACTTTTTGTTATATCACTGAAAATTGAGCCAAATATTTCCAACAGCATATATTTCCAAGTGAAGTATTATTAGTAGAATTAAACTGCCCCCTCCTGAGTCCTTATTGCTTATATATAGATTTGTGTGTTATTTCCACTATTCCTTATTCATTTTAAAATATTTCTCTAGTAAACAATTTTTATTATATAATATTATCATAAAGCATTACATTTTCTCTCCATACCTAAGTGTTCAATGATATATTAGCTCTTTTTCTCCATTCTGTGCTCTTTCTCTAAGTCTCTTACTATGCATCCTTATACCTTCCTCTGAATACCAGCTACAAAGTCATGGCTTTCATCCTC
Organism: Rattus norvegicus; assembly: GCF_021556685.1. Lineage (NCBI taxonomy): Eukaryota > Metazoa > Chordata > Mammalia > Rodentia > Muridae > Rattus > Rattus norvegicus. The sequence goes on from NC_141545.1 coordinate 4,963,157, forward strand.
ATGTTTACTTGAATAATCTAGTCATGAGGATATCTTTGTATGTGTCTTCTGTTCAGAAATTTAAATTTAAAAGTGGTATGTGTGTGTGTGTGTGTGTGTGTGTGTGTGTGTTCATCTTTGTGTATGGTGTTTAGGATAAAACTCACAACATCACAATACTATACAGTAGTTCTATCATTGAGATAAACATAAATATCTATTGAATTGTTGTCTATTATTCTCAGGCTTATATTATTCTCCACTTTCCAGTATTGGGTTTAATGCAGATCAAAAATCTAACTACTATGTAACATGTAGAGCATTGAAGACATTTCCTGCTGTAAAGCAGAATAGACTGTAACTCAGGGATCACCACCTCTCTGCCTTTCATAAATGTTAATTGCACGGAGCCATATTGGATTTGGGGCTAGCCGCTTTTTGAACTGCATGGCTCAAAGTGACTACGTGACTCTGGGCTGTTTGGCCACAGATATTCACCTCTAAGATGACTCCCATAAGTCTTAAGATTGTTGAATGAAAGCCTCTCCCATGAATTTACGGCACAGGAAGATAACATTCAAGGGATGCCTCAGCTCCCTTAGCAGATACCAGTTATCTCCACAGTCAACACCCAGTGTCTCCACCACCTGACCTCTTTGCCTCCAGCTATCACTGCCTATATCCTCATCTCCCTCTCCTCTGTGTTTCACAAAGGACACTCCCCCTACATGAAAGCCTTAAAAGCTGTAATGTTCACCCCAATAAATGAGACCTTGACAACAGAACTTTTGCTTGGTCTCCTTCTTCTCTTCACCCTCATTTTGGCCCACAGGTAGAAAGCCTCTTCGGGACCCTGAATAACTGGGTCCCCGCTGACAGGGACAAGTGGCGCCCGAACAGGGACCCCGAAGCAAGGCCGACTAAAGGACGAGGGAGATAAGAGAGCGGCAGCGGGAATCGAGGACTCTTCAGGCCGTATAGCTTGTGCGTCACTGGAGAGGGAGGTAAGGAGCAGTCGAATAATTGTCGTCTAATTGCCATGGGGAAGGTATGGATTTAGGAGGCTTGTTTCATAGGAGAGAAGATTAAGAGTTAAGAAAAAGGATTTAATCAAGTTTTTTTTTTTTTTTGTTTTATTGATGAAAGGTGTCCCTGGTTAATTTTAAGCAGTGTGGGTCTAGCTTAAGTAAAACTTGTAATAAAAAAGGGACAAGGTAATGGTAAAGTGTTTTTGCATATGCGTTCTTTTAGAGTTATATTTTAGTCTTTGGACCCTGATTAGAGATAGTTTACACCCTAGACATGAGAGAGAATGGGTTTGGGAAAAACAGTCCTCCCGGACTCTCCATGGATGCTTTGGAGAAAGAGAAAAACTTTCAGAGCTCTCCTAGGAACAAAAGAAAGGCAGGAGACGTCCTGCCTCTCTGCTGGCTCCTATTGGAGAAATGCTTATTTCTGGTTCTGGGTTCCATAGGTACGATATGTAGGTCCCTTCGGTGGGACACCATCTAGTTTTTTCCCTCTATGTCTATTGTTTGTCCTTGGTGCACCAAGCTGTCCATGTCTGTCAGTTTATGTCTGTGGTTTTTGTTTCTCGTTGTTTAAATGTTTTATGTTTCATGTTCAAAAGAAAAATGGTAACTTGATTTGGTTTTAATTCATTTAAAAAAAAAAAGGGAACAAGTGAATAAAAAACAGTTTTAATCGGCCTTTGGAGCCCTGTACTTGTAGCTAGGAGCCTAGGTCAGCTGAAGAAGCTGCCCGCAGACTGAGCGTCTGCAGGAGCTGATCTTAAAGGCGCCAACAGCTAGCTCCTCAGCTTCTATGGTATGGGAACTGATAGCTGTTTCTCTTAGAAAAATCCCAGATTTATTATTAGACTTAGCAGGTGACAAGGTGCTTGTCTTAAAATCACAGCTAGAAAAGTAAAAATGGTGCTAGGACTAAATATTAAAGACATGTGTAGCCACTTCAATTTTGTTTCTGACTGGTTCTAAATGTATAAATATGCTCTACATGCCTTGGTTATGGACTATTGGCTTTTAAGCTATTGGATATGGTTTAAAAAATGTAACATTGGCAACAGAAAGTTGACATAAAACTGGTAATTTGGATAAAGTCATTCTAGACAACATGTGACATGGGCCAACCTAGGGAAACAGGTTTAAATTGAGGTAATATTTTTATGGAATTCTTATTCTAAAAATAAGGCTTCTAAAAGATTTTAGGGCAATGTCTCTTTGTTGAGGTATTGGAGACCGCACCATCGTGCGTTCATATGTAGGAATTGGCAGTCAAACTTACTAGCATGAAGGACAGACTCGGTGTCTTGGAGACTGGATTTTGGAGACTAGTTTGTTGGAGGTTGAGTTTTGCTTTCCACAAGTTGTGGTTTGCCCTGGAGTTACCTGTATTTTGATGCTAATTCCACTGCCCCAAGGCAGCTGCGTAGTCATGTACTCAGAACTCAGGTGACTTCCCAAAGTTGTGGCTGTGCTCTGGTTTTACAAGGAGAACTTAAAGATTGTGATTAAGGATTGCCAGTGTTACATTGACTAACTCAAACTTATTTATAATTAAAAAAAATCAAACAGGTAGAGACTGTTACAAGATTTATGAAGGATTGATGAGGTTTTGGAACTTGTGAGAGCATTATAGCCAGTTTGCCTACTCCAACTTCCATTTCAAGATAGATTTAGAGGATTGTTTTTATGCAATTTATTTACGTCCTGGCGATTGTGAGTTTTCATTTCGTGAGCTTGCTTATAATTTTAGAGAGCCCATAAAGTGGTATCATTAAAAATTTTACAAAAGAATGGCTAATAGCCTTATATTATGTAATTTTGTCGTTTCTTCAAGTTAGAACATTGAATCTTTCAGTGTATATGGAAATTTTTACTACAAAACTTTGCTCTCAAAATGAGCTTTAATATTTGGGGAGTAGCTATTGCACTACTCCAGAAAAGAATATTTGAAGCTAATTATAAGCTTCTAAGTATATGTTAGTTGGCTAAGTACCTCACATTACCAGAGGACTTAGGTCTTTGTTATGCACATTGGAGATAAAGCTTCAGTTGTGTTAATACAGAATTGTCGACTAGAGTCATGGAAGTATTTTAAAAAGAAACCTGGTAAAACATATCTTATTCCAAACAGCAATTAAATTGGTTATTACAAAATACTGATATTTGGCCTATTACATATACAAATTTCAGGCAAAAGTGATAATTTTACTCTTTACATGCTTTTGTACTTCCTATAAATTTGTGCATGCAACCCATAGAAAATGAGCTTACTGTATTTATAGGTGGTTCATCTAATGAAAAGGCTACATGTATGATTGGATCACTTGTTTATTCTCTTGAGTTTCCCCTGCTTCAGCACAGATTATTAATTAACTGTAGCCAGTTTTTAAAATGTTAAAAAAAATCAAGCTTTCAATTCATATACTGATAGCCAATATGTGCCTTATGATTTACAGTTGATTAAAAAGTTTCCTTTTTTAGATACTACTAGCCCTCAAATTATACAATTACTTAATGCTATATTAGAGGCAGGTTTTCTACTTGCAATCAGTGAGTGATGATTTCAGTGTGAATGTTTGACAACTCAGTGTCCTTTCAGTGCTCTGACTCGGACAACTAAACAAAACTATAGACCCAGCTCTTTGAAAATGGTAATGGAGTTGATAACAAACCCTCACGAATAGAGGAAGACTCCATTTGCTTACTTTCAACTCCCAGCCTCACCCTGCTGGCTCAGGGATTTCTAGTGCGACTAAATCTGGACAGTATTTATAGTATTTGGCATCTCTAATTAATGCTTATGTTTAGGTAAATAAAGCTGGCAGGGGGCTGGAGAGATGGCTTAGTGGTTAAGAGCACTAAGTACTACTGTTCCTTTATAGGCCATTTAAGAACTCAAACTGGATTGCCTGGACCCCTTAGGAAGGGAGGACTATGATACCACGCAGATTATAGGCCTTACATAAGAACAATTAGTCAAAAAATCTCATTCTTTATATCACCAAAACAATAATGCTGGAGATAATAATTTGGTATTAAAGTCAATTTATAAATACAATTGCTCAGTCTCCTCAATTTAATCCTCGAAGTACTTATCTTAATAAATAATATCTTAATGATATCTTAATAAATAAAAAAGGGTGGAGTTACATCCCTGTATGCTATACAATTATTTAATAATACTCCTTTTATTTCCAATTTTAAAATTTGTATGCCAAGGAACACTCTGAATTTATGGCACCTTACAACTAGGCTTACTTCTGCCTAGGTGAAATAGAAAGATCGACATATTGGCATGATCCTGTTCAGATATTTTATATGAGGAAGAGGGAATCTTTGTGTTTTTTCTACAGGATGCTACAGGATTTTGCCAGCTGCCCGAGTGGCTGGTTTGCCATGCTGAGCCTGGGAGCATGAAGATTCAGCTCTTGTGGTTCAGGTCCCTGAAGTCATTCCTCTGCCCTGAGAGGAAGATGGAAGATTCCCCCTCATCTTTTGTCATCACAGAGATTTTGGCACTGCTGCAGTCAGTGTTACCACTGCGTGTGTCCCGCCCCACCGCGGCCTGCGCTTCAACCCTCTGTGCACTGCTGTTTGCTGGAGAAGACTGGACTCCAGCTGTTACCCCTGCCCCCCTCATTCCCCTGGTGACTCTTGCTGCCTTAACTGGTGTTGTCATTTTGCAGTCAGTAGCTTCAAAGGAATGCCACCTGCATGAAGCTGCTGTGGACTAGGGAATTCTGCCCTGGTTCTGCAGATCTCAGACATGGTTCCATTGCCTGCTGCTTGTTCCAGAAAAGAATGACCGATCCTGAACTGTCCTGGGAAAGACCTTGGCACTTTCGCTGCTATTGTAGCAGCCATTACTGCTGCAGCCATTGTGTCTGCAGTGTCTGGAGTTACCCTCCCCCAATCTATTGTTAGGCAAGCACAGTGGGTGAACTTTCTGGAGTAGTAGCTAACAATTGGGAATTCTAAATTTTATTACAGGAGAAGCTTGACTAGGCCCTTGGTGGTATGGCCATAGCAGCTGAGGAGAACCAGATGAAGTGCCCACTACTTATCGGGAGAGGCTCAATTTCCACAATCTCTTATATTAATGCCATCTGGCCCCTACTCTTTCGCCCCTGGGCTCAAATAAGAGGAATGAGAAGATGATCCAATGTAGCTATCCTCAGGGACGGGCAACTTCCTCTGACCCTTGACCAATCTAAGACAGGAACCTTGGGGGCGACAAGGTGATCCTATGATGGATAAGGCTGGGGTTTGAGAGGTCGATCCTAAGACAGAGGTGGCTACACCCCATTTAAACGTTCGGGCCGGTCCAATGCTTCTCTGCCCAGTTTCTCCCCCAATAAACACACACGTATAGCCCAGAATGGTGTGTTACAGCATAAGTTCATTCCTAGCCATTGGGGTGCTGTCCCGACTGCAAGAGTGGCTCACCATGGCCGAGCTAAGCACTCTGTGAGGCATGTTTGATCTCTCTCAGACCACTACTTCCACCTAATGGTTTTTTAAAAAAGAAAAATGGGGGAGATGCACGGAGCCATATTGGATTTGGGGCTAGCTGCTTTTTGAAGTGCATGGCTCAAAGTGACTAGGTGACTCTGGGCTGTTTGGCCACAGATATTCACCCCTAAGATGACTGCCATAAGTCTTAAGATTGTTGAATGAAAGCCTCTCCCATGAATTTACGGCACAGGAAGATAACATTCAAGGGATGCCTCAGCTCCCTTAGCAGATACCAGTTATCTCCTCAGTCAACACCCAGTGTCTCCACCACCTGACCTCTTTGCCTCCAGCTATCACTGCCTATATCCTCATCTCCCCCTCCTCTGTGTTTCACAAAGGACACTCCCCCTACCTGAAAGGTAGAAAGCCTCTTCGGGACCCTGAATAACTGGGTCCCCTCTGGCGGGGACAGCTAATGGGTACAAAATGGACCTAGAGTTAGTGTTCTAACATGTCACTGTGGACACTGCACTAGACTTACAAAGGGAAATATAATGAAGATATTTTAGATCACCAAGCAATTTCTTACTCATACCAGGTCCACGTAACACAAAACAGTAACTAAAAATAGTATAAAATAGATTTTATACTATTATATATCTATATAATTGATATATAAAATATATATCAATTTTTTATTAGTTTTCTTTGATTTTTTTGCTTATACTTTAGCCTTTTATCATTTGAAAATTCTTTGAATCATCAATGTATTTCATTACACTTAAGATAAACCTGTAAAGTTTTTCTATGGATAAATTAGGAAAATGTTTTAATCCTATTTTTATATTAGGATTTTTCCACCTATTTTTTTTTCTTTACTCTTAAGATTGAATGCAGATCTCTCAGACACTGCTTATATTTTAAAATAGATAGATGCAGATGATTTTAGAATTATCTTTATTCGATAATTTCATGTAAGTACAGAAATGCCAAATCACCTGCACAATCACAAGATATCCCCAAACCTTTCACTATATTCATATTCTTTCCTTTTCTTGACTTTAATAATTACCAATGTATAAAATATTAACTTTTGTTCTTAGCATTGTATAGAAAACAACTGCACTGTCCTCATGAGTCAATGCTTATGCCATGCCTGGGGGACAGCATTTTACTACATGCCTCCATTATTTTAGTAATCTGTTTTAAAATTCATGCCTTGTTAGTGATAGTATCAGCTCACTGTAGCACATTTAGTCTATTAATATGTAATTTCAATGTTTATAGTTATTATTTCTATCTGAAGATATAGGCAAATATACTTACATTAAAAGTTTTTTTATTTGTTTTTGAAAAATTAAAACATTTTATTCCTCATAGAAGGAGCTTGTGAACTATTCTAAGGTTGATCTTCTCTCTTAAGAATTGTTTACATTTCTGTTGTTCATCATGAGTCAAGAAATATTTTAGCATATATAAATAAACTACTAGTTCTACTTTAGTTTTCATGCTTTAAAAATGTTATTTGTAGAAATATTTTATTTAAAAAGTCTCTTTGTCTTGAAATCTGTATTACAAACAAAATCAACATCAGAAAGAGATGTACACATCTTTGCAAATATTAATTAGACATTAATATGTTTCTATTGCTCTGAAAACAAAATATTTTAAAATAATGTGAATTAAAGTCCCATGTGAATTATTACTCTATCTCATGTGCGGAATTCTTTATAATAAAACTTTGTTGTCTTAAAATTATACCAATGTTTTCAGACATTCATCAAAATATCAGAAGCTTTACTTTTCTTTAAATGTTCTATGCTTACCGTGTGTGTGTCTGTCTGTCTCTCTCTCTGTGTGTGTGTGTGTGTGTGTGTGTGTGTGTTCCTATGAGTATGTGGTTTATAAATATATATACATATTTCAATGTGCCATATTGGTGTAAGAAGGAAACTTGCAGGTGATTATTTCCTTCTGGGATGTATGATTTCTGAGCCCTGATCTATATTCACCCATAGGTGATTAATTTTACATTCTGAACAAAACCTTAAATTTTTCCTTTCTTGTTACATTCCAACCACAAGATCACAGCTGGTTTTTTTTCATATTCTAAGATGTTTTTGCATAATTGTTAGCCTCTGCATAAAAAGATACAAAGTCAGTTAGTATAAGTTGTCCTTTTCATAAAATTCTACTAAGCTGACATGTAACATTGGTGTCTTGGATGAATCATCAGAAGCACTCAAACATATGCACAAACACACACACACACACATACACACACATAGGCACACACACATGCAAATGCACCACAGACATAGACACAATCACTCATATTATTTTCAAAGTAATAGATTATGCATAGCAGTTGATTAATAAAAAGTAAAAATTAAAAAATAATGAATGAAACCTTTGTAAAAGAGATGGCTTGTGAAGTGGTTTTCTTAGGTTTGGGTTCAAGGTTGTTATGGATAGGGAGAGAGCACATGTGCTGTGTTTCTTGTTTCTCATTTAAGGGACTGTTTCTTAGATACTTACAGTCCTCATCAAAGATAACTGATAATATAGATACTATCTTCATGAAAATATACTTATGTACTCACTGTCTGGTTATTTATTAGATTTCTAGTACATCAGTGGTTTCTTGTCCGATTACTATGCTTTGATTTCATGCTATATTCTTGCTGAGGTCTTCCTAGGTCTCTGGAGCAGATTCTAAATGTGAGAGGCAGTAGAGAGCTAATAGTACAAGTACGTTGTTTTTTTCCTGGGAGTGTTAAGAAATGGCATCTTGTTTCTAAAATATTCATTTTGGATCCCTAGATCTATCACCATTAAAGAATTCAACACTCTATATCTGTATGCCATCTAAGTATTTACAAACCCTGATATGATAAGAGTGCTCACTAATTTTAATTTTTATAAAAATAATTGTGCTGCTTCCCAAACTCATTTTCCTAGAACTGTGCATGTGAAGCACATGGAAGTAAGGCTGTAATGATGGAAGTCCAGTTGGAGAGGAAGCAAACGTCTCTGCTCTCCCTGACTACATTCTGCCATAATGAAAGAGAAATCAGGATGCTGAGCTTTAGCACCCATGGCTTCTCAGTCACCCTTTATCATACACAACCTGTTACAGTTATGTTTGATTTTTCAGTACCCAAGAACTAAATTCTAAGATAAATATGTTAGACTGCGTGTCTTCCAGACTTAACCTATGCGAAGAAAATGAGTTATACATTAGAGGAGTTGTTACAGATTATAAATTATAAATAATGAGTAGATCATATTAATTTTGTATTCATGAGCTTTCAGGATATTTTATAGCATTTTTCTCTCTGTGCATTCTATAGCCTCTGTATGTAACAGCAACAAACTTTGATGTGGTGAATGACATAATCAGCAAGTTACTACCAGTGATAAGAAAGCATGTAAGTTACCTTCAATCTATTTTGAGTTAAAAATTGAATTTTGCTTTTGAGATTCACATATGTGGAAATGTGTAAATTCAGATGAAATTTGATCATGATACCTTTACAAATCATATTTTACAAATGCCTCCTTTTTAATCAGAAGTTATTGAAGACATAGTAATAGTTCTTTGAGTGACATTTTTTCTTGAATTCGTGTCTAGTTTTATATGAAATGAAAGTCATAGCCCAATGGTTTGAGCTGTATGTGTAGTTTCACTATATAATACATATCCACTGTAATAAATTGTGATTAATTTGTCATATGCTCACACCTAATTTAAAGGGTGCCAATGTTAGAGGGAATATTTTCTCTTTCTTTCTTTCTTTCTTTCTTTCTTTCTTTCTTTCTTTCTTTCTTTCTTTCTTTAATTAGACTATACTGCCTATTTGGTATGTAATTCTGTAGTCTTCCCCATTTCTTCTTGTTTTTATTTCTCTTGTGTGAATGTGTAAGTGTACATGTTCTAGTGTATTTATTTTTAACTTTTAATAAATCTTTAATAAATGAGTCTACATTTCTATGTCTTTTCTGCATACATATCTGTGTATATATTGTCTTTCTATTTTTAAATGTGCATGTGTATCTCTTTGTAGCTCTGTGTGTGTGTGTGTGTTTATCTGTGTTTATGCATCCCTGTCTATTGCTTTCTGTGAGTTTGTACAATGAGAATCCACATGTCAGTCTGCCTCTCTGACTATATTCCCCTCTACCTCTGTCTACCTCTCTCTCTCACTCTCTTTTTCTGTTTCATTATCACCCTCTCCATGTATGTTGGGGTGTAAATGGGTAGTGGTGGTGTGTCTATTTGAGTGCTTTTTGTCTGCTAGTTTAACACTTAAAAACTCTATGGGACAACGTCATTGGTTTTAAATAGGAGTCTACAAGAAAAGAAAATTAATAATAATTCCAGTTAGAGCCACTCCTGGAGGGTGCTCAATATCTCAACAGAATGTTCTATTTAGATGATTATTTCAAATGGATCCAAAACACTGTGTGTAGTAATTATGTTCTAGAACTTCTCTTCAGTATGAGGCCTATTTTCCCGGAGAGACATATGTCCTTCTTCTTCTTCACAGACTGGACATCTCTCAATGAAATCCAAAGGCTGTTTTCACTTCTAGGCACCCTCAAAGACTCTCTGTTTTTGACTCTTGTGTTCACTCTTGTCAAAGTTATCATATCTTTTGAATGTTAACTTTGCTAAACTCATTATAGCCACCACGAGTATATGCCTCTGTGGACACTAGGTTCTGTGCTCATGTTAAATCGAAATTCAATATACGACACACAGTCTGCACAGATGTAAGAAATTTCAAAATACTATTTGTCTTGGTTAGTGGTAATGGCTGAATGCAACTTCTTATTTTATTGTGCATCAGTAGATCAAGGTTCCCTCCAAGAGGAAAGGCAAGTACCCAAAGATTTTCTCCTGAAATCAGTCCTGTTTACTCAAACCTGTGGTCAGAAGAAATATCATTATTACTGGTTTAAATAATTTCCCTGCTAAAGAGCTAGAAATGACAAGTAAAGGAAATTGCTAGATTCTTCAAGACTCGGATGTCAGTTTATTTGTGGTGGTTGGTTCTTTTTGCCTCCCAGAACATTGAAGATTACCAACTGTGGTTCTGTCCTGGCCCTGGGAAAGCTCCAAGAGTACTCCAAGGTAATAACAGGAAAATCTAAGGAGGTGAATCCTCACTATTTTCATTATTTAGTCTTAAACTTGAATAAACACTAAAGCAAAATGACTTAAGTATAATTTCATTCTTTTAAATCATAATTAATTACTAATATAACATTCAGAAACAATTTGATACCTCATAAGCAACAGCCTTAGAATGACAGGAATTTTTCTGTGCTTTCTGTTTCAGAAACAGAATTTTCCTCATAAGGCAAACAAAACAAAACTCTAGACATATTGTTTTTGGAGAAAACAACTTAAGAAAGTCATTTGGTGATCATAACAGAAACTCTTCCTAGCTATCTATCTCAAGGGTTTCCATCACTCACATGGTAGCTCACAACCGTCTATAACTCCGGTTTCAGGGGATCTAATTCCCACATCTGACCTGCACAGACACCAAGTCTAAAATGGTGATCAGGTATATATGTGAGCGAAAGACTTACACAGAGAAACAAGTTTAAATCTAAAATGTAAAATCTTCACTTTTTTATTTATTCCAAATTATGTAGATTGCGTTGTAATGAATAGTAGAAATATAGCCCTTTCTCTGAATCCATGTAAAATATTCAGTGCACATCTCCTATGACCAATAATTTTGCAACTGAATATGAAATCATATTCTGACTTCTGGAGACAACCTGACTTAATTACAGCTATTCTGTTTGTTGCCTTCTTTTATTTCTCACCGGATTATTACCAAATAAATAATAGTAATAAAATTATCAGAAAAGTTTGAATAAGAACTAAAAATTTGAGATCACAAAGTATTCTGGCAAAGCTGATCTTTTAAAAGCTACTGAAATTTTGAAGCTCTAACCCATAAAGTTGACCTTCATACCAGTGACATAACTCTCTGCAGATTTAAGGGCATGCTCTCCCACTAATGCCAGATAAGAAAACATTCTCGTACATAGGTGCCTGTGGCCTCTCAACAGCCCATGTATGCTCTTTGGTTGGTGGCTCAGTCTCTGATAGCTCCCAGGCGTCCAGATTGATATTGCTGGTCTTTCTATGATGTTTCCAATCCTTTCAGTTCTCCCAACTTTTCCACAGGGCTTGTTGACCTCAGTCCAATGGTTAGATGTAATATCTATATCTGTTTTAGTCAGCTGCTTGCAGGGCCTCTCAGAGGACAGCCAAGCTAGGCTACTGGCTGCAAGCACAACATTGTATCAGTAATAATATTTGGGATTGGTACCTAATAATGGGATGAATCCCAAGTTGAGCCTGTCACTAACTGGTCACTGCTTCAGACTCTATTCCATTTTTGTCCTGCATTTCTTTTAGACAGGAGCAATTTGAGGTTGAAAGTTTTGTAGGTGTGTTAGTGTCCCTATCCAACCACAGGTGTCCTGTCTGATTTAAAAAGGTGGTCTCTCTTCAAATTTTACATCTGTGTGATTTTGCGTTTGGGGAAAATTTCCTACCCTTAGTCTTGGGAGCACCCCTATCCAATGTCTCTGGGATATTCTAGAGGTTCCCACCAACCCCGAGTGCTGTATATTTCCATTCGTTCTCTTGGGTCCCTTGTCCTCTCTCATGTCTCTCCCATACCTGATCCTGACCTGTTCTCTTCCCATTCCACTCTCACACATATCTCTCCTTTCCTCTGCCTCCCATAGTTATTTATTTCCTTTTGCTAACTGGGATTGAAGCATTCTTACTTAGGCTTTCCTTATGGTTTAACTTTTAGTGTCATGGATATTCTGTATATTTTGTGTAGTGTCACTGATTAATGAATATATACCATTCATGTCCTTTGGAGTCTGGGTTAGCTCACTCAGAATATATTCTAGATCTATGCAATTGCCTGCAAATTTAATGATGTCTTTTATTTTTAGTAGCTGAATAGTATTCCATTGTGTAAATAAACCATATTTTCTGAATCCATTCTTTGGTTGAAGAATATCAGGGTTGCTTATTACAAATATGGCTGCTATTAACATAGTAGAGCTTGCATCTTTGTGGTACTGTGGAGCATCTTTTGGCTATATGCCGAGGACCTGTATATCAGCGTCTTCAGGTACAACTATTTCCAGTTTGCTGAGGAACAGCCAGATTGGTTTCCATAGTGGTGGTAGTTTGCCATCCCACCAGCAATGGAGGAGCATTCTCGTTTCTCTACAATCTCACCAGCAAGATCTGTAGTTCTGTTTCTATTTTGAGAATAGTTTAAGGAGTTTTGGTATTAGCTCTTATTTGAAAGTCTGGTAGAATTATGCACTGAATTATGCATCGTGCCCTAGTCTTTTTGTTACTGTTTTTGTTTTTGGTTGTTTTTAATGAATTCTTTTAGTTCCTTAGGGGTTATGGGACTGATTAGTTTATCTGATCTTGATTTAACTTTGGTATGTGGTATCTGTGTAGAAAATCATCCATTTCATATAGATTTTCAAGCTTTGTCAACTATAGTCTTTTGTAGTAAAACATGATGTTTTTTTTAATTTCTTCAATTTCCACTATGTCTCCTTTTTCATTTCTGATTTTGTTAATTTGCATACTATTTCTGAGACTTTTAGTTAGTTTAGGTTTATGTATCTTGTTGATTGTCTCAAAGAACAGGATCTTGGTTTTATGGATTCTGTTTCTAATTGATTTCAGACTTAATATTATTTCCTGTTGTCTGCTTCTCTTTAGTGTGTTTTCTTATTTTTGATCTAGATTTTCATTGTGCTTTTAAGTTGCTAATATAGGATAATACAATTATCTTTGTGAAGACAATTAGTGCTCATATTTTATTTTACGTATGCCGTATGAAATATTTAAATTGGTTAATATGAAGCTAGAGGAGTGAAGTAGGGTTCTTTTTTTTTTTTTTTTTTTTTTTTTTTTCGTGCTGGGGACTGAACCCAGGGCCTTGCGCTGGCTAGGCAAGCACTCTAACACTGAGCTAAATCCCTAACCCCAGTGAAGTAGGATTCTTATGATGTAAAAATATTATTGGTATTAATTCTCCAACAGGCCTGTCTTAAAAGGGTTAGAGAAGAATACAGCAAAAGTCCCCCTACACAGTGCATTCTTAGGTCTATATTCTCAAAACAAAGTGATACACTGAAAATTTTCTCCTCATTATTTTTAGAGTTCTCAGCTTAATTTATTATAGTATTCCTGTAAGGGATGTAATGTTCTAGTATGTACAGTCTACATTATCCTGAAGAAGGAGAAGGAGGAGAGAAGGAGGGGGAGGGGGAGGACGAGGAGAAGAAATACAACAAAGCATTCTAAATTGTATCAGAAGGGTTTCCTATATTCAGTTACAGTAGTTACAATTCATGTTTTTTTTCCTCATAGGGCATGAGTATCCGCATGACATTAGAATGATAAATATTCAAAGGAACTTCAGTTCACGGGACTTAAGAAATTTTACAGCTTTCCTTCCCTACCTGGGGTAATCATGAAATATCTAAACGCTCATGTACATGGGAAATTCATCTTGAAACTCAGAAACTCAGCAAGCAGCCAGCAGCAAAAAATTGAGTCTGTCATCTTCCTTCAGGTGGCTTGTCTTAGTTCCCATTTTAATTTGTCATAAAATATCGCAGCATACTATCATTTTCTTGCTTAGGAAAGGGACACTGTAATAAAAAACACACTAAAGCAGTATGTTTCAGGTCCATGTTAAGAGTACTCTAAATTCTGATGTAAAGACTAATCTTGGTTATAGGGAGAACATTTCATTTTTCCCAGGCAGATATTTGCCATAAACTGGTATGCCAAAACACTCTGTACACACATTTTTGTCCCATTAGAATAAGCAGGTCTAAGACATGAATTGTGATATGTTCCCATTAAGTGGTTTCGTGATTAGAGCACAAAATTACTTATGAAGTATATTTTGACAATCTATTGCAATGAAATCTACATAGAAAAACAAGATGTATGGTATTGAAGATAATCTTTTGCAGGTTTGACTAGAAATCACCTTAGGCTTGTAGCCCAGTCTCTAATCTCATTTCAAATCGTATAACAAATAACTTTTAGACCTATATCTAGATTCGAAATGCCCCTAATATTGATAGACTGGGACGTTTTAATTATTTTTTCAAATGATGGAATACTATAATTATTTCTCCTTATTCTCCTTTCCTGAAAACCTCCCACTTATACCTCTGATTTCTTTTAAACTTTGCTTTTTTATTTTTATTAATTTTATTTACATTTGAAATGTTGTCCCATTCCTGGTCCCCCTACCAAGAATACCCCACCACATCCCTCTTCCCCTTTGCCTCTAAGAGGGTGCTCCCCCACCAACCTACCTACTCCCACCTTACCCTTCAAGTATCCCTCTTCTTTGGGGCATCAAGCCTCCACAGGAACAAGAATATCCGCTCCAACTGAGGCTAGACAAGACAGCCATCTCTTACATATGTAGCAGGGACTGCAGACTGGCAGTGTATGCTCTTGGGTTGTTGACTAAGACCCTGGGAGCTCTGAGGGGTCAAGTTAAGTAATATTATTGTTCTTCCTATGGGGTTGCTATCCCTCTCTCTTCCTTCATTCCTTCCCCTAACTTTTTCATTGGGGTGCCAGGACTCAGTCATGTGGTTGGCAGAGAGTATCTGCATCTGTCTCAGTCAGAAGCTGGGAGACCCTCTCAGAGGACAACCCTGTCAGGTTCCTGTATGCAAGCATATCATTTCATCATCAACACTGTCATGGTTTGGTGTCTATGGATGGGATAGATAAGATGTCGAGGCAATCTTTGGATGGTCTTTTCAGTCTCTGCTACAGTTTTTGTCCATGCATATTCTTTAGACAGAAACAATTCGGAGTAAAAAATTTTGATATGTGTTTTGGTTTACATATATATAAACACACACACACACATGCATGCACACACACACACACACACACACACACACACATCTTTGTCCATCTATCTAATATTACTTGTGATTTCAGGCGTCATAATTTTGCACTAGACAGCCAGGCAGACAGTATGTTTTTCAGTGATGAAGTCTATTTTATATTGTGTTATATGACTCATTTGTTTACTTTTAATTTATTTGTTTTAAGTAACATATTTAAAATTGTATTATAGTCCAATATTCTAAAAGAAAACTCAGAAGCAAAAAAGAAACTTAATTTCAGCTCTGAACTGACACTATAGTGTATAGTCATGTATATTTTCTCATAAGGGGGACATGCTGCTGCTGAAATAAACTTAACAATGGTTCTTCAAAATGCTCAACAAGAAAAGTAAGGATGAAAAGAGCTTCATTATGACATTTGAAAAAATAGAAAATTTTTAAATGAGAATAAAAGTAAGGGTGGCTATGAAAATGGATGTAATTATTGAAGCAACAGCCTATACATAGTTCAGGGAGCTTGTTCAATCAATGTATCTAGTATTTCATGATACAGTATGGAGTTAGACAGCATCATCTTGTGAGAATTCCCACTACAGAACACAAGACCATGTCTTAGAGACATCACTAAGATTAATAACAGTGTAGGGCATATGAGAAGAAGGTTACATAAGCACAGCAGGATGATTAACCCATTATAATAGGGACATTTTGCAATTGAAAGTTGGTGTTGTAAAAGATGTTTGTAAATTACACTATCCCATGTAATGATCTCAACTCCTGCTCAGATATGAAGGAAAAAACTTTTAAGAAAAAAAGAACTTCTATAACATCGCAGTTGAACAGGAGCTCTGTGCCCCACCAGGACCAAGTATGCACCACCCCACCATTTAAAAAGGGAAGAAAACTGGAAGAGAATTCAGTTCCATTTGTCAGGATGGCATCCTGCCCGCAGCAATTCTGGTATGTCTCAAACGGTGTTCCTCTGGCTCTCCTAAGACAAAATCTTGCTTCTTAAATACCTGACCCCTTCACTTCTATCACCATGTGGAGTAAAAATTGTCTCTCAAATCATTGGCTTTCCAGTAGGAAGATGAGAGAGGGCTATTCAGAAACCATCTATTGGAAAAGTTGGATTTAATCCCTTAACTATTTTGGAAAATCTGTTATAAAGAAATGTTGCCTGATCTTTAAGGGATAATATTAGGATGGGATGTGTAGAACAAAAGATTGAGGCACAAAACCAGCTTTAGGTCGTCAGTGTCCATGCCAGCACGTGCACTGCACCCGTGCATACCATTGGTCTTGTTCTCAAGGAGCAAATAGTAGTCTGTGGTGTGTGAAGCCTGACAGGTAGTTCTCTATCATCTTCTCATGACATGCTGTACCTACTAAAAAAGAAAAGGCCCACAACCACGGGTGTCTTTTTAGAATCTCTGAGTATAACATTGTGCCAAACAGTAAAGGACAAATTGGATTCGGAAGAGGAGGTGGATATAAACAAGCAATCAGTTAATGTAGTGGCGTGGATCTTTAAGGTAGGGAATGTCTTTCAATCATCCACCTCAGGATTCCTCTGAGTCTATGGGAGTAGTTGTCTTCATTTTGCATTCCCTTGAATGACAGTAGATATGTATGAGAGAATTCGTATATGCTCAAAGTCTCCTCTGTTAGTGTTAATAACATGGATGATGTTCAGAAATTGTTTAAGCAATGTGATTGTTGAACTGTCAAAAGTGAAACCTCCCCTCATTTCTAGGAGACCAAATCTCAAAGCGAATGTCCCTATCCTCTTGTGTACAATTTTTCTGACTGTCTCAACCTATGCTCAGAGCAAACAGTTCAGGAGGTATATATATATATATATATATATATATATATATATATATATATATATATATATATATATATAAACTGGGGCTCAGAGTCACAGGATAGTTTGTTCTTTGTACCTTGACTAGCTGTGGTTTTCAGTAATAGTCTCCATCCATTTCAGAGAACCTTTTTTGATGGGTAAGGGTATATTATCTGTGAAGATTAAGTTAAATAATTATAATAGAGTTAGGAGTTACACTTGTTTAGTGAAATAGGGGCAGGGCATTCTCTAAGAACCATGAAGACATGTGCCCCCATGCTTCCAGTACCAGACATGGCTTTCTGCTCCTGAGAAATTCGATAATAACTTCCTATGGTTGTCTTGTGGGTATCATAATTGTATTTTTCTATCATTTAAAAATAGTATTTGAACTGGAGTATTAATCGCTTATATGTGCTAGTTTGCTCAGCTGTCCACTAGAGGCATGCTGAGCTAAGAAAAGATTTTTCTATAGTCCAAGTAAATCTGAAAATGTACTCTTTGGTCTCTAGCTTAAATAGATGAAACTTACTGGGACCACATATAATGGAACGTTCTAACTAGGGGAAATTTGGGGAACTGTGAAGAAAGTTGGAACTAAACTGAAATTTACAGGTGAATGTACTTTGAATAATTTCCATGTTTAATTTTTTCCACAAAAATATTATTCCTGTCTTTATAAGGACTTCCTCCAAAACCTCAAGGGAAGTCTAATGACTTCAAAACTGTATGATGAGTGGATTGCTGTACCCGAAAAGGTCAATGATGAAGAGAAATTAGCTGCAGTGCAGAGGTAATTGTTGGAAACTGTGAACAACCTCAACATAGAAGTAACATTTGCTTACACACATTAGAAATTATATATCACAGAAACATTTACTAAGAACACTGACAGACAGCAAAAGCTTTCAATTGTTCACAGACATGGAAGACAGTTTCAAAAGAGTGTGAGTTACAGTGGGAATCACAGTAGCCCAGACTTATAATCTTACTTTCATATTCCAATTAGATTTGTCTTTTTTCTGAATTGGGTAAATATTTCAAGCAATAATTTGAGTACCAACTCTTTCATTTTATTTACAGTGCATCCTGCATACAATATGATTACTCTTTTCCCTTCATATTTACAAATTGAGTATACTTGTTTTAAAATAACTGTCTCTGTGTTCAGTCTTTTAGATAAAATGCCACCTGAAAATGCGGCTCTTCTGAGGCAACTTTTTTGTATATTATATGAAATTAAAAGTAACTGTTCTGTTAATGAAATGTCTTCTTACCACCTATCTGTTGGGTTAGCCCCATGTCTCTTATTTGTGCCCAGCTCCTGCAATAATGGAGTGACAAATGATATTGGCAAAAGGATAATTAGATAAGAACTTTATGCCTAGCATTGATAAGCCTTTACAATGAGACAGGAAAACAGGAAATCCCTGAGAATCTTGGTTATTTTGTTGTTGTTGTTGTTGTTGTTGTTGTTGTTGATTGTTTTGGTTTTTGTTTTGTTTCATTTTGTAAAGTAAGTACAGCTTTGAAAGGTGTTCTTCTGGAGGGAAGGAATCATTGGTGCATTTTAAGTAAAATAGAAATGGGTATTTGAGCTCAGTGACTCAGTCTTTTGTCTTTGTCACTGAGAATATCCTAACACTAACCCAGTGAGAACAAATGCTGTGAAATGATACAAAATCTAAGTATTAGTTCAGCAGTCAAGACTTAATTCTGACATATTCAGTGTAGAATGTGTGAAATTCTACTTGTTTTCAAGGTGATTTCCCCAACTAAAAAAGGCAATGCAATTTGGATTTTTTTTATCAGATGTGATCCTTAAGAATCCCTGATTAATGTGAGTAAAATACCATTGGCCTCAGGATGCTGGTTTTGATTGGTTTAGAGAAATTATTTTGTATAATTTTCTATGTTAGTCATCTTTCAAGTACTATAATAAACTACCAAATCTTATGCAGTACAGTGATCAAATGGTTATTTTGACTCTAAGTATTTGAGGTTCTGATCCATTATTAATTGACCAATTGTCCTTGGAACTGTAAGGAACATACTGTAAAACAACTCAACTGAGAAACAATAATATTTCTTATATTGTGTAGAAGAATCAAAGATCAGGAGAAGACAGGGTTCCAAAGTACCTGCCATTGAAGGTACATAATTACCCCATTTCCTCCCAGTAGATCTTATTTCAAAGACCTCCCAATATAATGAATCATAAAATCAAGATGTTACCATTGCATCTGCACTGAGTCATCACTGTATTAAGATTAAGTAATTAACTAAAGATATGTGAAGAAATGGCACCTACAGTGATATATTGAAGCAGCTGTTAACATTGCACTGCACTGAGACACATGAATTTCACTTCTCAGATGGGTTTGCCTGTCTCTTACTTTTTAGACAGCCCATGGGAACTTTCAATGGGATGGTACCCACATTCATAGGCCATCTTCCCTCCTTAGCTCTGCCTTTCTATAAGCAGCCTTATAATCATGCTCACACATATATGTGTAAAATGTAACCAAAGCTATTTCAGTGTACAGTATGTATCACATACTGGCCATCACAATGTAAAAACTGGAAATCATTCTCTTATGTAACATTGCACTGTGATGATCACACTTGAACATCTGATCTCACAATCTTTTAAATTTCTGACAAAAAGCCTGCCCCTATTTCTAACAGCTAAATTTTTCTCAGAATTTTGAACGGCATATTTTTAGCATCCAAGACTAAGACGTAAAATGTGATTTTGCAACCATGTTTTTGCCCTGTGTTGCAACCTGTGTTTGCCCTGTTTTTTCATAGATTTCTCTAGTAGAATTTATGATCGAAAATTCTCCAAGAGATTTTGGAGAGGACTTGGCTGCAGTGCGGCATGGAACATCACTATGTCATCCTCCTGGAGGAAAGTCCTCATGTTCCCAGAATAATGCAACAAATATTGGAAACATAAAGGAAATCGAACATTGACTTAGCAGCTGCCCCATTGGGAGAACATGCACTCCTGGTTATAATACACTGTCAAAAAGTCCAGCTGCTCCTCTTTCCTATGAGGGTGTTATAGGTTGTTCTACTCCCAGAACTTAAAGTTAAGTCATTGAGCACTGAAAATA